>NC_142011.1:75212376-75525376 GCF_049901735.1 Notechis scutatus
GAGTTGTCTGTCTAGAAAAATCACATGACAGGATAGCAAATAGTGCTTAGCTGCATCATTCTGTTCTAGAGCCCTTCCTCTGAGTTTCCAAATTCCTTGTATTGGGCTTCCTATTGTAACCCAAGCTTACAATATTGGTCACCACAGTACAAAAAAGATGTTGAGACTCTAGAAAAGATACAGAGAAGAGCAACAAAAAGGATTGGGGTGGGGAAACAAACATTTGATGACCAGTTGCAGGAACTTGGCATGTCTAATATAACAAAGAGAAGGACTGGGTGACACATTAGCAGCAATACAATATTTGAGAAGATGTCACAGAGAAGAAGGGGACAACCTATTCTCCAAAGCATATGAGGATAAGACAAGAAGTAATGGATGGAAATTTATCAAGAAGAGATCCAACTTAAAACTAAGGAGAAATTTGGTGGTAGTGAGAACAATTAACCAGTGGAACAGCTTGCTTTCAGAAGTTGTGAGTTCTCCATCATTTGAGGTTTTTAAGAAGAAATTGGACAGCCATTTGATTGGAATGATATAGGTCTCCTGCTTGGGCAGGAGATTGGACTAGAAGACCTCCTTGGTCTTTTTCAGTTCGTATTATGATAGAATGACATTGCTGTGAAATCGGAAATATTTTCATCTAATAAGATCTCTTGATCTCTTCCAGTCAATTATATTGGCCTAAAATGAGCACCCTTGGAAAGTTGTCTACTCTGGCTTCTTGGTCTTTTGCTGAACTTCCAATACATCTTTTACATAAAGCAGGGATGTCAAACTCACGTAGTCACAGCATCATCATGTGACATACTGGGACTTTTCCTCCCTTCACTAAACTGGCGGGGCCAAGGCCAGCACATAACACATCTGGCCTATGGGCCTTTGACACCCCTGACATAAAGAAACACAGTTTCCCCCCACATTACAGCTTCAGAGAATTGACAAATATCTGAAAGCTCTTTACATTCCAGGCACTTAACATTCCAAGCTCTTTACATTCTAGGCACATAAATGCTGGCTTTATACTAACTTGTAATTCAGGCAGAAAGATCTGCAAGACTAGTGTGTTTAATACTCTCCTTCAGACAGAAAATGTTTTCATGTACTCTTTAATTGCTGAATACCATTTACATTCCTGTGCAATTTTCAACCTTTGTAAACTAGGCTAATAGTTTTGTTTATCATAATTAATCATAATTTATTTGTAGATAAATTGTAAGTGTTGAGACCCTTTTTGGTAAGGTAAATGAATTTTTCTAGTCAACATGTCTTATAATGTACAGTGTGACAATATATGGACAAAATCACTAGCCAGAGCAAGACTGCAATCTTAGTTCAGGTCTTTGAAGAGAATCACACTGGTTTGAATAATCTATAAATAATTTCATTTATCTCCCACTTCACTGGACATGGTGACTTAGTTTTACTTAAATGTATTCGTGAATAAGGTTAGTCATGGCATACTTAAGTCCTGGTACATTTACTCTGAATCTGTTTGAATCCAAGTCCATGGATTTCTTGCAATATTATTTCTCTATTCACATTTTTTGAGAGGTTGCAGGTGTAAGTTTTTGTTCCTCGGTGCTGTCTTCATCAGAATACCAAGCATGAAAGAGATCACTGATCAATCAGTGACTGGGTTGATTCATAATATGATGTGATCCCTTAATGACTGCATTGCAGTTGAACTTGCATGCAGAAATGATGGAGAACATTGATTTCATCTCCAGCAGTATTTTCAATGTAATAGGTTCACAAATAGGTTCAGTTTATCATTTTCTTCAAGGGTGGCGAAAAGCAAGCAAGAGAACATACGTGTTAAGATACTGTGATAGCAATTCCACCTCTATACTTGTGCGTAACCTTATGTGAGTTCAAAAGGGCAGAGTTTGCATTGGAATCATGATGAAAATTGGCATTAGTATAGCTCGGAACAACTGTCCGTGGTTCAGATCCCAGTTTTTAAGCGCAGAATCAAATGCTAAATCAGGTGAACTGTACATAAAGGTGAATCCCACAACACTTACTTTAGGTTGAATTCCAATCACCTTTGCAGATCAATGTAACCAAATATTACTTTAATTTGTCATTTTGGAATAGAATGTCCTAAAGGCAATGGAACTATGCCTATAGTTTCTCATCCAACTTGGCAACTAGGAGGAAGGAGAAATGTCAGTTCTAGAAGTAATTAATTATATGTAATGCTGCACAATTTTTACTGCTAATAGTGCTGAGTTATGACCATGAACTATAGTTATGGATTTTCCAACCATTTTTCTGTCCTAGAGTTCATAAACTTCCATCTGTTTTTGATTAATCTCAGATAATGATAATATCTGCACTCTCAATTGTGGCTTATATTAACCAGTTTACTAAATTATGTAGCCTCATAAATCATAGTTTGAAACAGTCTGACTTTGATAAACCATACTAAGATTAAGCATGTTTTATCTTGGTTCAAATATCATGTTTATTTGTATTATTAACAGTGGAAATGAAATTGCTGGAGGAAAATAAGAAAAGACTCAGAAGCACAGCTTCATGACACCAAGCTATAGTTTAATTATGTACTAATTCAGCCACTGTATATAATATTGCAAAGCTTAGAAAGCTGTACAGTTTCAGTTGCTTTGTAAGGTTCAGCTATAACTTAAGATCATGATGTGACAAAAATGAACTTAAGCAGAGGCTTTGAAGAACAAAAGCTAACTTTTATTGATCAATAAAAGGGTAAGACCTCTCCTCTCACACACACAGATATATGCGGAAAGTTACAAAGCATGTAGGCGAAACTGACTCTTCTTATACCTTAAGATTCTTTTAGAAGTTGAGTAATTGCATTGTAAAACACTCTAAGTTAGATTTGCATCTTTCCTGCAAAAAGACAAATGGCCTCCTGGCACTTGTTTATCTTTCAGTATCCTTTCTCCTATTGTCTGTTAATCGATCACAACTGACCATTTAAGAGGGCTATTAACAGCATACTTCAAAAGGTGTATATTGCTCCAAATGTAGGGAGTGATGTTCCCAGGGAGTACGGTCCATTCAGATTGATTTAGATGGGATAATCATGTGTCTTCATATGAGAGATGTAATTAATTGCAGGCTAGTTTTACAACACAAAGAGAAATATTTTCCATAACAGCAAGATAAGAAATGCCTATAGAGATAAATACTTCTATATACATAGGAAAACAACTGCCTAACATCAAAATAAGACATGCTTATAGAGCAGGGGTGGGCAAACTACGGCCCGCGGGCCACATCCAGCCCGTTGGTCTGTCCAATGCGGCCCGCCCCTGAAAAAAAATCGCTCCCATTGGTCTGTCCAATCCGGCCCACCCCTGAAAAAAAATCATTGGGCGTGGCGTATTGCCCTGTGCCGCGTGGCCCCCAAAGCTGCAAAACAGTGCGGAGGACTGTTTCTAGGGGTAGGAAAGAAAAGAAATTTGCAAAGGCCTCGGCTGGGAGTTCGAAATCACCTTCGAGTGCGACCTCTCCGAAGGTGAGTCCCCGCCGATCCCCCTTTTTTTTCCAGGGCTTCCAGGCTTAAACTTTGCAAAGGCAAAGCTTGCAAGCTGGAGCGTCTTTCCGCCGAGGAGCAGGAAGGATTCCACCCGGCGGGCGGGGCGGGCTGCTTGGAGCCACCTAAAGCTAGGCCGCTGCTGGTGGAGCTTTGCCCTGCCTTGGTGCCCCGTTTCCCGGCTCGGCGGTCCTGCTTGGGCGGCACTTTAAAAGCCTGCTCCCAGCACCCGAGCAACTTCCCAGCAACTTTCCGCTTCGTTTTAACTCGCGGGCGCTCGTGCCTGGCCCTGAGCCACGTGGCAGAGGGAAAGCCGGCGGGCGGGCGGGCAGGCGGGCTGCTTGGAGGAGGCGACCGGCGGCGCTCCGGGCTTCCCTCCGCCGTGTGGCTCGGGGCAAGGCGCGAGCACCCGCAAGTTAAAACGAAGCCAAAAGTTGCTGGGAAGTTGCTCAGTTTTCCGGGGCTTCCAGGGCTTTGCAAAGGCAAAGTTTGCAGGCTGGAGCGTCTTCCCACCGAGGAGCGGGAAGGGTTCCGCCCGGCGGGCGGGGCGGGCTGCTTGGAGCGGGCTGCCGTGCGGCTTGGGGCGAGTCGTGAGCGCCCGCGAGTTAAAAGGAAGCTGAAAGTTGCTGGGAAGTTGCTCAGATTTCCGGGGCTTCCAGGCTTAAACTTTGCTCGGGCAGCACTTTAAAGCCTGCTCCCAGCACCCGAGCAACTTCCAGCAACTTTCGGCTTCCTTTAACTCGGGCGCGCGCTGGCCCTGAGCCGCGTGGCGAAGGAAGCCGGCGGGCGGGCGGGCAGGCTGCTTGGAGGAGGCTCCGGGCCCCTCGCCAGGCGCGAGCACGAGTTAAAGGAAGCCAAAGTTGCTGGGCAGTTGCTCGGTTTCCGGGTTTCCAGGGCTTTGCAAAGGCAAAGTTTGCAGGCTGGAGCGTCTTCCGCCGAGGAGCGGGAAGGGTTCCGCCCGGTGGGCAGGCGGGCTGCTTAAACTTTGCTCGGCGGCACTTAAAGCCTGCTCCCAGCACCGAGCAACTTCCCAGCAACTTCGCTTCCTTTAACTCGCGGCGGCGCCTGGCCCGAGCCGCGTGGCAGAGGGAAGCCCGGCGGGTGGGCGGGCTGCTTGGGAGAGCGACCGGCGGTGCTCCGGCAGCAGCAACAGGCAGTTTCGCCCGGGCTCCACTCAGGTGTCCGGCTGGGGCTGTCAGGAGTTGCTATCGCTGGCGCAGCTCCGCGCGGTTCCAGTCCCGCGTTGCCTTGGGAAGGAAAAGGCAAAACCAGGAGCCGCTGAGCCTGAGCCTCCGGTGCTGCTGCTCCCGTTGCAAAGCACCGCCACGGCTCTTTGCCTTCCTTCCCAAGGCAACGGGACTGGAGCCGCGCGAGCGCGCCGGCGGTAGCAACTCCTGACTCAGGGGGCCTCCGAGGGGAGGGGAAGGAGGAGAAGAGGGGCGGAAGGGTGGGGGGCGATTCCCAAAAAATCTTGTGCTGACCCGGCCCGTCTGTCAAATTTTAAAAGTCAATGCGGCCCCCGAGCCAAAAAGTTTGCCCACCCCTGTTATAGAGTAACTCTTTACTCTCTATATAATATTTTTTATTTCTTTCCTTTATTTATTACCCTAACAGCTTATTGAAGTGGCTTGACTCTTTACACTTTGAAAGACATTTGAGCTTTCTAAGGAAAGTGCTAAAGAGCTGATTTGGTGTAGATGTTAAAGGCCCTGAGTCACAAACTGTGATGCTTTGAGTTCTAGTCCTGCCTTTGACAAACGTTTTCTGAAAATGTTGCCAAGAAAACTGCAGGAGGAATTATCCAGGCAATCACTCAGAGTCCAGATTGGCTCAAAAGAGAAAGAAAGAAGGGGGAGGGAGAAAGGAAGGAAGGAAGGAAGGACTTGGAAATTTTGAGCCCAGGAAACTTAAAAACAAGATCGTAAGTGGGTTTTTAAAAATATTCCTGTGATGTAATAAATATTAATTTGTGTTCAGTGAATTTAAGCTATCTCCTTTAGAAACCAGACAATAACTCAAGCACATGAGGAATATTGTATAAGAGAAGCATAAAATACTAGAACTAATGGACTGTCAAGTGTTACTTGATTTGTGTTCTTTTTCTCATAATAGCCACCATAATGGGATCTTAAAGGATATAGATTTCTGAATGAAAAATTGTTAACTGATGCAATGGCTGTAGGACCGCATATGAAAACAAAGTTTTGTCTTGAGTATTGTTTGTTGTTATGGAAATGTGATGCTCCCATCTAATAATGTCAATATCAGCCTTTCATTTTTAAAAATAGGTACCTATAAAAGGAACACTTACTAAATCTGCTGAAGGATCAGTTGTTGTTGTTTTTCTCTTCAGTTGGAAGAGCCATTGGGACTTTATCTGAATAATGTCATTGTCAAGATCTATCCTACTTTAAGTAGTGCTGAGTTGCATACTTTTTTAAATGTACAAGTAAAGGTGACTTTTATCCTGTGAAAAATAAGATCCTGTCAAATGGCAGCAGAATTTGTCCTATGAAACACATTTTTCCTTCCCAGGGGCTTTTTTTGATAATTCAAAAGACATCTGGTGATGATAATGTCTGGTTTTTAAAAAAAAATGTTTTAGACTGTCACACATGAATTTTGCAGCTGTTCATAATGATTTTATTAGTAAAAGAGTAGAAATACTAAAGATGTCTCTGGTTACATTGAATAACAACAATTGAATGTATGCTTTATGACAGCATAATACATTATTATGATTAGGTCTACTTCTTTTTCTACCTGCCAACTGTTTCCCTAAATTGGCAGGTAATATACTGTTAGTTATAACGCAAGAATAGACTGTAGAAAGTGTATGCATGAACATTTACTCTTGTTAATGTCTCTAAATATAGATTTAGAGAGCTTGCCTACAATTTAATTATCCCTACTTTCTTCTCATACAAATTTTCCATTAATAGTGCTTGGTACCTTGAAAAGCAACCTTATATTGTAGCACATTGAAAATTATAGATTGGCAATTATTGAGGGGTGGCTAGAGGTTGACACCTAAAGACTGATTTTCTGATTATTTTTTTCTCTCAGAGCACGCATTCAGCTTGTGTTAGCCAAAGACAGAAGACTATGCGTTGATATTGGACTTCTGTTTTCACTAATCATTTGAGGAGTGGTAAAAAAGAAGCAGCAGTTGATGCTGAATTAGGCTAATTTTTTTTAATTGTTCTTAGTTTTCTCAAGCATTTTACTACTTCCATTTTGTTATTTGAAAACCTGCATAGGATATCCATAAAGTTATTAGGAATTAAGCTCAATTCAAGGGAGTCCAAGTTTATTTTTATTTTTCAATTGTTCCATATAAGGGCACTGAGCTGATAGGACTGTAATGATTACTAAGGGTTGTACTATTCATTATGTCCCACATGAGCTATGGGTGAGCTTTTCTGTACTAGCAAGATTACAATTTAACAGCCTGAAGAGCAGTGGTATCGACAACAAACTGTCACAACATCAAAATAACTCATCAACATAAAAATGCTGCCATTATTTCCTTGTTTCCGAACATCTGACTAAAATATGTAAGTTGTGGCATTTACATGATAAAGTCATCAAATATGTTTAGTCCTTGGTCCTCTACCTTGCAGATGCTATACACGAGGAAACCTTTGCCTACTGTAATATTTGTACTGTAACTTTATCTTATAGTTTAATATTTCATTGTAGTTTGATAATTATAATTTGCTATAAATTATCCCACAATGGGAACCTGTAATTCCATTTCTCGTCATAAACCAGAATGTGCCAACTTGGCCTGTTACCTCCTCTGGTTTAAAAGTACAATTTCATGGTTTTCATGTAATGACAAATTGGTTTAAGAAATCACTAAAATATTATATTATAATTAGATAAAAATATGTCCTTTATTTTAAAAAGCTGTCCTTTAGATTTATTTATTTTTCAGAAACTCACTTCTGTCCTTTATTTTACCCATTTAACTTTTACCATGCAAATTGTACCATTTAATACAGTCTTTCACATTCCTGTGAAAAATATAAAATTTGAAATTTCTTTTTAAAACAGATTTACATACACTATTTGAAATGAGATATTTTTATGATAGCTTTTTTTAAAGATTTTCTTTGTTTTGTGTTATAACAATAAATAATTTTTTATTCTTATGAATCTTTTCTAAATAAGCCCCTTTTTCAAATTTGTCCTTTATTTTTTCCAAGAAAATATGATCACTACAATTGTTATGTGAGAAAGACATGAAACAAGGCTCAGTTTTGATCTAATAAACATCAAACATGGATTAATGTATCAAAAGAAGCTGTAAAATTATTTCTTTGCAGGACTTAGCATGATAGGCAAACCAGATGCCACACATTTTCTGAGGTATTTATACATATTCTTGGCCTCTGTGCATTGTTTTTGGACTTGTCTGTAATTCTAGCAGGAATCAAATTTCACCTTTATATTTACTGTGGACATATTCATGAAATCCAAGTGTTTTCCCCTTTTCATTGTAACCAAGTCTCCATCTTTATCTCTATTATAGTGAGGAAAAGAAGGGATGTACGTATTATAACAAATTACATAATTGCTGATATATATATATATCTCAAGCAGTCATATTCTATTTCCTTTTCCAAGAATTAAAAGATGGAAAGGCTTTTTGTTGTGTCCAACTAGAAAATAACAGATGAGCCAGCCTAAGATTAGTTGAGTAACTGTTTTGAGGGAAGATCATACCACCTTATGTCTGTGCCCTTCATCTTTATTTCTCTTTGTTCCTTGTTTCAAGTTAGCTTCTGTTTTTACCAGTGTGCTTCTCTTACGCAAAAATACATCCTCTGATTCTTTCTTCTTCACTTCCTCCAAGAATCTTCTTTTGAACAATCGTGGATTTTCCATAAAAACTGCTTTAAGAATTTCATGTAAAGCAAAAGGTTGAGGTTACATTTCTTCTGTATTTTACGGCACTGAAAACAGTTGGAAGTCATCACTTTTTCTTTTTTTTTGTCTTTGCACTTTTTTCTCTCTTTCTCTTTTTTTTCTTCTGTATTTTATTTTATAATGAAACTTAACTAATTCCTCAGTCAGCCTTCAATTGAGAGAAACTTTAAAGAGACTTTTGGAGAACACCTGATTCCTCTCGAGAGGGAGATGGGGTACAGGATACCTTTTTCTGTACATTTCCTATAAATCTTTTAAAGACAAAAAGTAGTTTTGCAATATTTGAGCTGCCTTTTAGTGTCTGTTTTGCATATGTGCTAAATTTGAAATTGTTATGTGAAATCCTTTGCTGTGAACAAATATACTGTATATATGCATATTTCTATGCATGTATTTATATATGTGTGCATGTGTGTATACTCTGTGTGTGTGTGTATATATATACACACATGTTTGTGTGTATATGTATACATACACATATACATATATGCACGGTATATATATGAACATGTGTGTACACACACACATATATAACTATATATATATAACTATACTAGCTCGATACCCATGCTTTGCTACGAAATTATGTGGTCGGGCTTAATTTTTGGGGAGGAAAATAAGGGGGGGGGGAATTCTGCCTCTGCCTACCAGCATCCATGGGTATTCATCTGGCTAGCGTCCTGTCAGTGTGTGAGAGAGTTGAGGGCTCTTTGGAAACTGAAACAGTATTTGCTGTGTGAGCAAGGAGACAGCAAGGAGCCTGGGCGTGGCTTAGTTCAACTGTTCTGTACTAAAGATGCTTGCTGCTGTGAAACTGAAACTCTTCTGCTTGTGTTTTGCAGGGGGGGAGAGGGAGTAGAACTCCTTAGCATCAGAGCAAGTTAATAGTAATATACGAAATACTAATGCTCTGATGGTCATTTCAAAAAATCCTTTCTTAGCGAGCACATAGAAGCCAAGAGGAACATACGTGCCAAATTTCAAGTTTGTAGGCTTTACGGTTCTGGAGATTTTGTGACAATGCATAAGTGGTATTTCACTTTGTGTGTGTGTGTGTGTGTGTGTGTGTGTGTATGCAGGTCTTGGTGTGTTCGGGTCTTTTCCCGTGTAAGATTGAGAGTATCTTGGTGACATTTCGACGAGGTCCCACTCGCCATCTTCAGGCTGGTGCTTTCGGCTTTGTGCTTGTGCGAGCAAAGCGTGATCGGAGCTGCCGTCTCTCTTTAAATACTGGTGGGGAGGTTGGCTGTGTTGTTATTTCTTGATTGGTTGATGGAGTTGATGTTTGCAGATTGGTTGGCTTTTTCGTAAGAACATGTGTGGCTGAGGTATTGGCTGTGTGTCTATCAGCCTCCTGTGTTGTAATGACCTGGGTAATGGGCTGTGTGATGACCTTTTGAGTTCTATTGTTGTGACATCCTGGGTCTTGTGCTGTAATCTCCTGGATTGTTGGCTGTGTTGTAACATCCTGAGGTTTTGTGGTGTAACCTCCTAAGTTTCGTGATGTGATATCCTGAGCGGGTGGCTGTAATGTGATGTTCTGCCTTTATGGCCTTTGAGCATTTCCAGTTTTGAGGATTTGCTATCACTATCAAATGTTTATTTTTTTTTAATAAAGGTTTTTTTTTCCATTTTGATAAACTTGTAGATCCTGCAAGCACTACTGTGAAGAGATGATGTCATATTTGGTCACATAATGATTGTAATTGTAAAGCTTAGTTAATTAGCTGTATATTTAATAATATATGTACCAAACTTCCAAGATTTGTGGTAGGAGTGTGATATATAAGCTGTAGACAGCAGACTAGTTTGTACAAGAAGAACACAGACATGAGATACAAGTTTCTCTTTAGATAATTACACACATCGGTTCTGACTGCATTCTCTTTTATAACATTAGCTAATTTTTCCAAGGTTTAATAGGCAAACCACCCTATTTTTAAAAATTTCCTTTCCAAATGCAATTGGCATTGACAGTACACTCCTTACGAAATGACAAACTGTCTTGAATATTTGTCTTCCTTAAGTAAACAACTTAAAATAAATTCCCTCTGTATCTTTTAATTGTATGGCTGCTTAGGTTATCCTGTTATTTTATATGGACTCTAATCATCAGGCCAATTATTTGTGACAGTTTCATTCCGCTCAATTATTTTCAAAGAACATAATTATCTCCATCATGTGTGCTGAAACATAAATATCAGCATTAAGACTTGAACCCAACAAACTCTTTGGTAAAAGGCGTTCAGTTCAATTAGGATTATTTATTTATGCTATGTTATTATAAAGAGCCCTTATTACCGAGAACATGGCCATCACAGTCTGTGACAAGTGCCTTTGGCCTGAACAGCAGGAATGGGTGTGCTAAAATCGTGTGGGGTGGCACTATCTTTTCTGTTTCTAGTGTTTTCATACCATGCTTATACAGGCACTTCTAGATGCCAGCTGGTATCATTTCCTGCATCTTCCTTACCAGCTGGAGTTACCTTTCTTTCAAATCAAAAAAGGGGGTGACAAATTGCTCTTTCTCATCAAGTTGTAGCTATGGGCGTTGGGGTGCAAGAAGGGAGAAAAGAGAGTCTTCTTTCTTCTTAGTCTACACAGTGTTAGATACAGTATAATCTACAGTGTAGTCTACACAGACTACCTGTTGGATGTATCAGTTATCCTCAACGTAATTTAAAAGAAGGAAATAATTTCTCTTGGGATGTTAACAGAGATCATATTTCTCTTCTCACAAAAATATGCATAGGTTCAATGCTAAAGCTCTTGAAAAAATGGCAAAAGTTGGTGGTTTACAACAACATTCATTCATTCATTCAATTTCTATAGCCCCTCAACTCAACCAAGTGACTCACAGATGGATAAGTGACAGTAACCTGAATACATTTCTCTATGTTGATCTTTTCATCATTTGGATTATCTTCTTTGCAGATCTGTACCCCAGATTTGGTGGTGTTCTTGTCCTGCTCAAATCAACGGCTCCAAGAACGCCTAATGAAGCGCGCTGAACAGCAGGGGAGGCCAGATGATAATCTGAAAGCCACACAAAGACGCCTGACTAATTTCAAGCAGAATGCTGTTCCGCTGGTGAAATATTTCCAGGAAAAGGGTCTGATTGTGACTGTAAGTTTTTTAATCTATATGTTTGATAAATCAATTTTGGCTAGCAAAATTCAGGCAATGACCTAGAAAAAGATTGTCTAATTTTGAGAATAACTGTTTAAATCATTAAACATTTTTTTCATGTTTGATTGAGGACTTCTGCAGTCAAACTCTCACAGACTGAGAGACCCCAGTTGATTTTGTAGCTGTTTCATGCTCACCTGGATGTATAATTTATACAGCAATTGCTTTTTTGATCAAAGCCCTTTCTATTAGAATATAAATGTTTTTGAGCCATCACTGTTGCCTTACAACACTTACAAAAGTTCCTCTCAGAGAATCTGGTAAGTCATTTGATGAAGAGTGGCGTCATATAGAAATGGTCTGTGTCAATCCATTTTTGCGTTTGGGATCAACAGAAGTAAAATTGTGGCCAAATTTAGAGATGCTATAAGCTAGCTCAGTATTTCTCAACCTCATCAGCTTTAAGATGTGTACACTTCATTCATCCTTGCTGGAGAATTCTGGCAGCTGAGGTCCACACGTCTGAGGCTGGGAAACGCTGAGTTATAGAATACATTTTGAGCTGGACATTAATTTGAATAAATACAGCCATTCTGGTAATATGAATTACAGCTAGTCCTTATTAAATGGCTGCAGCAAGCTATATTTTTTTTCCCCATATATGGCCAGTCTTCACATTTATGACCCTCAGAGATATGTAAAACAGGGGAAAACTGAAGTAAAATCATAAGCCCAGTCGTAGTTTCAATTAGCAACTATTTCATTTTATGATTGATTTGCTGGTCCCAATTCTTGTCACTAAATAAAGACTGTATGTTGAATGTATAGTACAGCTTATTTTCAAATTCTGTTTGGCATTACAGTACTTTTATGCCGCAGTTATAATACTGTCCAGAACTCAAAAGCAAGAGTCAGTAAGTCTGGAAAAACTAATGTTTCATACTTGCTATATAGCACAAGACAAAGCATTGGAATGATAATATGGCTCTTGTTTAATTTTAAATATTCTTGTAAGCAATAAATATATCCTTAGATGTAGAACTGGAAATAAGTCATAATGTTGATCTTGTTTGTAAAAGAATGGATTGCTATAAGATGAATTCTGTAGCTCTTTCAAATCAATGCTTCTTTAGAAAAGAAACTAGAAGTGCCAAGCAAGCAGCTCGGTGAAATATTATAGGAGAACAGGCTGAGAGCAGCAAAAATGAAATTTTGTCCAGAAAGAGATCTATCAAAAGGCTGGAATATCTGTAGGAGTCTGCAGAAAGTTTTTTTTTTTTTTAATAAAAAATTTATTTGGGTTTTCACAAAACATAATACAAGTAAAATTTCTTTTTTTGAGAATAGCATGGTCCCGGATTATCACTTCTCCATACAGACACAAATTCAATTTCATATTCATCTTTGTGTTCTATTCCATATCTTATTACTATTTTAACATTTTCTCAATAATTTTTCCCTTCCCTTAGTTTTCCCTTCCCTTCCCTTCCCTTATTACTATTTTAACATTTTCTCAATAATTTTTCCCTTCCCTTAGTTTTCTCAATCTTACTTTTAATTATCTCATTCCTTTCTAAGTTCAATTATATATATCTTTTTCTAAGTTTCAATACCTTTCTAGTCATATTTATACTTTTGTCTGTCCTGTTTCAATTTCATATTTTCTTTTCTCATTAAACAAAATTTCCCTCTGTAGTTACTAATTGGAGTATGACACCTTTGTATCTTTTAATTTTTATCCATTCAACTCTTATTTAAACTTCAATTTATGCCTTTACAACTATAACATTCAATATAACACATAACTTCCAGTTCAATTCTGCTTGGTACATTCTTAAAATACGCACTAAGTTCTTAAAGAGAAAATATATATAACAATAATAAATAAAATACTTATTCTATTCCAATTCAGTTCTAACATTAATGTTAGTTATAATCTTTGACATCTTTAACATTCCTTTTCAATAGGATATCATACTTCTAGGAACACTTATAATATTTCCATAATTTTTCATGTTTCTTTCATATTCCTCTTCACTTAAATTTTTATAACACATTTATAATAATTAAAATGTTCCCCTCCTTTCCTAATTTCATTCTCTCACTCTCTTTATTTCATATATTTATTAAAAATCAATTCCATTACAATGAGTATTTTATCTATCATTTTAATCACACTTGTTTCATATTTTCAAAGTTCATTTCTATTTCTAATATAACAATACTACCTTATGTACCCTTGCAGAATCCCCCTTTCAATTAAGTTTTCACCCAATATCTCTGTGTCTTGTACATTTTCCCTGTTTCTCTATGTCCTGCGCACAATTGCAGATTTCGGTCTGTCACCGAAGAAGCTCAAACTGGATCTCTTCAGCTCTGTGAAAAGGGGGAAGAAAACCATGACGGTTCTGACTTAAAGCTGTATCCCAATTTTGCATTGCTTAGACAGTTCAGTTAATTAACAAACAAATCAAACCCTTTTATCTCTTTTCTTTGATAATTACAGTTGAACCTAGTGAAAAATTCATCTAGCATGGATGGGAAACTTCTGTTATTCCCAAATTACCTCTTCTCAATATCTCTAACAATTGGTCATATTGGTTGGAAACGATGAGTTGCCGACAACAGCTGAAAGGCTACACTAATGCTGGGGTTTTTTTCTCTCTTCCTGCAAATCAAAGAGCAAATTAGAAAGCAGTTATAATGTTTTCTTTTTAAAAAATCCTGGCTTTAGACAAAAACCCATGTCTATACTGAGTTAACAGCCTCAATGGATTTTACTTTGTTTTATTTATTTATTTTATTTACCGTATTTATCGGCGTATAACACGCACAGGCGTATAACACGCATCTTCATTTTAAGGGGGAAATTTCAGGAAAAAATTTTAAAAATTCTGCCTGCCTGCCTTAGTTTCTGGTTGTTTGGGAGCAGCTTCGGCTGAGAATAATAACTATTCGCCTCTTTTACTCAGCCGAAGCTGTTCCGATTCAACCATTAACGAAGGCAGGCAGGCAGGCAGAACGGAGCACTGCGGGCGGGCGGGCGGGCGGGCGGACGGGGTGGGGGTGTGGGGAGAGGCGACAGGAAAAGCCCCCGCTTCTTTGAAGCAGTTTCTTCCTGTGCTGGTGGAGGAGCGAGAGAGCGACTGAGAGAGCTGACCCAGAGAGAAGGACAGGCTTCGGTTGCTTCCTCCCTCCCCTTCTTTCATTTGTGTCCTTGATCCCCGATCCCAGCAGCATTCACCGAAGGCTTCTTAACGTTAGATCGGCGTATAACACGCATACATCATTTGCCCCCTATTTTCAGGGGGAAAAAAGTGCGTGTTATACGCCGATAAATACGGTATTTGATTTGTCAATCGCTTACAAGATAATAAGTATAAGGATAAACTTAGTTATGAATACATGAAATGAATACATATAAGAAAAATAAAAGAAACAATAGGACAGGGACGGTAGGCACATTGGTGCGCTTATGTTTTTGAGACCATACCAAAACAAACAAAACAAAATCCCCAAATATAACACTGAAAGAGACAATACAATGTCTTGTGATTCTTTTGAAAATATTTGATTGCCCCACTATTTAATTATTGTATTGGAAAATAGTTTTTCAAAAGCTCCTTCTTTAACCCAAGCAGCAGAGCAGGCTCAAATAAATAAATAAGAATTAAATATGGTCATGCCGACATCAAAAGTTCAGATACTAGACAAAGTAATACAGTATAACATAATACAGTTTGAAATAGGTGATTCTCTGCTTGGACATTTATATTTTATGGGCTATATATAGGCAGTCCTTGAGTTTCGACCTCAATTGAACCTAAATTTTCTGTTGCTAAGCGAAATTATTTGTTAAGTGAATTTTGCCACATTTTACCATTTTTCCTGCCACAGTTGTTAATTGAATAACTGCAGTTTTTAAGATAGTAATGTGGTTATTAATACGAGTCGGTTGCCAAGCATCCAAATTTTGATCACATGACCATAGGAATGATGCAATGGTCATAAGTGTGCAAAACGGTCATAAGTCACTTTTTTTAGTGCCATTGTAACTTTGAATGGTCACTAAATGAACTGTTGTAAGTCAAAGACTATCTATAATTGTTATTGTTATAGTTACTGACCAGTATTTGTAGAATTGTTATAAAAAGTTACAAAGTTCAAATGAAAAAGCACAAGCATTTCTAAAACCAATAAAAAGAATAATAAATTATTCATAATAATCCTATATAAATAGAATCTTAATTTTTAAACAATTTCAAGAAATAGTAAAAATAGCAAGACTGTAAAACTGCTTTAAAATACTAAAAACTTGCTTACTAAATGCTAAACTGCTCAGCATATATACAAACAAATGCAAACTTGCTAGGATGAGTGAATGGTGAGGTGTAAATTAAATTATATATTTGAAGGATCCTAAAGCTTGAAGTATTAAAAGATTAAAGATCCAATTCCAAAGAAGGGCAATGCAACGAAAGTTCAAACTACCGCACCATTGCACTCATTTCACATGCTAGTAAAATTATGCTCAAAATCCTACAAGCTAGACTCCAGCAGTATGTGGATCTAGAACTACCAGAAGTACAGTCAGTCAAAGAGGCAGAGGAACTAGAAATCAAATTGCCAACATATGCTGGATCATGGAGAAAGCTAGTGAGTTCCAGAAAACATCTACTTCTGCTTTATTGGCTATGGTAAAGCCTTTGATTGTGTGGATCACAACAAATTGTGGCAAATCCTTAAAGAGATGGAGTACCAGACCATCTTTTTTTTTTTTTTGTAAAAATTTTATTTGGGTTTTCATAAAACATACAATTAAAATATCTTTTTGAGAACAGCATGATTCCAGGTTATCATTCCTCTATACAGACAAAAACTTGATTACATATTCATCTTTTCTTTCTAATCATTATATTTATACTTTTGTCTGTCCTATTTACAATTTCGTATTTTCTTTTCTCATAAAACAAGATTTCCCCTGTAATTACTAACTGGAGTGTAACAACTTTATATCTTTAAATTACTGTCCATTCAAATTTCATTTAAGATTTAATTTATATCTTGACAATTATAACATTCAATTTCTAACCTCTATTTTATAACATATAACTCTTATCAACCGAATTCTTCTTGGTACATTCCCTTAGAAATACACACTAGGTTCTAAAATATACAGTTATAACATCCCATTTCATATAATTTATCAACCAAGTTCTATTTGGTACATTCCCTTAAAAATCAATAAATTCTAAACAGAAAAGAAAGTAAAGTAATTAATAGAGTTGTTATTCTATTCAAATTCATCTTAACATCTGATATTCATATTTCTTTTCAATTATATTTTAATAAATCATTAATAACAGTTAAATATTACCATCCTTTCCCACTTTCATTCTCTTATTCTCTTTATTTCATTTAGTTACATTCCATTATATAACAGTACCAATTTTATCTATCACTTTAATCACCTATATTTCATATTTTCTATACCCATTACTATTTCTAATATAACAATACTATCTAATGTACCCTTGCAGAATCCTCTCTTTCAATTAAGTTTTCACCCATTATCTCTGTGAATCCTTGTACGTTTTCCCTGCTTCTCTATTTCCTGTTTCTGTCCTTTATAACTTCTTCTCCTTTCCATTTTCCCCCTCTTCTTCTCCCTCGCCTTTTTGACCCCCTTTCTCTCTAATTCTAATTCTCCCTTCTGTAATCCTCTCTTCTGCTTCTTCCTAGTATTGTAATTACTTTTCAAGCTATTCTTTTTTTGGTTGTTTTTTCAGATCTTAAGTTTTTCACTCTCTTCCCACCCTTTTCCTTTTTAACCCCACATAGAATTGCTTGATCATTAAAGATGGCTTCTTCTTTGTCCCGCCCTTCTTGTTCTGCAAGCATTTCTTGTTGTTTTTCATAGTTCAAAATCTCCATTTCTAAAAATTGAAATATGAAGCCAAAAGAACCTCTTCCCTCTTGTGTATCTTCTTTCTGCTTTTTAAGTTCCATTTTTAGCTCTTCACGGAGTGATGCCATTTTAAACACTTTTAAACAACCACCCGATTAATTTTAGTCATTAAAATCCAACAACCAAAATTCCAAAGATCACCAAGTAATTCAAATAATCCAAAGCTGTTTCTTCTTGCTTCTTTTTTCCACTTTCTCTTTCCTGTTCTGTTATCTTTTAGCAAAGTTTCAATTACAATGTATCTTTTAGGAGTCTTGTTAAAATTTCACTGTTAATTCTTTTTAATTTCAGGTGGTCTTCTCCATTTTTTCCAGATCCCACCCTTTTCTTTTTTTTCTCTCTCCTTTCCTCCTTTTAAAGGATTTAAAATATCCAAAAGTCTTCATTATCCCTTTGACATTTTATTTTCATCTTAAAATTGCCTATTATTGTCAAAGTGGATTTATATCAATTTCGTGCTTAGATCTCTTCTTAGCTTTTTTTTTTTTTTTTAAAACAAGTTTTATTAATTTTTAAAACACACAAATTATCATTATTCATTACATGTTTAAACCTTTTTCCCTTGTAAATTTAACAAGTCAGATAAATTATGATTCTGTTTTAAACCATTTCCATATAATATACCAAAACCTCTTATTCAATTTCTCTTTACTTCTCTTTACTCTTATTCAATATCATTATTATTATTTCATCTGTTTCTTTCTGACTTAGTTACCATTATTCTCATTCTATATTTCTACAAGTTTTTACCAATTCTCCCCAAAAAAGACATATACACACAACACACAAAACATAAAAATATCTTTTTGAAAGTAACTTGGACCCAGGTGTCTCTCTCTTCATGGACTTCAATTATATTCATGCTCATCTTACATATCATTACTTATTTTATTTACCATTCTAAGCCTTCTATATTAACTTCTCCACATATTTCACACTTCTTAATTCTACCTTAATTAATCATCTTAGTTTAAATCATTATATTTGTATCTTTTGTCCATTTTTTATCATCCCTTTGTCTCATCCCTTATGAAAAAAAAGAAAATCAGTTTCTCCTGAAATCATTAATCAGAGTATGATGCCTTTCTATCTCCCCCTAAGTTAATCAAATTAATCTTTAAAGTAATATCTAATACCCAATCAGATTTTGCTTGGTACATTCTATCTAACTAATACATCCAACACAATTAATGCATAATTAGAGAATAAATCCAAATATTAAAAAGAAATACTATAATAAAAATTTTATAATAACATCAATACCATAATTTTATTAAACTCTTTAATTAAAACAATATTCTAAACCTCTCCTATTATTAAGTTTTAAAACCAATCATTTTTAAACATTTTAACATTTTAATCTCTTATCAACTCTTAAACCATTGCAATACTACCATCTCATCTTATGTACCTTGCAAAATCTTTTTTTTTTTTTAAATTATACTTTATCCATTATCCATAAAAATTCTTTTTTCCATTTAATTTCAAAACGTTGTAGCTTTTCTCCACCTTTTCCCTTTCTTTCTTTTCCCAACAAACCTTTCTACCCCCTTCTTCTAGCCTCTGCCTTACCGGCTTCCTTCTCTGTCGTATTTCTTTTCCCCTTTGTTTACAATCATCATATTGGTTTTGCACTTTATTTTCCCTTTCTTAAATGTTTTTTAGATCTTAAGTCCTTAAATCCTTTAGTTTTCTTCTTTTCTCTTCTTTTCTTTTCTTTCTCTCTTCCTTTTTTCTGGATCAAATTCTGAGATTCATTAAAGATGGCTCCTTCCTTTCTTTCTTGTTCCTCTGCTGTCTTCATCTGTTGTAATTTTTGTTGATAATTAGTAAGCGCCATTTCTAAGAAAAGGAAAGCTTCTTCCACACCATTTCTTAGTTCCTCAACAGAAAGAGCCATTATAAATCTTTTCTTTTCTTTTCTCCTTCTTTCTTCTTACAACAACCAGAATATTCAAAAGAAAATAAAAAAGATAAAACAGTCCCAAAGTTATCAATCAGTCCAAACCAAGGCAGAGTTCTCACTTTCTCCTTCTGGGGTGATATCAATCAAAGAGAAAGAAAGTCCAAATCTGTTTAAAGTCTTGTTACAATATATTCTAGTCTTCAAATCCTTAAGGCATCTGCTCCAACAAATCTTAGCATACAAATATTTTCTTTTTAATCCTCTCTCTTCCCACTCATCGCTTAAAACCAATTTCCACCTAAAAAAATAGGTTTCTTAATATCCAGTTATTTATTCCGTAGGAAAGAGGGAAAGCTATCCTTTCAGCACCTTCCAGCAGCCGCTTTTTTCCTCTTCTGGCAGGTATTATTCAGAAAGTCATACTTTTCAGGAATTTTATTAAATATGTCTTAGAGTCCTAGGAGCCAAGAAAAACTTTCTCCTCTCAATCACTTTCTCCACTTCCTCCTGCGCATTCTTACCCGGCTGCCAGCTTTGTGGCGGCCATTACGGACCGCCGCTGCACCGTCCTGGGAAAAGGGGTTCTGCCGGCCAGGAGGGGGTCTGCAGCACCCCCAAACCCTTCTCCGGATCCCCTACCTTCAGCTGCCCCTGCAGGGCAGCCTAGCTCCGCACCCGGCTGGGTCGGAGCCCCAAAAACGGCTAGCGCGGCAGGATCGCGCAGCTTCGCAAATCCCTGCCGCCGCGAAGCCGACAAACCGGAAGTCCCCAGATCTCTTCTTAGCTTTTAAAGCCAATTACAGCTGTCAATATGAGAAAAAAAAACACCAAATCTTTTCCCTTTCCTCT
Source organism: Notechis scutatus (assembly GCF_049901735.1). Lineage (NCBI taxonomy): Eukaryota > Metazoa > Chordata > Lepidosauria > Squamata > Elapidae > Notechis > Notechis scutatus. The sequence goes on from NC_142011.1 coordinate 75,232,687, forward strand.
CTCTTTTGCTGCTTCAAAAATCTTCTTTGGGGACAGTATTATTCTTTATAGTTCAAAACCCAGGGTACCTTGTATAGTTGCTTTCTCAATTCGACCTGGTTAGTCAAAACTTTATCCTTCATCTTCCTCCTGCATAATCTTGTCCAGTCAGGAATCTTTTTTGAGGTGGCCATTTCTGACCACCGCTTCAACCGTCTTCGGGAAAGGGAGTAATGGCCAGCTGAGGAGAAGAGATGCGGCTCTCCTCAACCCCGCTGGCAATCTCCCCATTCTTCACCACCTCTATAGGGTGGCTATAGCCTCAAATCCAAGCAGCTGGGGTGGTCTGGTGGCGAGCACGGATCGAAACCGCTCACGATCGTGGATTTCAGTCCATTGCCGAAGAAGCCCAAACCGGAGGTCCGGGAGTACCAGACCATCTTATTTGTCGTTTGAGAAACCTACATGCAGATCAAGAAGCAACAGTGAGAACTGGACATGGAACCACTGATTGGTTCAAAATTGGGAAAGGAGTTCGGCAAGGCTGTGTACTGTCGTCCTGCCTATTTAACTTATATGCAGAGCACATCATGAGAAAGGCAGAGCTAGATGAATCAAAAGTTGGAATTAAGATTGCTGGGAGAAATATGAACAACCTTAGATATGCAGATCATACCACTCTAATGGCAGAAAGTGAAGAGGAACTAAAGAGCCTTTTGATGCAGGTAAAGGAGAGTGCAAAAGTTGGCTTGAAACTCAACATTAAGAAAACTAAGATCATGCCATCTGGCCCTCTCAATTCCTGGTAAATAGATGGGGAAGAAGTGGAGGTAGTGACATGTATTATTTTCCTGGGCTCAAAGATCACAGCAGATGGAGATTACAGCAGTGGTGGTATTCAGCCGGTTTGCACCGGATCGAGCGAACCAGTAGCAAGAATTTGGCATGGGTTGCCGAACCGGTAGTAAGTTCTGGCTGGCCACGCCCCCGATCCGGTCGCCCTCCCGCCCGATGCTCGCTTACCCGCCCACCTGACATTCGCCTAAGGTAATTCTTTTTTTTTTTTCCCTCCTGACAATCAACGGTGCTGGGATTCCCCTTGCTGAGGGCCAGGAAGGCAAAAAATGGAGGGAGGAGCTCAGCGCCTCCCCTCCATTTTTTGCCTTTCAGAGCCCCAGAGGAACCTTAGGGGAGCAAAAATGCCCCCCAGAGGCTCCTCTGAGGCTAGGGAGCTCCCAAAATGGAGCTTGGAGGGGTGTTGCGTGCCCCTCCCATGCTTTGATTTTTTTCCTTCCTGAGCCTTAGGGGAGCAAAAACACCTCCCCAGAGGCTCCTCTGAGGCTAGGAAGCTCCCAAAAATGGGTGGGGGCAGCAAAAAAGCAAACAAAAAAGCCACACCCAGCCAGTCACATGGCCACTCCCACCAAGCCACACCCCAGAACCGGTAGTAAAAAGTTTTGAATCCCACCACTGGATTACAAGAAATTAAAGAAATTAAACAACATTTGTTCCTGGGGAGGAAAACTATGGCAAATCTAGTAATCATACTAAAAAGCAGAGACGTCACCCTGCCAACAAAAGTCAAGGCTATGGTTTTCCCAGTTGCAATGTATGGCTGTGAAAGTTGGACCATAAGAAAGGCTGAGTGCCAAAGAATTGAGCCCTTTGAACTATGGTACTGGAGAAGACTCCTGTGAGTCCCTTGGACTGCAAGGCGATCAAACCAGTCAGTCCTAGAAGAGATCAACCCTGACTGCTCTTTAGAAGGCCAGATGCTGAAGATGAAACTCAAATACTTTGGCCACCTAATGAGAAGGAAGGACTCACTGGAGAAGAGCCCAATGCTGGGAAAGATTGAGGGCAAAAGAAGAAGGGGATGACAGAGACTGAGGTGGCTGGATGGGGTCACTGAAGCAGTAGGTGTGAGCTTAAATGGACTCCAGAAGAAGGGAGAGGACAGGAAGGCCCGGAGGAACATTGTCCATGGGGTCACGATGGGTTGGACATGACTTTGCAACTAACAACACCAAAAGTTTAAAGGAGTTCTTGTTCTCTTTCTTTCTCTCTCTCTCCCCCTCCTTCCCCTCTCCCTCTCTCCCTCCCTCCCTCCCATCTTTCTCTCCCTCTCTCCCCCTCTCTCTATGTGCGTGTGCCAGATACCTTAAAAGTGTTCTTTAATTCTGCTGAAATATTTACAATAGCATTTTCCAAGAAGATAATACCAATAAAAGGAATAATGCCCTAATTCCATTGTAAAATCAAGAGGAATAATCTATTAAATGATTAGTTAACTGTATCTTGGAGCACTATGATGTTATGGCAACCATTTGCTTTCCTGTTCCAGCTATAGCAACAAAAATGAAAAATGAAAGTTGTTCAACCATGTAATTAAAGTTTTTTTTAAAAAGAAGAAGCTAACTACAGTACATTGGGATTCATAAACCCAGGATATGCAAAGTATTGTTCCTGAAGAATCTGTTTATAAACAAACATGCTCAGATAAACCAACAAACAAAACCTGCATCTTTGCAACTCCTCTTTGAGTTGCAAAGGTACAGATTTTGAAAGTAGCGTTCTTCCTTGATTAAGGGGGAAAAACCTTTCATTTTTTTCAAGCAATTGATAACATTAAAAATAGACCACAGAGAAAAAAATCAGTAATGATTAGTAATAGCAGCTATAAGTTACCTTTGATATCAAAAGTATGACTTTCAATACCAATTGTGCAGAACATAAACAAGAGGCTATTATTTCAGTTTTGTCCTGTCTGTTCACTACTAACAGCCATCCAGCTGGGTGCTGTGGCAACACAATTGTTAGACTGGCCTTCTGTTGAGTGTTTTATCTAGGGCCAGTTGAAGACATTCTTGGTTGTTTTTAATATTTTGCTCAATGCTACAGCCCTAGTAAGGTTTTATCAACTATTATTGGACGCTATAGTCTCAGCCATTAGTTACTTTAAAAATAAAGCAGGGCTGAATGATGGCAGATCTACCGATTTCATTTGGGAAGTTACATCTCCTTTCCTCATGTTAAGAATTTGGTGTCAAGAAGCCAGAGGCAAAACTTCCAATTTTCCAAGAATACTGTATAGCTTTTTGAATAGTTTGAACTACAGATTTTCCTTAGACTTTCAGCAAGGAAGATTTATTTATTATAAATTATAAAGAGCCTCAGTGGTGCAGTGGTTAAAGTGCAGTATTGCAAGCTATGTCTTCTGTAGCCAGCTGCATGCAATTTGGCAGATCAAATCTCATCAGGCTCAAAGTTAACTCAGCCTTCCATCTTTCCGAGGTGGGTAAAATGAGGACCCAGATTGTTGGGGGCAAGATGCTGACTCTGTAAACCTCTAAGAGAGAGCTGTAAAGCACCATAAAGTGGAATATCAGTCTTATTGCTATTTATTTAATATAAAAAGACTGAGCATTGCAGTCTAAAACAACTGTCAGGCACTAGTTTGGGGAATGTTATAAAACAACTATACTATGCATTTTAAAGATAAAGATCAGGTATTACAGCTTTTCTAAGGATGTTTCAAATAAAGAAACTCTTTTCTTTGCACAGAAAAGATAGAAATTGTGTTTGTGAAACTCAAAAGATAGCATTATATTGTAGAGTAGATTCAGGAGGCGTTACATCTAGGAATATTTCTCTGGCAGTTATAAGTTTCAGTTTGCCAAGTGAAAATGATGGAAATGGTATTAGGTTTGCCAATTACTTTTAGTACTCTTCATGTTTTCTTTGTAAAATTCTTTTAGAAAAATAAGGGAATTATACCTCTTGGAAATAATTTTAATACTGTTGAAGAAGAGTATGTTTTCTGATGTTGATGATGTTTTTTTGCTAGCCATTTCTGGGTGATGCAAAATAGTAATCAGATCTTGAAATATTGTTTCATCTATCAAAGAGATATATAGCCTGTTTCTCTTCTCTTTAGTTATATTTTTAGAGGGGGTTTTGTGTGTTAGAGAAAGATGAATCCTTTAAACAGAATATGCTTTAGCTCTGACTTGTAAACTTTCTGAATCATATTTATCCTTTTAAACAGCAATAGAGAAATAATCTCTAGTTAAGCATAAAAAGGCAAGTCAACTTACAAGATATAAAATGACAATGAATGAATATGAAGAAAAGAAATACATGAAATGTATAATGTTTAATAATGTATAATAATAATAATGTTTAATTACTGTATGTGTCAGAAAACAGATGTGTAAAATAGACACAAGGCCTACTGCCCCAAATATCCTTTACAAACAGACCATTATTAATTGATTGGTTGTTTATTTTATATTCCTAACACTGCTTTACATGGTTGTATCTTTCCATAATTGTCACATCTCTTTTCTAGTGGAAATTTAGAAAGTGGAACTATTTCCAGCAATAAAATAAAAACAAAAAAGCTTACAGAAATAAGTGCCTTTCACAGAAGAAAAGATTCGCCTTAAGATAAAATTTCCACCCAGTGTCATCTTGTGATTGTGATGGGTGGTAAATAAATAAGTAAACAAAATTTTTATCTGTCCAATTTTATTCCTTCAGAAGAAAGAGAAGGGTATATCACTGGCTCATGTTGCAAAAAATGCTTTGTGATTATCTTCTTTTTTGGATTTCATATTTTTTTTCAAAAAATTTCAGAATTTTTTTCCCCACTTGATTAACCCTGATATAACTATTTTAAGTTCCATAGTGTTAGATCTTTATGATACTATGACTTCTAAGATGAGTACAGAAACATTTGATATTATTATAGTATTTTGTTCCCCTTTGATCATTCAAAAAAGAACCTGAAATAACATTATATTCTGGCTATTTCCTTTATTATGTTCTTAAATATTAGGTTGGCAAAATTGAAAGGGATCATTTAGATCATCAATCCCAAAATCCAATATAGTGCAAGAATCCATGGTATAACGAAGATTCAGGGATGAATCAATTGAAGCACATTAAGAAATAAGCATTTATTTTGAAGTCTAAATTAATTGCATCATAAGGTACTAACCTGATAAATTTAAGAACCTTAGAGCACAAATGACTAGACATTAAATGACTTTAATGTCTGAGAAGGAAAATGTGTTTCCTTACAGACTAATAAGTCTGCCATTAATAATTGGGAAAATTGTCCACCAGTTCACAAAGAGATTGATCTGAAGAATCTTGAAACCAATGTAATAATTATTAGGAATCAGCATAGATTGTTTTTTAAAGGAAAAATGCATTATCATACTAATCAGTTCTATTTTTAACAATCATTTCTTCAGTAGATTGTGGGAATCTTTCAAATGTAATTAATAGATCTTAATTTTACCAAAACACTTGATAAAATGGCCCATGACATTCTGGTTAGCAAAGTGTGGCGTAACAATTGAATGGATGAGTTGGATACAAATGTCCAAGAATGATCTCAAGGGTTTCTCTTACATGTGCTCCTGGTAGTCCTCGTGCCTGTTTCAGGCTTAATTAAGAGTAGGGAATTTGTGAGAGAATTGTGATGAGCATGCTGTGGTAAGACAGGGTTGCTGTCATGTACAAGACAGGATGAAGCTATTTCAGAAGACAAGGCAAGAAGCAATGAGTTTAAATTACAAGAGAGTAAATTTTGACTACGCAGTGGAGGAAAAACCCCAAGAGCTGTTCAACAATAAAACAGATTCCCTTGGCAGAGGGTGGATTCTCTTTCTCTGTGAGGATTTGAACAGAAGGTGAATGGCTAATCTGTTTTTGATGCAGTAGTAGTGGATTCCTACATGGAGCATGGGCTGGAATAAATGATCTCACAAGTATTTCTTATCTCTTATAATCAATGATTCTATGATGAGAAGGAACTGGAATTGCTGTGAAATCAAGACCAGAAGAAACTGCAGATTCTCAGTGGCTAGATAGGGACAAGTCAAAACCAAGCAATACACCTGAAAAAAAGATAGTGGATAACGACAAACTGTCTCTTCTACTAAGCCCTAGAGTAGGGGTGGCCCACTATGGAAACTTTATGACCTGTGGACTTCCAAATCCCAGAATTCCTGAACAAGCCCAGGAATTCTGGGCATTGAAGTCCATAGGGCATCAAGTTGCCATAATTGTCCACCCCTGCCCTAGAGAATGTTGACAAATGCAGATGAAAGATGCACAGAATGTTGGCATTTCCCGTCTGCTGCCTGACTTGACTTGTGCAAACTGGTTCTCAAGGGATTTAAATGTCCACATGTAGCTTTTCAGTATTGCTGACAACTCTAGTTCCTTTATTTTTTATTTGGATCTAATTTCAACAAAATGTTTCCTGATCGCCTGGACCTGATTGCTTAGGAGCTCAGACCTTGTCCCGGAACGGCTTGCCATGATAAATTGGTATTCAAGATTCTTTGGCCTCCAGGGTTTGCTGATAACTGTTCTGTGATTCCTCAGTTTCAGCTCGTAAAAACTTTATTGTTGCTTCTAGCCATAAACATGGATTCCTTGGAAAATGTGTTGAAGCTTCCAAACATTTGTCCAGTCTTTGTATAAATACAGAGATGAAGGATTGCCAGCTTTTTTCATTCAGATAGTGGACCTCCATATACTTTTTGTAGAGCTCAACAGTGCCTTCCTTTACTCAGAAAAAAAAATTGGTTTCAAGGTTGCTAGTGAAGTTTATTATTGACACATTGATATGTCGAACACATCTATTCAGTTTCATCTTTATCTGTAAAAACTTTTAAAAGATGTTCCTTTTTGCAAGTAAAATTAATCATTCAATAGCAAAGCTGAATCTACACTCACGGGTGGGCTGCTGGGGGTTTGCAGGGGTTCGTGAGATCCCCTAGCTAAGATTTCTATCTTGCCTGTACTGGTAAACTTTCTATGAAAATAATATGTAGATGTACACTTATCTAAAATGCATTTCATTTTTTTAAGAAATTTTTTTATTTTTTATACATCTCTTAAAGTGAGCACTGTGATTCCAGGTTACAACATACCTACATAATCATAATTACATTTCTAGCTTTTTTAACCTAGTTTCATATCAAATCATGATCTATTCCATTGATCTTTAAATAAATTTTCGCTTTGTTTTTTCAGTTCATTAATCCAGTAACAAAAATATTTTATCGTCAAACATATTTTCCACCCTATATCCCCTATTATTTTCATTTCAAGCTTACCACCTATTTTAAAACAAGAATAAAATAAAACTAATATATTCAGGATCCACATGGTATTTCCCCCCAGTTTACAATAAATCTTATATTTATTCCAGAGATATTCATATAACCATTTCATATATCCTCTTTGTTTCCATTTAGTCAAATTTTACCTATGGAATTTTATTAAATTTTCATTCCTCACTTTTTTTAATCATAATATAATAATCTCATTACAAATACTTTACAATATAATCATTTCTAGTTTACCATATTCTCTGTTTTTCTAATATCCTTTGTATAATCAACTGCATTTTCTATTTCATATCTAGTATAATATGTATACAATAAAAATAAGGAAAAAAATTAACATTTCCTTTTTGTTTACATTTAACCAAATTTAGCCTATGAAATTATATTTAATTATATTTAATTTTCATCCTCACTTTTTAATCATTATTTAGCCTATGAAATTATATTTAATTATATTTAATTTTCATTCCTCACTTTTTAATCATAACAATCTCATTGCAAACAAATTATAATATAATCATTTCTAATATCATTTGTGTAATCAGTTACATTTCCATTTCCCATTAAATATAACATATGTTTAAAAAAAATTAATAATAAAACCATCTTAATTTCTCTTACTCTATCATCATCAATTTTACAGTGAGATCTTTTTCCCTTTAATTCCAATTAAGCTTATTTCTTTATTTTTAAAAATGATTATCAATAAATTTTAAACTTCAAAACTCCCCTAATCTATATGTCTAAAAAAACAACACCAAAATACATTTCCATGTGGTATCCCCCCTTTGTTTTATCTTTTACCCTCATCTCTAAATCTAAATTTTCTCTTTTCTAAGTTTTCCGGTCCTTTCTCTTAGCTCCTTTCCCCCCACCTCCGTATTATTTTTATTTTCATCTCCCATTCACTTGTTTTTTCCCCTCCCTTTCCTGATCTCTCTTTTGCAATTTCTTCTTGCACAGCTTCTTCTTTTGTTTAATCTTGGAAGTATTTTCCCTTTTATTTATCACATCTATCATCAATGTCTTAATTTTAGTTTCTTTCTTGTCTTTTTGCAATGTCCATTGTTCTTTTGGCTTTTTTTGGGTTGATTTCCTCTTTCTTTAACTCCTCCTCCTTGGTCTTTCTTTGTTCTTCTGTGAATTGCATTGCCATTTCTAATTTTTCTGTCAATATATCCTGTAGTTCCATGCTCTAAAATGCATTTCAGAGAACCTACAAATCCCACTCCTGGCTGGCCCGTCCTCTCCCAGTAGTCCCCACACGGCCCGTTTTGGATGCAGGTAATTGCAGGCTGTGTATGGACACTCGGGGAGGGTGAAAAATGGGCCTCCCAGAAGTTCAGGAAGGCTGGAAATGGGCCTTCGGAGCCCGGGGAGGCTGTTTTTGCCCTCCCGGAGGCTTGAGGAAAGCTTCCGGAGCCCAGGGAGGGCAAAAATGCCCCTCCACAATGGTGCAGGAGGCCAACTAGTCCATGCCCACCATGGCCACACACACCCAGCGACCGGGCAGAGAACCCTTTGCTAACATTTTTGAAGCCTACCCCTGTCTATACTATAAAGCTAGGAGAGAATTGTAGGATAGAAGCAACAGAGGTAGGACTGCTATTACTTGACTTTTTAAGTTATATTATAGACTTGCAAGAAACAGAAAATAAAGAGGAAGAATTAAAAAAAAAATTAAAAAGTAACTTGAGTTTTAAACAAATTAAACCTTCACTACCCAGAATCATTTAAGCCATGCTTGTCATTATATCGGTAACGAACCCATTCAAAATCAGATTGTAAACATGTATATTCAATTCAAGATTTTAAATCTGGAGTAGCTAGCTGTATCTTTAAAATAAAGCAAAATAATTTTTCATGATGCTTTGTTCCCATAATGCAAAGTTGTTCATAAATCAGTAAATTGCAAGTTTTCAGTATATAAAATCTACTTTTATGTTTTAAAATCTAACCATGTATTTCTCTTCCTCAAATAATAATGAGAAGTATGATGTGAACAATAAACCAAAGCAGGATAACTATAGAACAAGTCCAATCATACATGACAGGCAGAGGTGGGTTTCAAATTTTTTAACAATCGGTTCTGTGGGCGTGGCTTAGTTGGTGGGTATGGCTGGGTGTACATGGCTTGGTGGTCATGTTATTGGCTGGGTGTGGCCAACTCAATATCACTCACATCGAGGCATGCATCTACTCGCCTGGCCTCTCATGACTGTGGGGATGCTGCAACAGTCGTAAGTGTGAAAAATGGTCATAAGTCACTTTTTCCAGTGCCATTGTAACTTTAAATGGTCACTCCACACAAGCAAACTACCAGCAAAGGAGGGGAAAAAAACTCCAGAGACATTTCTGAGACAGGAAGTCTAATCCTGCCAAGAATGTAATAAGGGTTAACAGAGAGGCAGTTTCTGTAAGCAACACCAGAATGTTTCCTTCCTGCCTTCCTTACAGGATTAGGCCAGTAATTTTTTCTAACAACTGGTTCTCTGAACTGCTTAGAATGTTAACAACCGGTTCTAGCGAATAGGTGCAAACTGGTAGAATCCCACCCCTGATGACAGGGTTTCTTTCAACATTTCTGGCATTAAGAATTGAGTTCTTGAACATCTACCGTGGAGTGCAATAAACATTTTTTTTAATTGGGTTTGGTTTTTTTTAATGATAGTCAGATTTGTATTTAATCTTCTTTAAAACACAAGAACATTAATTTATTAAAATAGGCTATTCCATTATTTGTTCCAAAGTTGTTACCATTTTCTATTTTGACTATACTGGTAAACTTTCTATGAAAATAATCTGTAGATGTACACTTATCTAAAATGCATTTCAATTATATTCTTTAGTTGTCGTAGCTGCTAATACAAGCAGTCTAAGCTCTAAGACCAAAATATGCTTTAACTGGATAGCTTTAAGCAACCAAAGCTTAAATATAACCAATTATCCTTAAAATATTTTGATCTTTATGACATAATAATTTAAATAGGCTGATCTAGAATATTAAATTTCTGCTTGAGTGCTCCCCAAACAAGATTTACCAGAAATTTTCAAATTATGGTTATCTGCGGTCAATTTTTCACATGAATAGAGGTCAAATTTACACTTCCAACCCTAATGTCTTGCAGTGTTTAATGTTGGAGAAAACTCTGGCTTTTAGCTAAATGAGGAAATAAGCCCCTGTCAGGATTTCAAAAATAGTAACTTTCTAGTTGTGCTCATAATCATTTTTATGATAAATCATTTGAATTCCACATAAGGATAGGAATTCTAGGAAAATGAGTGGCTTCTGTTGCCATGACATCTACAAAACTTTATGCAAGAAACAAAGCTAATTTCTGAGGTGTATTTCTTATCACTTGGTCAATAGAGAGTTTTGCCATTTTCTTTGCAGTACTCTGGAGCGATTGGAAAATATTTTGAACATTTAAAAGATGATTTCACCTCTATTTGTTTAACCATTAAAAATGTGGAAAATGAAAATGAATTTTTTTGCTTGTAATTACAGTATCTATTTAAATATAAATTCTTGAAAAACAGTGAACAGAATTTATTCAAAGTTGCTCTTTCATTATTGAGCTATTAGACTTATTCAGGTGAGGCAATTTTTTCATATTTTATTCAGAATCTGATTTTTAAATCTTGTACACATGATTACTTCTATTTTCCTTTGATTTGTTAATCATGATTATTAAATTGGATAAAATTGGATGATAACTGTGTATATTTTCTTGTTTTTAGAATTATCTTACTTTAAAAGTTTTTAAAAGTTATTAAGGATCTTGAATTCAGAATTTAGATTGGTTTCTGTGTCTCCCCTCACTTTTTTCTCCTGAAATATAAATATTTAGCATATCAAATTGACAGTTTTTGTATGGTTAAATAAATATTATGTTGGCTACATTATTTATTAGTTTAATGGCTGCATATTGTACTGAAAGAGCCCTGTTTGGTGTTTTCACATTTTGGATTAGTTTCATGCTCCTAGGAGCAAGCTGAATGTCTTTACCTGATGAATCTGAAAAAAGTTAAATAAGAGTGGAAAGCAAAAAAAAAAAAACAGGAGAAGGAAATAGCAAATCACTTTCATGGTGTTGCTATAAATTACTTGGATATACACGTATGGCCAGGAGTCAAGTTCTGTTTTGAAGGAGCTGTAGATCTGTAAATAATTTCAGATGTGTCCTGGTATGACAGCTGCCATGTGATGAGAGATATAAGTAGTCCTCAGCTTACCACTATTCATTCAATGACTGTTTGAAATTACAGCAACACTGAAAAAAGGGACTGATGATCTGAAGTTATGGCTACGCAGCAACCTTGCAGTGATGTGAACAAAATTCAGGTGCCTGGCAATCCACTCGCCTTTATGACCAATTGCAGGGACCTGCCTATTTTCCCACCCATCCTCCCTCATTGGCTTTCTTGGTCCTACCTTCTCCCCACTGGGGTCCCCACAGGCCTTGGTCCTGCTTCCCACTTAATTGGGTCCCACACCCGTAGGCCTTTTTTCTCTCTCTCTGTCATGATTCACTTCACTTATCTTTTCAGGGAAAAGAACTGTCTGATCCACCAGTTGGCCTTCTTATACAGAGGTTGTGTGATGTTGTCCCAGAGGTGGACACCATTTGGGGTGTAGCTGCAATTCTCAGATTGCAGTTGCGGTCGTTCACACAATGACGTCCATTTCTGGGATATCACCACATGGCCACTATATAGGAAGACCATGTGGCAAATCAGCGGTTCTCTTTCTTAAAAGGGATCTGTAGAAAAAGTGAGTGAAGTGAGGTGTGATGGAATAGGGAGGAAGTTCAAGGTTTTGGGACCCAGTGGGATGGGAAGTGGAGCACAGGGTGCCTCAGGAGATATGGGAGACCCTATGTAAGCTGGGGAGGTGTTGCATTGTGTGCCTGAACCTATACCAGGCCTCTTGGGGCCTCCCCCCATCCCCTGAGACTCTAATGACCCCATTGGTCACATAATGACTGCAACTCAGAGAGCAGGAATTGTGGTCAATAAACAAGAAGATCAGGTGGGCACCTCATTTTACAACTACCATGACTTATAAGCATAATTCTGGGCTCAGTTGTGGCCATTGGTTAACGATCACCTGTATGCTAAATACATGGTCATATATACAGAAATTGAATTGGCATCCTTCAGTCTCAAGAGACTGTGGTATCATATTCTGAAAAGAGGTCCTAAAATAGCATCTAGTGTGGCTAAAAAGGCCAATTCGAGAGTGGCAATCCCTTCCACACTGAGGACAGATACAGTCTGTCTCCTAACCATACATACAGAAATATGTAGGTGTATTCCACTTCTTTCCTTATTCTGAGTTGCTCTCTGTCACATTAGATTGTTCTGGGAGGACTGTCAACTTATCAGACTGTTTTAATTTCCTGTACATGTTGTTACTATGCTGTCTCTGTACCTTTGGTAATGGTAATGATTTCATGCATAGTGAGATGTCTAATATTTAAAGGGTAGCAATTGCATTTAGTCTTGTAATTGGTATAAAATATATCATCTACTAAATTGTACTTTTCTAGCAATTGGTTGTAGCAAATAAAACAGCAGTAAATCAATACTAAATTTAAAATGTCCTTTGGTATGAGCACAATCACATTCTGGTTTCTTGCTGATGTTTCTGACTCCCAATTAGGAAGGACCAATTTATGCGATATGTAGTTTGTCACTAAAGGATTCTTTCCTTAGTGAAGGGAAAAAAACCTTTTTGGGGTTGATGAATAAATAAGCATATTATAATAAAATGCTCTAGATATTCCATGCCTACTAATGTACATTTTTTGTTGTATTGGCATTGTCTTATAATCTCCAACCAAGGTCTAGTTTTATATTTTTGGAGTTATTATTTATTTATGTAATTTATACAGCTACCAATCTCACTATCATGTCTGACAGGTGTGCAAAGAATATACATCTATATGCCTGTTTTGCAAATCCTAGTTCGGAAACGTTTCTGGAGAGATAAACTATCAGCTGAGCAAATAACATGATGAATGGTAAATAATACTGAATAGAGTAATAATACTGAACAGGTCAGCTCAGATTGTATTGGCTGTGCTGAGAATATGGAGAAGGAATGTTTTCAGAATCAGTTCTGCTCAAAGACAGAGAAAACTGCTGCTGTCAATTTATGTAGGAACAGGTGCAACTTTTGTATGGAAATCAAGCTCTTACTCTGATTTCACTTTTCTGGAATTAAGTTAATCAAAATGTTTGAGATCCTTGAGATCCAGGTCAATGTATGTCCCATGGGCTGGCCCTAATCATCTTTCATTGCTGTCATATATGCCTTTCATCAGAGCTACAGGAGTACTTGGTACTCATAGTTAATTGGTTCCAGGAGGCACGATGAGTACCAAAAACAAAAAGAACCAAACAAATTTTTCCCATAAGGCATAATGTGAATTACAAGGGAACCGATACTGACATGTTCCATCCTGAGTGTTGAGTACTAAACAAACAGTGAGTACTAGGACAAAATTTTCACATCAAAATGTGCTGAGTACCAAATTCTATGAGTAGTTGAGTTCCAAGGTACTGTATTGTTGTCATCTGAGCAAATGAATGAGTTTTGTAGACAATGAATTCCCATGCTCTAAATTTAAACTTTGAGTCTTGTAGATTGAGTAGCATTATGTAGCCTTCTAACAACCTCATTTTTTGGAATTGCCTGGACCTAGACATTGCAGAGATCTCTCCTGAGCCCACTTTAATGTACCAACATCAGCTTTTTTTGGAGAGACCAACAAGAAAAAAATGCAAGGAAACAGTTGGTCCACTAAAGAGAGAAGATGGCAAGGAAGTAACAGGCAATAGAGAGAAAGCAGAACTGCTTAACTCATTCTTTGCCTCTGTCTTCACACAAAAAGAAACTGTAGCTCAACCCACCAAAAACATAACTGAAAAAGACAGACCAGAAATAAAAGTTAAAATAAGCAAAAAAATAGTAAGAGAACACCTGTCTGATCTTGATGATAACAAATCACCGGGCCCTGATGGGTTTCATCCCAGAGTTTTAAAGGAGCTGGCAGAGGTCATCTCAGAACCACTGCAGCATATCTTTCGAAAATCCTGGACCACCGGGGAACTATCAGAGGACTGGAAAAGAGCTGATGTGGTTCCCATCTTCAAAAAAGGAAAAAAAACAGACCCAGGAAACTATAGACCAATCAGCCTAACATCAATACCCGGGAAGATACTGGAAAAGATAAAAAAAAAAAAAAAACAGATCCCACCAACATCTAGAAACAAGTAAAGTAATAACTAGCAGTCAGCACAGGTTTATTAAAAACAGATCATGCCAAACCAATCTTATTTCATTCTTCAACACAGTGACTAAATTAGTAGACCAGCAAAATACTGTGGACATAATATATTTAAATTTCAGCAAGGCATTCAATAAAGTAGACCACAACCTACTTCTTAGTAAGCTAGAAAAAAGTGGAATAGATAGCACCACCACTAGATGGATTCGCAACTGGCTGGCAAACCGTACTCAACGAGTAGTCCTTAATGGGTCTAAGTCTACATGGAGGGAAGTAAGCAGTGGGGTGCCACAAGGTTCCAATACTCTTCAATATCTTCATTAACGACTTAGATGAGGGAATAGAAGGGGAACTTAACCAAATATCACACTGGTAATATCACACTACTAACCAGAGCATACAAAACATTTGCTAGACCAATACTCGAATACAGTTCATCAGTCTGGAATCCACACTACGTATCTGATATTAGCACAATTGAGAAAGTCCAGAAATATTTCACAAGAAGAGTTCTCCACTCCTCTACTCGCTGTAGAATACCTTATGCCACCAGACTTGAAATTCTAGAACTAGAAAACCTTGAATTACGCCTGCCTTCGGTCTGACTTAAGCATGGTATACAAAATCATACATTGCAATGTCCTACCTGTCAATGAATACTTCAGCTTCAACCATAACAACACAAGAGCACACAATAGATACAAACTCAAAGTAAACCGCACCAAACTTGATTGCAGGAAATACGACTTCAGCAATAGAGTGGTCAATGTCTGGAATACTCTACCCGACTCTGTAGTTTCTTCCCCAAACCCCAAAAACTTTAACCTTAGACTGTCTACTATTGACCTCACCCCTTTCCTAAGAGGTCTGTAGGGGCGTGCATAAGCGCACCAACGTGCCTACCGTCCCTGTCCTATTGTTTCTCCTATTCTTTTATTTTTCTTGTATGTAACCATTTCATGTATTCACAACTATGTATACATTTATACTTATTATCTTGTAAACAATTGGCAAATCAAATAAATAAATAAATAAATAAAATAAAAATAAAATTTGCACATGATACTAACCTGGCAGGAATAGCTAACACCCAAGAAGATAGGCTCAAGATCCAGATGGATCTTGACAGACTAGAACACTGGGCTATATCTAATAAAATGAAATTCAATATAGAGAAAAGTAAAGTCCTACACTTAGGCAAGAAGAACCAAAAGCACACATATAGATTGGGTGAAACCAGGCTCAATAGCAGTAACTGTGAGAGGGATCTTGGAGTCTTAGTGGACAAGCAGCTAAATATGAGCCAGCAGTGTGCAGCCGCCGCCCAAAAAGCTAATGCAAACCTAAGTTGTATTAACAGAGGGATACAGTCAAGATCAAGGGAAGTACTAATACCACTCTATAAAGCCTTAGTAAGACCACACTGAGAGTACTGCATCCAGTTTTGGTCACCACATTATAAAAAAGATGTTGAGACTCTAGAAAAAGTACAGAGAAGAGCAACCAGGATGATTAGGGGACTGAAGGCTAAAACATACAACGAAAGGTTGCAGGAACTGGGCTTGGCAAGTCTAGTAAAGAGAAGGACCAGGGGATACATGATAGAGGTCTTCCAATATTTGAGGGACTGCCACAGGGAGGAAGGGATCAAGCTATTTTCTAAAGCTTCTGTAGGCCAGACAAGGAATAATGGATGGAAACTGAACAAGGAGAGATTTAATCTGGAAACAAGGAGAAACTTTCTGACAGTGAGAACAATCAACCAATGGAACAGCTTGCCCTCGGAAGTTGTGGGAATGCCAGCACTTGAGACTTTCAAGAAGAGATTGGACTGCCATTTGTCAGAAATGGTGTAGGATCTCCTGCTTGGGCGGGGGTTGGACTAGATGACCTACAAGGTCCCTTCCAACTCTGATTATCTGTATCTGTATCTGCATTTGGCAGTTTCAACTACAAGGAATGTACATGACCCTGCTAGTCAGATGTTGTCAAAACACGGCATCATGTCTCAGTAAATTATTTAGGAACATGGGGTATAAACTAATGTTGTCATTCTTATGAAACCATACACCCAGATGTTCCAAAACTGCTTTTCAAAAGGCAACTGGAGCTTCTTCACTTCTTGGATGAGAACTGAAACTTTTTCAAGGAAAACAAACAAACAAAGAAAGAAAGAAAGTCCGGTTGCCTTTTGAAAAGCACATTTGGGACAACCATGAATTGGATGATTGAGAATCTGCATAGACATCCGCCTAGATGGTTATTATAGATTGTTAAGAAACAGATAAGAACCCAGACATCACTCACAGTGCAACCAAGGTCAGCAGCAGGAAAGTACAACATGAGATAACAAAAGGCTTTTAATATTCTTATGAAATTAGTGAAATTGGCCAATTGTTGTTACAATAAAGCTTTTGTGCCCGTATGATTTGGAGATTCTGTTTATCTTATACTTAATGTTGTTTGGACAGTCATAACAAGTTCATCCACCAAGAGAGTTGCAACAGGGTTCATCGCTGCAGTTACTTGTCTCATGGGTGTGGCTGTGCCTTTGCATATGAATGATCGGTCATCAGGCGGAGAGATCACCAAATCAAACAATAAACTGTTCTTGATGCAAATCTGGATTTCTACATGGTAGAGCCTATTGGGATAATGGGAATTAAATTTTCTAATATTTAACAGACCATTATAATGTCATGCTTGCTGTCAGCTGAATGTTTTTCTGGATTCCTTTTTCTAGCACTTCGTTTAGTGTTGTAGTCAAATTCAATGAGTAAAAGGAAGAAGCCCCAATGAACACTGAATCTCAGAGTAAATTTTATGGGCTGATGTAGTTACATTTTGTGTAAATGCCATGCTTTTCATTCTTTTAACATGCTTGTTCACCTTTTCAGCAAAGCTTTGCTCCAGTGATCATGTACTTGTTACTTTCTTATAAGTTTGATTATGAATTTCCCCCTTACATATCAGAAAAATGTTTATCTGTTTTGTTTTTCTAGTTTGTTACTGAATCCTATTCAGGGTTTCAGCATCATTCAATTATGTATCTTAAATTTTCAGAATGCCAGGGAAAAAACATGATATTTGCAGCATATTAATAAAGTTGGTAGTTTCAATTTTAAGTGAAAGTCTAGATTCACCCAACAGGTTAAATCATATTAGGATTTGTTTATGCCATGGCATGCCATAGGAATTCATCTGTTCTGTTTTTTAACCAGGTATCTTCCATGAATTTAGAGTTGCTGATTTGGATGAACCAGAAGAAAAATATGAAACCATATTGTGCCATAACATTAAAATTATAGCCACAAAACTGAACCAGATTTTTGGATTTTTCTGCTCCTGCCTCTTATTCCTTGAATTACCTCTTCAATAACTTTGAACTTCTGGTGATTTCAACATTTAGCATTTGTGGCATTTGGTTGTCCATTTATGGATTGTGGATATTTTTTTAAAAAACACCATGAAGTTTGTTGAACAAGGAAATTAATCAGTATTCTGAGGAATGTAAATGGAGATGCTTATGTCTGAAATCTGTAGTTGTATCATAAATTCTGATTACCAATTCATCAGCTTTAATATGCTTTGGTATATATTTGTAGCTCAGGGTTGAAATGAATGGTCCTTGGTGCTCTCTGAGCTTGGTTATTTTCTTGAGATGTTTCATTGCCCAAGCAAGGTAACATCAGTGCTATGATTAAGTTACCTGGTTTGGGTAATGAAACATCTGCAGGAAAACAATGGACATCTCATTTATTGTTTTTCCCAAAAAAGGTTTATTGATCCAGCCTGTAAGGAATCTTCTCCCCTGCAAAGTAAGTTCTAGTTTTTTCTATTATTATTTCTCTATTATTTGAATCAATATAATTCTAACTCATTAGAATTCTAGAATCAAAAAAGGAAGTATGAATCAGTAAATTGGTCGGTCTCCTTTCCTAAAGATAAGACTTATCTGTCAAGTAAATATAAGATTCTCTGCACAGTCTAGGGGAATGAACAGTGTAGGGGAATAAAATAAGCCTTGGCAACTAAAAACAAATGAACCAAATTCAATACTAAGAAAAGAAAGGATTAATACAAACGAGGTTAATGCAATTGTTATTTTAGAAATTTAGACTTAGCTAGTTGAAAAAAAGTCATAAACAAAAATGTTCAGGCTATCATATATTTTGTTTCTGTGTTTGATGATTTGTATAATGTTCATGGTGTGTGTAGATCAAGTGCTCCTTCACTTCAAAATTTACCACTCTACCATTAAATATCTCTCTATTTTTATGTTCAATACACAAATTGCATGCAACAAAGGCAGTAGAAAAACAAGGCCAGCTGATAAATTTGTATTCTGTGGCCATTTTATAAATAAATTCCCAAGTCTCCAAGTGAGAAATACAGATCTGCATTGCCTTTGGTTTCTAAACTTTTATTAAGAGCCACATTATACTGCTGTCAAGCTGCCGGAAATGAATGCAGTTTTCCACCTCCACAAAACAATTCTAAGAATGTAGTGACTTAATCCAATCACATTGCTCCTGCCTTTGATACTTAACAACTACGTATGTAGAGATCTGCAGCCTTCCCACAGTTTTTCCCCCACTCATGAGATTTACATCATGGTTGTATTTTTTTTTCTTTAAGAAAGGAAGTGATACTGCTCTCTTTTAAAGAAGCTATACTTGTTTGGATCATGTCTGAAGAAAATGATTGTGGACCAGGGAGTTAAAAGCAACTATAGATCAATTAACAGGATTAGCTCTTGGGCCAGGGGTTCATGAGAGTAATTAATAGAGAGAGATTTACTGACTGAACAGTATTTAAACACAACCTTAAAGAGGGCTAGAAGTAGAATGAAGGGAGGAAGAGAGGCTATTGATGAGAATTAGAAAGAATGCATATTAACAACTAGTATGCAGTGTGACATTAAGATTTGCACTGAGAAACTGGTTGATAAACTGGTTGGGATTAGATATTATAGTAAATTATGGCTCGTGTAACTGATTGGCTGGATTCACACATTGTACTATACATAAACCAAGGTTTAAAATTTACCATGCCCCCATTTTCACAATTTTCTAAGGTCACTCAAGGCCATATTATGATTTAACATGATGTGTGTGTCTTCACTGATCAACACCAGGCAATTTTTGTTCAACTTATATTTAGACATGGCTTTGAAATTTATGGGATAAATTATTGGATTTGTTTGCACTCACAACAACTGTTAATATCATTGATAATGGGGTCCTTCTGGATAAGGTTTCTGAATTTAGTAGTAGGGATATTATATGACAACAATTTCTTTCCAAATTTGGTGGCTAATTCCAAACATTGATGCAGCGGCAGGTAATATTGGAGCCTCTGTGATGCAGTGGTTAGAGTGCAAGCTACTTCTGCAACCAGCTACCTACAATTTGGCAGTTCAAATCCCACCAGGCTCCAGGTTGACTCAGCCTTCTATCCTTCCGAGGTGGGTAAAATGAGAACCCAAATAGTTGGGAGCAGTATGCTGACTCTGTAAATCACTTAGAGAGGGCTGTAAAGCACTATGAAGTGGTATATAAGTCTAAGTGCTATTGCTATTGCTAATAGTCTAATGATTTCCAGAAGAAACAATTTTATAAGCATGTTTCTCAGTAGGGATGGGTGGGAGCTATTAAACTAATATGTCCATTAACATATTAGACCATAACTAACACACAGTCTACTTTTCATCTAATCTATTTGATACTGGAATGAGTTGGTAGGAATGAATAATCTTTTGAGACAGGAGGAAGAACCAAGCCTAGATGTCGATCTGATAAAATCTTGAATCCAAACCTCAAATGTAATTTGAAAAAGCATTTCATAATTTGACCCTTCCTAGTTTTCTGGAATGTAAAGGCAAGGAAAGTAGAAGTATATAAGATTTACAAGTTTATAAGATTTTCTTACTGTCACATTACAATTAAATTAGTATTTGTTTTAATAATTTGGGTTTTCTGGCCTGATGATCTGTCTTGAAGGACTGACAGACATTCTGAAGCAGAGTTAGAGAAGGAAATGGAAAACCAGCCAAAATAACTTAGATTCAATGAAAATAAGAGATACTGTTTGCGGATGCATATGACAATGTTATTCTTTTGCATAAGGATATTTTCCACTAAAGGATGGTTAGACTAAGGGTTACCTTATGGTAATTAAAAGTACAATAGATGCTCTCCCAATAGCCAACAAATCTTTTATCTGCTTAATTTGATGTAACCAATTATGGTGCTAACTCAGAAGTACTTCTGTAACAGGTGTTCATTTTCTGATAATCTCCCACTTAAATAATTGCAACATGTTCTGTGTAAAATTCTAGGAACTTCAATTAGATCAAAGTAGAATGCTAGATTATTAATGGGGACTGGTTGATGCGCTCACAGTATGCTAGCATTTTCCCATCTGCACTGGCTGTGTGATGAGCAGTAAGAGTAATCTTGAGAAACAGCAGGAAGAGCGGCAACCAAGACAACAGTCAGGCAAAAAGAAAAAAAATGAATCTGAAGCAGAGATGTAATTTGGAAAATGTCCAGGGATGACCTTATCTAATTCTCCTAAAGGTAAAGAGAAGAAGGGGGGGGGGGAGCCACATTCAGACATGCAAGGTTTTGTGAGGCTAATTTTATAATAAAAGTAGTATTATCATTTGTAACTTTGGTTTCCTAGTCTGGCCTACCCCAAAGTGCTGACTGACTGCTGGACTCAATTTATAATTTATTTATTAAATTTATATGCCTCCCATCTCTCCACCAAGCGACTCTGAGAGTCTTTACAATGCTAGTTTCAATTTTCCAAGCCATATTGATTTAGGTATACTGCATGTTATCTGAACAAATATATCCTTCCAAATTTACCCATTCCAATCCTATTATAATATTATATATTATAGGCAGTCCTTATTTGGCGATCATATTTGGGACTGGAAGTTTAGTTGTTAAGTGAAGCAGTTGTTAAGTAAAAACATGTCTGTGCTTATGATTTTATTCAGCTTTCCTTTGCTTTACAGACCTGTGAAGGTCATAAATGCAAGGATTGGTGTTAACATTACTGTTTCACCACCATTGTAATTGAAAACAGTCATTAAATGAGGCAGTCACTTAATGAGGATTACCTGTAATTTTGGACATCTTTTAAATGAGAAAGGAGAGTATCTCAAAACATAGATCCTTTTCTATATTACTTTCCTAATATTAACCCCAAGTTATTTTTGGCACCAGGTTACTTTGAACTTTCTCAGTATTTTATTCTTGCTATGTACTTTATTTTCTAATCAAAGTAATATTAAAGAAAAATTATTTACCTAAGTTGTGTCTTATTTTTTAATTTCTATACTTATAAGATCATTTTATTGAGCTGTTAGGAATGAAATAAATAACTGAAATTGATGAGAAAAAGCAACAGGAATGCCTTAGACAAGTTAAGCATAGATTTTAATGAAAAACATGTTCTGAATGTGTTAAATTGGTGGGAATTCAGTGTGCACACTTTTGGCTTTTTTAGTGCATTACATACATTTGGCAAATATCACTTGTTATATATTGTTTAAAAAGGACCATGATTCTGTATGAACTAGGTAGCTAAGAATGAAAAATATTGGTAGTTTAGATTAAGAATTAAGAATTTTGAACATATGATTTTGCTTTGTGGCTTAAAATCTAGAAGGAACTGCATTAGAAACTAAAGCTCTGTAGATTTTCCTCCTTTTTTCCTTTTGTGTATCCAACACAGTTTTGAAAGCAGTAAGGAGTGAATTGTGGCTAAGGAACATTTGTAAGTGAAAATAGCAAGGATCATCAAGATTAAATAAACTTCCCTTTTGTCTATTACCTTGGTGGTTACGGTTGTAACAAAACTTTGTCAGCATAACTACCTGTCCAGGTGTAGTTTTTATCTGGGAAAATAGCCATCCTTAGAAACTTTCAAATTAAAACAAAATGAGTACTGGAAATCTCCGGAAAAATCTGGCAGAAGCCCTTTTTAGAAATAGCAGGGTTGTATTATGTTGAAGCCAATCATGTGACACTTGCACAGCTGTAGGCCTTTTGAGAATTGGACATCCAGATATTTGAACATTTTGCTGGGAGTGAATCCATCAAAACCCTTTTCTTTCAAAAGAGCGAATAGAAGCAAAGCCAACCACATAGCGCAATCTTAGAGAAGATAAGGACTCTTGAGGCTCAACTGTCTGCATTAAAGAAAAAAGAAATAAACTGGCTAAATACAAAAACAAGTTAACTTCTAATCCCATTTTCAGACTCCATTAACTTTTAAAATGCCCATTAATTTAATTTTATTTCCAAGGCAAAAAGGCAGCATGGGAAACCGTTTAAATTGAGTGCATGATCCAGGAAATATAAAATGAAAATGGAAGTAACTAAATTACATCTGATATGTTTCAGGGTATAAAAGTGAACAAAGAATAATGGTTGTTTAGTTCTGACATCAGTTAACCTGCAAGATTTAAAAATGTATTATAGCATCGTTTGACTTTTAAATATTGTAACTTTTAGTAACTTAACTAAAAGAACTTTAATTGAAAGTTAGATTTTGCTGTCATAATTCAACATATGCACCTTTCCCACAAGTATTTTCATATCAGAAGGTTGCATTAATATGCTTAAATGAACAAATTCTGCTGGCAGAGGAATATTTTTGCATGGACATAGACTGCCTTGAGGCAATATTTCTTAAAAAAAAAATCCTGAGGAATATGACTTGAATTCAAAATGACCTCCTGAGGCATATACATTAAGGCATATTTAAAAATTAACAAGTGGTTAACTTATCCAGGAATTATCCTAAAATATAACTTTCATTGATATAACATAAAACACAAAGGAGTTCTAATTATTTTTGATGTGAGGAAATATAAAATTCTAATTATTCAGGGAAATTAGCAGTTGGATTTTAAACTGGAAGAAGTTATCTCATGCAGAGTATAAAGAAAAATTATATTATTATAATTTTATGTTATTAAACATAAAATTATGTTATGTTATATATGTTATTAAAATAATAACATATAAAAATAAATAACAGCGTATAAATCACAGACAGAACCAAACTAGTTGGCACATTTCTAAATAAAGCTTAAAAGAGCTTTTTCTAGTTCCGTTATCCATCATCTTGAGCTCCATTTCCTCCCTCTATTATAGTAACCTGGCTAAGAGCATCACTAGTGCAATGAAAAACATGAGTGAATTAAAGCAGATGAGTTAGGATTTGTGGAGTTTAGGATAAAAAACAGAAAGAGGAGTAAAAAAAGAAGAGGGGAGGTTTGTTGTCCCGGAAAAAAACCTCAAAGCTACCCTTGTAGGAGCAGAGTAAAAAATTGGAACAGAGCAGATACAGCATTGAATGACAGTAATGCGTGGGGAGGAACTGCCTGTGGCTACTGGTGCTGTTGTGGGTCTGCAACAAAATTGAGGTAATGGTACAAGGTAATTAGTGATATTGTCACATATTAGGTGGGCTAATCTTAACAGTACAGATAGTCCTCAACTTAACAACAATTCATTTAGTGACCAAAGTTACAAAGGCACTGAAAAATTGACTTATGACCGTTTTTCACACTTATGACCGTTGCAGCATCCCCATGGACACATGATCAAAATCCAGACGCTTGGCAACTGACTCATACTTAGGACAGTTGCAGTGTGTCCTTCTTACAAGCAGTTCAGTGGGGAAACCTCATTCACTTAACAATCGTGTTAGTAATTTAACAGCTGTAGTGATTCATTTAAGAAATGGGGCAAGAAAGGTCGTAAAATGGGGCGAAACTCACTTTAAAATGTTTCTCTTAGCAACATAAATTTTGGGCTCAATTATGGCCATAAGTCGAGGACTACCTGTAGATATTCCTGTCCCAAATCTCTGTCATATGCCTGTTAATTTTACTATGGTTCCTGGTTAAGATAGAGAAAGAGAGCAATTTCTGTATTAAATGATCAACAGTAGTGGAAACAGGATGTACACCAGGCATATTTTTTTTACCCTAAAAAAAGCTACTTTGCAGTTAGGAATTCTTAGATGTGAAAAGTGTGTGTGTGTGTGTGTGTGTGTGTGTGCATGCGCTCTTGTGCACAGAATAAGTTAGAAGAACTCAGCAGATCTGAAATTACATTAAAAAGCAATTAAAATGCAATCGTAAGCTGCTTCTGTCTCAGTTTGTACATCCTACTAATTAGTCATCCCCTCATCATAATGCATACCTTCTCCTTAGTCACATTTTTACCTCACAGCGAACAAACTTCCAATTAAACACAGAATTTTTTTCTCAGAAAGGTTTTTTTTAAAAAGTATGTATAAGTAGGCTTTATTCAGCGGCTAGTTTTAAAAAGGAGCAATTGCATTTTTGTTGTTTTAATGAATATTAATAGGTATAATCAGCTGAAGCAGCATTGTCAAGTTCCGTGCCTGACTTCCTATATTAGCCCAGACCAGATTTCTGCTGACTTATACTTCCCTAAAACCAAAATCCCACATTCAGTACAACTTAATTCTAAATATTTATATATTAATGTTATCTTATCTAATGCATAGTTATATTTTTTAAATCTTTCTCATTTTTTTGCAGAACATTAGCCATGGTGGATTTCTTCCTTTATTAAGCAGTTCTTGTGTTTTTAGTCTACATTTGTCTCCAGATGTATCCTCTCAGCATATTTAATCAGATCTTTCTTACTCTAATCATCTTTGAAATAGAAAATATTGGCTAGGATGATATTAGTAGTGAAAAGATTGAATTTATCCATCCTGAAGTTTATTCATTCCTAACTCACTTACTTGCTTGATAGTAAAATAGACTCAGATTTATGTACTGACATTTTAATGACTTATGTTGTCATTAAAATGTAAACATGAAAAGTGTAAAAATAGAATGTATTTTATACTCCTTTTCAACATTGCCTCCATTGAACTTAATATTCATTTTTTTTGG
This sequence comes from Notechis scutatus, assembly GCF_049901735.1. Classification (NCBI taxonomy): domain Eukaryota; kingdom Metazoa; phylum Chordata; class Lepidosauria; order Squamata; family Elapidae; genus Notechis; species Notechis scutatus. The sequence continues at coordinate 75,258,072 of NC_142011.1, forward strand.
TAATATACCCATTTGTTTACAAGTGGGTAAATATAAGTCCTTGGCATTACATTAACTAATATTAAAATAATATTTTTCAGTAAACTGAGATATTCATTTTAGCAACTGGTATGTGTTTCCCTGTCTTTCATGCTTTCAAATGCAAGGATCACATCTTGTTCAGCATACTACCTTCAAATTTTACCTGTCTACTTGGTAGAGGATTATTTTTCTAGGACCTTTTATTTGGTTAGATACCCAGAATTAAAATATGTTATCATTATGGTGAGTAGGTAAGTAATGAGCGATGAATATGTTTGAGTGCTGTGAACAGAAGTATTTCTATATTTGCATCAAGTGCACTTCTTATAAGAAAAGCAAATGTACTTTCTCACCATCAGAATATAACTGCATTTTACGTGTAGTGTCATCTGTGCAGTTTGGAGTAGTAGGTAAAGGCACCAATTTCCTACCACTACCTGCCTTAGCCACAAAGGTAGATGAGTGAATCTTCCCTATAATCAATACAAATCGAGCAAAAACAACCCTACAATCAGTTCAGTATGCTGTGATGACTCTTATCCTACTGATTTGAACCAAGAATATAAAGGCAATTTTATAATCTGATGTGATGTTCCCCAGTTTATTAAATATCTAGAAAATACTTTTTGTCTAATTAATGTACAGAACTTTTGACATGAGATGTGATGATGACTTCAGCTAAGCAGGATAATGAAGGAGTGATAAAAGCAAAGAAACGTGTCTTATCACTTTGAATCAGATCTAATCTACAATTTTCAAAAGAATTTTTCACTTCATTAAAATGTCATCACATCTTTGAGAGGACTAGTTTTTATAATATTTCGCAGACATTAATTATAGGAACTACGAACTGTGAAATAGAGGTTTTCTTGTACTGGGTTCATTTTGTTTCTAAGTTTTATAGTTTCCTGCATTACATTTGATTTTTCTTTAGAAATATAAGAGCTACTAGTTCTATTTCTAGTTCTATTTAGTAATTAAATGTGGACTCCTATCATTTTGCATATTTAAATACTCTTTGGGCACCTCGTATGAATTTTAAACAAAATACAAAATATAAAATGTAACTTTTGAAGTTGATGCAATTAAAATTAAAATAATTATTAAAGTCAATCAAAACTTTGGAAGAGATTATGTATGTGACGTTGCCTTTCTCCTGAATACTGAGAGTAAATAGTCAAGAATACCTCCCTGAAGAGACCATGGCATAATAAAAGACTAATACAGGTGAACGTTTTCTCCTGCTTACCTTTGGCAGTGAAAACATCTTGCAAAATGGCTGCTGCATTTTACATGGCATACACTTTTGAAACAGTTTTTATAGCAATTGAAAATTTCATAGCAACAGTCAAATCAAGCTGTTAGTAAATCTTGAGTAAATGTAACCTAGGATTTGGCTCAGGAAAGTTTTCAGGAGTCCACTAATGATAATACTCAAAAACCTACATCAGGGGTGTCAAACTCACATTGGTACAGCGTTGTCACATTACGTATTGCGATTTCATGGGTGTGGCCAGCGCAGACGCAGGGTTGCGAGTTTGAGAGCTCTGACCTACATTATGCAAAGGACCAAAGCCTCCAAAGACCTACCCTCATTAAACAACCAAGGAAGACATCATACTTAATGATAACGGAAGCTGCTAAGAGGAGGACCAGGTAGTTGTATCCCCCTATTTAATTTCTAATGCAGGTCACTCACAAAGGTGACCATTGAGGTTTCTGTATCATATTATGAAACATTGATTGGAATTGATCTAAATAATCAGTTTATTTAAAAAATGCGATTGGAACCTAAGAACCACCACTTTCCTGATAAATATAGCTATGAATGAACTATTTGAAAGTGGTCTACAATTCCAGAAATCTTCTGAGTCAAGGAAGATCTGCTTTAGTAAAATTCTTACAATTTCTTCCTCTCCTGATCAAGGGAGGCTTATCTTCCTTAAACACAGAGCCAGTCAGCTTGGCCAATTTAAAGCAGTCAGGCACAAACAGCTGGTGGTCATGCTTTCACCAGTTACCTGCTCCACATCCTTGAGATTAGAAATTGAATAACATCCACATGAACAGGACAAGTAGTTTATCCCTGTACGATGCCATCCCTTGACTGAAATAGTATCCATCATCAGATGAATCTGATCAATTTTGCAAAGAGCAATGTGAGCCTCCAACTGAACTGCTCCAACTGTTGAAGGAGATGCAACACAGTACAAAAACAGCATTGCTGGGGGAAGAAACCCATTTTGCTTCAAAGATGGACGCTGTTCTAATTCTTCCTGAAAATACTAACACTTCTGGGCTAAGGCTCTCCCTATGCAGTTCATTTCTCTCAGCCCCGCTAGTAAGCCAAGCTAATTTAACACTGCGGGAGGGAACAAAACACTTTGAGTCATCTCTGTGTTGCAGTTTATTATTTATTTATTTATATTTTTTTATTTATTTGATTTGTCAATCGCTTGCAAGATAATAGGTATAAATATAAACATAAGTAAGAATACAAGAAATAGGTATGAATAAATGGGGGCAATAGGACAGGGATAGACAGGCACGATGGTGCACTTATGCATGCCCCTTAAGTTTGTCCAAGACTTCATCATTCTATTCTTCCTTTTCAGCCCTGAGGTGCAGGAAAGGTTGTCTTTTAATGTAGGTACTTAGAATAAGTATTTTGTTGTTATTTTAGGGACCTCACTGACCAATCCATCTACACTGCTGCAACTAGTGTCTGGTTGGTATTGAGAGTCTCTAAACTGTTAGTTCTTGCTGTGGTTTTCTCACAAACTGTTCATTTCAGCTGATAGATCTTTTTTTATATATAAGAGTCCTACCAAATAACAAAATTAGATGAGCAGCCTGTAGAATTACTGTGTATCCTTGTAAAATGTGAAAAATAAAATTCAAAGCATTCAACCTCAATTTGCAGTAAAGAGCATCTTACAATACTTGTTTTCTCTCTTCAGTGCTGAAATTGATATAAAATAACTAGATCTTATACAAAAAGAACATTTCCATAAGTATGATTAACAAAAGAACCTGTGCAAAAGGCACCAGGTTTTTAGATGCTATAATATTGTTACTGGCTCACCAGGACTTTTTAATTTCCTCCTCCCCTTTTCTGTCTCCAATACTTCCTTCCTTATTTAAGGAATTACAGGTAGGAACTACAGGTGGCCCTCGACTTATGATCAAAATTGAGTGCAAAATTTATGTTGCTACGTGAAAAATTTGTTAAGTGAGTTTTGCCCCATTTTCTGTCTTGCCTCATTTGTTAAGTGAATTTCTTTTCATTTGTTAAGCAAATTTGTTAAGTATTTGTTAAATGAGTAACACAGTTGTTAATTGAATTTCTCATTGACTTTGCTTGTCGGAAGGTTATAAAAGGTGATCGCATGATTCCAGGACACTGCAACCATCATAAATATGAACCAGTTGTCAAACATCTGAATGTAAATCACGTGACCATGGGGATGCTACAATGGTCATAAGTGTGAAAAATGGTCATAAATCACTTTTTTCACTCAATGAACTGTTGTAAATCAAGGACAATCTGTATCTGTCTTCTTCCAGCGCTCTGAAGCACCTTTGACACTTACATTCTGAAATGCTGCACCCCTTATAAATGTTGTCAATATTATTAGCTTTTCAGAAACCATTGTTGCTATATCGGATATTTTTAACAGCATTCTTTAGCCCACTGTCATCCCAAATTGTTCTCTGCAGCACAAACATTCTACAACATAAAATGAGAACCCCTGGCTCCATCCATTGGGCTTGTTTTGCCTACTTTGTCTTCTTCCAGGTGTCTGATTATCTTCTTTTTTTGTTCTTAGTTGGATGCTGACAAAGATGAGGAAGAAGTGTTCCGTAACATAAGCTTGGCTGTTGACAATAAGCTGTTTCCCACTCAAGAACCAGGGCCAAGTGAGTATTAAATCTTAAATATGATAGTGAAAATATACATGTAGTCCTTGTTTAGTGACTGCCTTGTCTAGCAACTATTCACAGTTATGATGGTGATGAAAAAGTAACTACAACCAATGCTTGCATTTACAACCTTTGCAGATCTGTAAACAAAGGAAAGCTGAAGTAAGATCATAAGCAACCACTTTGCTTAACCACTGAGTTGCCAGCCCCAGTTGTGGCTGCTAAACGAGGACTGTCTGTAATATAGGCTTGGAGCATGTATTGTTTTGTACTTATTTCATATACAGAACATCTATATGTGGTGTTTCAGGATATTTCACATGGTTTAAAATGTTTAAATGAGAGTTAATGAACTGTATGAAGAGAGCAATTTATAAAGTATGTAGTGATAATGTGTAATAATGTTTATTTATTTACTGAGAAAATTTATATCACCATCCAACTCACCGATGGTGATTTCATCTAGCTTAAAGAAATACGCCCCCCAATACAAAATCCAATAAACCCACACACCAGAGGTGGTATTCAGCAGATTCTGATCAGTTCTGGAGAACTAGTAGCAGAAATTTTGAGTACTTCGGAGAACCGGCAAATACCACCTCTGACTGGAGATTTTTACAGTATCCTTCCCCTGCCACGCCCACCAAGCCACGCCCACAGAATTGGTAGTAAAAAAATTTGAATCCCACCACTGCCACACACCGTTAGTGACAGTGATCAAACAAACAACTTGATGGGATCAGTGTCACCCTGGGGTTTGCCAGGCTCTCTGGCAAAACCATTTCTTCAGGGCCTTTTAAAAGAGTATCAGAATGGGAGCCAGTCGTATCTTCATGAGGATGATGTTCCACAGGAGGAGCCATCATGGAGAAGACTCTTCTAGTTGGTCCCACTAGATGGATCTTCTTAAGAGAAGAGACATACCTTGTCTCCTTGCTCTGATGGGTCTGATAGATGTAACTAGGAAAAGATGAACCAAAGCTATGTTATGCAATAGTATTATGCAATAATTCCACATATCAGTGATCATCGCAGATACGATCCATAAGGGTGGTGATAATAGTGTAAATTGTTTCTCTGTTGAGGATGTGCAGGTAACCCTTGTTCTGTCATCATGGGGCATCCCTTCAAACTTCTTTTCTCCCTTTCGAGTAACAAATTTAATGTGTAGAATGTGGTATACATTTTCATCCATTTACTAATATTGCCTGAGTATAAATAAATAACCACAGAGAAATGCTTATTTGGGTTTAAAAAAATATTTCTGATTGCTACCTTTTTAAATGTTGTATTCTGCACCGGAATTATTTTAAGGTGTGTGTGTGTCTGTGTCTGTGTCTGTGTCTGTGTGTATAAAAAAAATAAGCAATGCATTGGTATATTAGGGTGAGTAAAATTTAACAACTATTTGAAAAGATGCGGAGACCAAGTTCTTCTGCTTCTAAGTAAGCTTGGAATCTTTCAGCCCCTAGTTATTCCATGAATATCTTTTGAGGGTCCCTCCATCTCTTTCCATCTAAACAGGCTGAGAGAGAAGAGGCATTAATGTTGTCTCCAAGGGACAGAAGTGACATATGGTCCCTGAAAAACCACACTTGCCCAATTCTCAGTGTTCATTTAAAAAAACAAAAAACATGACATGAGTCTCTATGAACCAAAGAGTATAATCATTTTGTCAGTCTGCTCATTTTGTAAGAATGTTTTGTTCTATTTTGTTCCTGCTTTTCAATGTTTTTAGCCAATGAATGAGCAGTTGTAGCGATGACTGACAAATTGGAGAAGAAAGGCCTTTTAGTAAGTCTTTGCTAATGGGAAGTATGATTGCTCTTGCCTTAAAAAAAAGTACAAAAACTCAGAATTTAAATATATCTCTGATTGGGCAGCCAGATGTCCATCCCAAAGCAAAAGAAATGAGCAATTACAGGAACCTGAAATATTCAAGTCTCTAATTCAAGACTTTTTTTAAAAAAAGAAGAAGAATGATTATAAGTAGTTACTCTGTCAGTACATGCCAATAAAATCCATTATGGTTGCAAATATTAGAATATGTTCTGCAAGAATATAACCACTTTAGCAACACCATTAATCCCGGGTGAATCTTTGTTTACATTAATTTAAAGCTGGGATTTATTGGGAAGATTTCCAGTGTTTAAATGAATACTCAAACGTGTGCCAACATTAAGCAATTCTCTTGCTTGCCTTATTTCCCATTCTTGATGTCATTACATAAATTAAGCCATCGTTATTGACTTATGTCATTTGCATGAGGGTGCTATTAATTGTGCAATGACTCAATTTGCTGCAAACGATGTAATTTGCATCATTTTTGAAATTACAACATTGCATATATTAAATAACTGTAAATGACATAATTTGTGATTTGGCCAACATTCAGGAACAACAAACATTCTTCCCTTAAATTGAGATTTTACTGTGTGTTTTCTAGAGATGAGAGGTTGAAAGCAAAATTAAATGATCTTATGCAATGTTTTGTTCCATTTCATTCCAGCTTCCTGGAAAAAGTAAAGTACATTATTTAGATTAATATCCTGTCTTTCTTTCCATAATAATTGTGGTTAAGCATTTCTTAAATCTCCTTTTGGCTGCCCAAGAATATTTTTTTATAATCTCATTGATAAGGTTTTTTTTATCCAATTCCTTGATTGATAGCAATTAGCACTTTGGAACTACAGAAATTCCCTTAGGTTTCAATCTTTTAGATCCCAGATTTATCCTCTGAAAAAGAAGAAACATGCACCATATATTACTTTTTCAAAGTTAGAGCTACTTCTCTTGATAGACTTGCCAGGCTATCCAATCATCTCCCTCTAGATATTTGGTTTTCCTTATAACAATAATAATAGCACTTACAATAATAATAGCACTTAGACTTATATATCGCTTCATAGTATTTTACAGCCCACTCTAAGTGGTTTACAGAGTCAGCATATTGCCCCCAATAATCTGAGTCCTCATGTTATCGATCTCAGAAGGATGGAAGGCTGAGTCAGCCTTGAGCTGGTTGGAATAGAACTGCTGGCAGTCAGCAGAATTAGCCGGCAATACTGCATTCTAACCTCTGTGTCACCATGGCTGTTATGAAGGTAGTCCTTGAATTATGATCTCAACTGAGTCCAGAATTATGGTTGTAAATCATGGCAGTCATTAAATGAGGCACCCATATAATCCCCTTGCTTAACAACCACAATCCCTGCTCTCTCTATTGTGATCGTTAAGTGACTGCATGGGTGATTAAATGGAGCATACATATAGCCTGCCCTGGGCCTCACAGGGCTTTTGCCTCTGCTTCCCACCCCGCTTGGTCACATGCCCTTGCCCCTCCCTATTACACCTCGGTCCCCTTACCTTTTCTGAAGATTACTTCAGAAAAGCAGCCCATTTGGGATCACATGTGCAACCAGATGTGGAAGGTGCAGGGAACAAGCACATAATGGTGCAATAAAAAGTAAAATCATGCAAAAGTTGTATTAAAAATGCCAAGTAAGTCCATTTCTTCCCATTTCCCATTGCAAAAGACAATGTACCCAGACTCCATTGCTACCTCAGCAGAATACACAACAGGTGAGAGGAGGAGCCCTTGTTCACTAAAAGAGCTTTTGCTTTGTCTATGAAAGAAGTAGTCCTTAACTTCTTCAGAGAGAGTTAGGAGTGCCTCAAACTGAGCTGATGTTATTCAGCACATTGAGTTAGATGGACAAGGATCTGTTTCAGCATAAAGACAGTGTCCTCTGTTCCCATTCTACAGCATAGGACCCTTTTCTGGATACCTTAAATCAGTGGTCCCCAACCTTTTTTGTACCAGGGACCAGTTTCAAGCAGAAACACTTTTTCAAGGACCGGCGGGGGGGGGATTCTATTTTCCATTCCCAAAACTTTATGTTTACCCTACAACTAGCATTAAAGACACCTGACTGCAGTCTCTCTAGTTCTAGGTCTTGCCCAGCTGTGTAGCTACAAAATTTCATGCAGATGTTTCTCTTATCTCTGTTTGGTGAAAACAGGAATTGAATGAGGAGCATTTAGTCAGTGTGTTTTCCCTAGGAAGCTCCTGTAGTCCTTGTTTAGGGATCATTCAGAGCTACGATGGACCTCTAACATCCAGCCCAGGAAGAAACTGCTTCAAAGAAGCCGGGGGTGGCTTTTCCTGTCGCCGCAGCTCCTCCGAAGTGCCCGTTCACCCCCACCCCACCCCGCCCGCCCGCGCAGTTCAATCCAGTGCTCCATTCTGCCTGCCTGCCTGCCTGCCTGCGTTTCTGGTTGTTTCGGAGCAGCTTCGGCTGATAAAAAGAGGCGAATAGTTATTATTCTCAGCCGAAGCTGCTCCGAAACAAACGAAGGCAGGCAGGCAGGCAGAACGGAGCACTGGATTGAACCTGGATTGATTGACGGCGGGGTGGGGGTGAACGGGCGCTTCGGGGAGCTGCGCCGACAGGAAAAGCCACCCTGCCGGCTCCTTTGAAGCAGTTTCTTCCTGGGCTAGTGGAGGAGCGAGAGAGCGACTGAGAGAGGAACGAGGCGGGAGGAAACCGAAGCCTCTGAGCCAGAGAGCAGGACAGGCTTTGGTTGCTTCCTCCCTCCCCTTCTTTCATTTGTGTCCTTGATCCCTGATCCCAGCAGCATTCACCGAAGGCGAAGAAAGCCGCCATTTTTTTAAAAAAAAAATTATTTGTGGCCCGGTACAGAGTGCTCCACGGACCGGGACCGGTCCGCGGCCCAGTGGTTGGGGACCCCTGCCTTAAATGACATCATAAAGTTTGTGGAAAAGATGGTGTTGCCGAAAAACAAAATAACACATAGTTGAGAAAAATGCACATGAGATTTACAGAAGCAAACGTTGCATGCACAAATTACAATCCCATACTCTACTGTGCTCTCGCAAGTCCACCTGTAAAAGTCTCCAAAATTCCTGCGCACTGTCCATGAGTAGGAATAATGTCAGTATTTTAACCAAACATTCTCAATTATCAGCTAAAGAGTGACGATAGTGTTTTTGTAGTCTTTTCAATCAGAACCAAACTCCTATTTTCAGACAAATATAATATTCACACATACGTCTATCTATACTTGTAAGTCTTTCATCCTGTATTCTCACAGGACAAAGAAATGCTGGATTCAATGGGATTTATTTCTAACAGACGAGCATAAGACTGGATTATTAAAGTCTCTTCAACTTACATTCCAGTAATGGTTTAAAAAAGAAGCAAGAACAGAGGCAATTTTCAGCCTTTGTGGACAGCTATATAGTTGTATGCATGGTTGCTTCCTACTTGTTGCTAAGAGCAACAACTTGCCTTTAAATTCTGTACTTCAGAGTCTTGAGGCTTTTTTTATAGAAGAAATAATGGAAAGCAAAAGCAATATTCAAGGCTGCCTTTAACCAATTGTTTACTTTAAAAAGAAATGGTTTACTCTCCTTTTAAGTGACTCTTCTCAGCATGCTGTGCTTACAAATAACACAAAACTTTTCAAACTGTTTCTGTGGGTCTTAATTCATAAAATTGATATATGAAGAAACAGCCTTTTCTCAGAGATTACTTCACAATGAAAAATAAGGGATAATTGAAGCCTTTCTTTAAATATCATCACCAGACCCAAAGTACACCAGCCTTCACAAACCTCTAGTCTGCTTTTAGGTTTATAGTAGCAAAACCTTTAGCAACTATAGCAAAAGCAACAGGATGATACCAAGGGAATATTGCTGGACATGAAAAAGATTTAGAAATAAAAATATTAGAAATTCAGAATGTATTGATCCTGTCATTCATAGAAGCATTGGCATTGTGGTGACGGGAGGAATCTCTAGAGAACTAGAAAAAAAGATTCTGTGAAATCTCCACTCAACTATGCTTCTCATTTCCATCTCTGTCTTTGAAGAGAAGTAGAAACAGAAATGGTAGCAATGGCATCATCACCCAGACAATGTGACCAGTGTGAATCTTAGCCGTCATTTTTGAAACACAGCTTCAAATGGACACTAGTTGAAGTTGATGTGTATTGGTCCTCTAGTATTCTGAAGACAGGCAGCCTAAGAAAAATGATATCTTTAAATCCTGGATATTGCCTTCTGATCAAGTTATCTAAAGTTCCCAGGATAATGCAATAGCATCTTAAAGGACTGGATCTATGTTAGAAGAATGAAAGCAAGAGAGTTGGGCTGAATGAGTAAAATCCAGGCTACCTTTAACACATGTAATTAAGGACAGAAGCCTTCCGTAAAAGGACAATTCAGTACTACGCAAAGCTTAGCCAGGAGGTTTCTCTGCCATGATTTGTGATATCTCACTAAGCAGTTCATGAATACTCAATTGTTACTTTGGCAATCATTGGTTTTGCTGTCATCTCCACTCCTTTTGAGAATTAGACTAAATTAAGTAGCCCCAACCCTTTTTAGCCAGTGCATACTTTTGTACCCTGATCTGCTCAGGTTGGAATCTTTCAATTTTTAATTTTAGATAGAATACCAGTCAGCAAAAATATAGTCATAATTCATTTCCTTAGTTATAAACTTCTGTCACTGATTAGATCCTAGTTGGTTTATACCAAATTAAACTACACAAAATAGCACATGACCCAATAAAACTCCCACATCCAATTCAGAGATGTGACATTTCATCAGTTCAATGCACCAATCTTACTATCTTATTTTTTTTCCACTTGTCTTTGACACAATCACTTCTCTTTGTCATTATCAGATTCAAAGAAAATTCTTATTGGAATTATTTAATACATTTATTTTTGGGGTCAAGCAAAAGTTGATATTTCTGAACAAGTTTTGTAGCAAGGGCAAGATACAGCAAGATTAATTGTAAGGAGGTGTATAATGTTTGGCTGTGGTGCAGAGTTTTTCTTACCCCCCCAGTCCATCTGGTGGGACATTACATGCAAGAAGCTTTTAACTTTTACATGGGCACACAAATGACACTGGTCAACTCTAATTTCTAGAAAGTAGCTGCCAGAGGATTATATCTAGTCACATTCACCATATTATCAGAAGAAAATGTATGAGATTTTTTTCAGCTACAAACTCTATAATATTTTTAAAATTAAATAAAAAATTAGAACAGGGAAACCAGACAGTTAGTAAAAAAGATACCGTATTTGCCGGCGTATAAGACGACTTTTTTGCCCTGAAAAACATGCCTCCAAGTGGGGGTCGTCTTATACGCCGGGAGGACTCCGACTCCCACTTCGAGCTTGAGTTGCAGCCGGGAGGGAGGCTGGGGGAGCGGTGTGTGTGTGTGTGTGTGTGTGTGTGTGTGTGTGTGTGTGTGTGTGTGGCGGGTGTCACTCGCCACGCGCTGCAACCTTTCCCCCTCTTCCTTCCTTAGCGGTGTGGGGAGGAGAGGATTCGAAGATCCTCACGTGCGGCGTACTTTTCTTTTTCTTTTTGCACGCAGGTTTTGCATGCGGGCGGCTGTAGGTTAAGGATGGGGAGCCCCGGGTGGGTTATCAGGTTTTATGGTGCTTCCAACATGTGCGAACGGTGGGAGAGCGGAGAAGAGAGCGAGCGAGCGCCCGCTGTGTGAAATCCTGCCGTCAAAGCAACACTGGGGGAGGCAGGGTATAAATTTACCAGGTTAATGTAGCAATGGTGATTAATGCCCAGAACATTGTTTGCGGGTATTGGGGTGTGTGTGTGTGTGTGGTGGTGGTGAGGAGAGGTTGTCCTTTGAATGCGGAAAAGTAGGTGTGACCTTGTGTAGGAAAATAAAGAGATCCTTTTAGCGTGTTTGGCTTCTTTGCCTCCCTCGTTCGTTTTGACGTGGAGATAATGGCCTTCGGGCGGGAGGGAAGAAAACGGTAGCTGGATCATTTCAAATTTCACTTACTCTCCTGCCTCACTTCAATATGTCTGAGCGACTCCAGATACTGGAAGACTTTTGAATGAAAGTGTTACCTCCATTTTTTTTTTAAAGAGGGCCACTTGGGGAAAAAAAAAGATTCTAAGGAATTCCTTGTTTCTTGATTAAAGAGAAGGCATTGAATATACTGTTCCTTGGCAGCCTTTTCAGTGTCCGGGTTTTGGTGTGTGTGTGTGTGAGAGAGAGAGAGAGAGAGAGAGAGATCAGCTGTATTGAGAAGAGAACGTTTCCTGTGTTCTCATTTTATTTACAACATATTTTACGCTTAATGGTAAGCAATGAAAAATATTTTTAAAACTCATTTCTAAACTCCATAGCTATTTGCATATTCTTGGTTCAAAATTGGATTAGCTCATTTCAAAATTGTCCAAAGCAGAAAAGTGCGTCAAAAAAAAAAAAAAGTGCAAAAGTGGAAGGTGTGTGGAAGAGGGGGTAGTCTTATACGGCGAGTATATAACAAACTCCATATTTTGAGTGGAAATGTTGGGGGTCGTCTTATACGCCCAGTCGTCTTATACGCCGGCAAATACGGTACCTATGAACACATTTCTGCCCAGATGTTCCACTGAGCCTCACGGGACTAAACTCATAAAGAATAGCAGTCTGCAAAGCTATGGATATGCCTGTTAAAGGCTGGTAAAACCTTAAACATAGGAATATTAACTTGAGAAAGAATGTATGTAGACCTGATCCTCAACAAAGTTTTGTGTTGCTTGGGATTTCAAAGAGCAAACTTAATGACAGAGATAGGGAGACTTCAGTTAATAGACCAGATGTAACCCACAAGTTATAAACTTCTGATCAAGAAAGGCTGAATGGAACCTCTACCTCTTTCTCTGACATGGTCTCAAGGAGTCCTTTTTTTCTGAAATTTTCTGAAATTCTGAAACAAATATCTATTTGAGAGTATATTATCCTACTGTCTCTGTGTATGGTTCTCGAGCTGCACAGTGGCAGAGAAAAAGGCAATTCAGAGGGTGATCAAGACGGCCCAAAACATCATTGGCTGCTCACTCCCCTCTTTGGAAGAACTGTATAGGAATAGATGTAAGAGGAAGATACTTAACATATTGAATGACTCCTCTCATCCGGGACATCAGCTCTTTGAACTATTACCATCGAGAAGGAGATTTAGGGTATTAAGAACAAGGACGACCAGATTTAAGAACAGTTTTTATCCAAGTGCAGTTTTGAGTCTGAATGCAGGGTCATAAGATTTTTGTGGAGTCTAATGGCTGAGAGTAGTGGGGTATTTACATTTTTAAATTGTATAGAGATTATTGTATGGTTGGTTGTGTTTAGTTTAATTTTTTTTTCTTTTTTAGTGGTGTTTGTCCAGTTTTACTTGTGGAAGAGCACCTCATTTCGTTGCACTCGCTTGCGAGTGTAATGACAAATAAATTCTTATGTCTTATGTCTTTATATTGGCCTATTCTTGGATTGCAAACATTCTGCAGTACAGAGAACCAACTCCAAGCATGCTGCAACCACAAGAATGACACATAGCAGTAGGTTAGAAGAAGGTCTCTGCTGGTGATGGTTTCTCAAATAGGAGAACAACAGAAGGATGGAAATAAATGATTCAAATTATTCACCATAACATTAGAGGGGTTCTTTTTCAAGTGGTTTGTTTCCATGCCTGCTCTTTTTTTTTTAAGGAATTAACAATTTCAGTAAATGCAACTGCTTGAAAAGAAAGTAATCAGTCTGAAAAAGATGCCCAACATGGAAAGCAATGCTCACCATTGAAAATGGCTGAGATTTCTTCTCTTAGCCCTTGAGTTATGAATGCATCAGCTGTACAGACTATTTTTGTAGAGTAAAATTCTCAGAGAGACCTTTGTGTCTTTAGCAACACAATCAGTACCCTACTGAAGTCAATGGAGAGGGTAAAACAACAAAATGTTCCAATGCTGTGTTTTCTAATCTTTCACTTGAACATTTTGGAGATCAATCATCAGGGATTGGAAATTATGGCTGCATGAAGCCTGAGATGACTTCAGAAGGACCCAATTATTTTAACTTTTATAGAAAATTAAATGGCCAGCTTTTTGAGATGTCCAGATTGTGGCAATAGCCACCCAAAGTCACTCCACAGTGAGAAGGGCCGCATACAAATTGAACAAACGAGAAAATCTGAGTCAAAAGTAGGAGGACTTGAAAAATGATTTCTCTCTTTTTAATAAAAGTAGAGTCATGTAAGAGTCTGGTTATGAAATGAATATTGCAATCCTATGTATATTTATGAAAAAGCCACTCTGCCAAATGAACACACTCTTAGTTTAGTATAGATGAGAAACGTAACTTTATTTCAAATATAATATGAAGGAGAAACCTAGTCCTAAAAGAGAATATTTGCCAATACACAATAAAAATGTGGCTGGGGAGAGGGGTCACACGCAACATACACACTAAAGTTATAGCTTTTCCTGATTATTCAAATTCAGATATTTGTCTGGTAGCTTTCAACAATATAACCACTGGTTAAGTAGAGTGCCAGATGCTGAAGTATGCCGAAAGCATTTGGCTATGTAGAATTAGAAGGCACAAAGTCATGACTTGGAATTCAGTTTTAAATTCCAGTACTTGAAATTAAATAACACTTTTTTCTCTAGTGGAACAATTAAGACATAGGCTAGGCTAGGGAATAATCTAGTATAGTGATGGCAAACCTTTTTGTTGTGATGTGCCGAAAGCGTGTGCGCAATAGCGCACGTGTGCATGCTGACACCCACAATGCATGTGCCCCACCCCCTTGCCCATGTGCACGCAACACCACCCCCACCCCCTTACCTGCACTGCACACATGTGCACCTCCCAACTGATTTTCAGCCTGTTTGAGGCTGTTTTCGCTCTCCCAGAGGCTTGAGGTAAGCCTCTGCAGCCTCGGGAGGCCGAAAAATGGGCCCGTTTTCAGCATCCTGAGGCTCCAGAGGCTTCCCTTGAGCCTCCTGGAGGGCGAAAATGACCTCCCCCTGGCTCCAGAGGCCCTCCGAAGGGTGAAAATGGGCACTTCCGGTATTTCCAGAAGGCCCATTTTTTGGCCTTCTGAGGCTACAGAGGCTTCCCTTGAGCCTCCAGGTGGGCAAAAACGGCCTCAAACGGGCCAAAAATCAGCTAGGAGGCGCACACATGCACAGTGCAGGTAAGTTTGGCTGGAGCTTGCATGCCTGCACAAATGGCTCTGTGTGCCACCTGTGGCCATCACGGATCTAGTAGATGTTTTTATGGGTTAAATCTTTTTAATCTTCTTTTCCAACACTAACTGTGCAAGGCATAATGTTATAGAAACATTAGGTATCTTTTAGAAAAAGCTCCTTTGACTTCAAGATCACAATAAATCCTAACCATTCTTCCTTTCTTTCTTCCTTTGGTAGATTATTAGAGTTTTGTCAAAACAAATCTAGGAGTAAACAGGGTTCAGAATTAATTTATTAATTTAAGCTGTTTTATTGGAAGCTCTTTGTTTTCTAATAGCAAGAACTTCTAGTCATATATTGGAATTTCTGTAGGGTCTTTTGTCAGTATTACAAATGTTCCAGCATAGTTTGTAATATCCTTTAATACAGAAATGGATAATTTTTGGTCCAGGAGCTTCATCGGGCACGCTAAGCTGACCTATCTCATCTGCTGAGCATCAAATGAAGCCTTTACTCAGTATTATCTCTCCATTTCTGCCCCTGGTCCCTCTTCTTCCAGGGAGCTGGAAGTTGGCCAAAGGTCCTCTCATTGACCTTCTGTAGCAACACTAAGTAGATCAGTTCTTCTCTTTTTCTTCCTTTAGAAGAGAAAAGCAGGACATGGGTGATGCTGGTAGAAGCTGGTCCTGTTTGCATGTCTGCCAGAGTCCCCAACAAAATCTCTCAGTGCTTCAAACTTCTCTTCTAATATACTAATTGCGAAATAACAATGGGAGTTGAAGTCCACAAGTCTTAAAGTTGCCAAGTTTGGAGACTTCAGATCTAGAGTATTTCATTCATGATTGGAGAAAACATGCATCAGATGGACCTCTCAGTGCAAGCATTCAGTGTTTGTTTTTTTTCTATACATGACAATACAAGCAACCCCAAAGCTGCTTTGGGTGGAATGAGCAGCACATACATTGAATGAATGAATGAATGAATGAATGAATGATCAGAATATTATATGTATTGAACAATTTCTATTAATATTACCCCATTCTCAGGGTAAGTGGGGAACAGAATTCAATCTGTAAATCAAATTCATTTCCCTATCTCAGCTTTAATATCAATTAAGTTAAAAAAAATCTAAGCCTATAGAAAAGAGCTGTGTTGCAATGTAATTAAATTCCTCATCATGTAACTATGATATCCAACAAATCAGATTTCTAGGACTCAGTGGCAGCAATTTGTTCCTTCTGTATGAATTATAATAGTCATATATTTATTTTTATCCCCACACACTATTTCTCTGTATTCAAAGATGAGACACTGAAATGTTCAGGCCCTTGGCAAAAAGTAAGAAAAAACTTAAACAAAAACATGAATTCAAATTCAATGTGCAAAAATGGAGAATTTTTTTCTGGTACTTCTGAAAAAATTACTCCAATTCTTTAACATAAAACATAGACTCCTGCAGCTCACAGCTGTTGCAATTTCTCTTCTTAAATCTGAAGACCTCAAGGCAGTATAATAACAATGGAAAGAACCATCCCATTTTATTATCACCATGGTAAAACAGTGAACATTTGAAAACTAAAAATTACAATAAGTCTGTTATACAATATTTTGGTATGATTGCTGTTTCGATTCTTTCCAATATCATATTAGTGAGAGTTTTTTTGCATTACTTGATTCTTGTTTTTTACACATGAAAGAAAAGTTGATATATAAAAAAAAGGCACTCGGGACTTCCGGTTTGTCGGCTTTGCTAGCAGCAGGGATTCGCGATACTGCGCGATCCCTGCGGCGCTAGCGCGTTTGGTGCCTCCGATCCGGATGGGTTTGGAGGCTAAGGCTGCCCTGCAGGGGTGGCTGAAGATAGGGGGATCCGGAGAGGGGTTTGGGGTGTTGCAGACTCCCTCCCGGCCAGCAAAACCCCTTTTCTCAAGACGGTGCAGCGGCGGTCTGTAATGGCCGCCACAAAGAAGCCGGCAGCTGGGTAAGAATGTGCAGGAGGAAGAGGAGAAAGTTTTTGAAGTGAAAGTTTTTCTTGGCTGACCCAGGACTTTAAGACACATTTAACATCCTGAAAACTATGGCTTTTTGAATGATACTTTCCAGAAGAGAATTATAAGCGGCAATTTTGAGGTGCTGAAAGGAAAGTTTACTCTCCTTCCCTATGGAATCAACAAATGGATATTGAGAAACCTGTCTTTTATAGAAGGTAAAAACTTGCTTTTGTGATAAGTGGGAAGGAGAGGACAAATATATATATATATATATATATATATATATATATATATATATATATATATATATATATATATATATATATATATATTTGTTTTCTTAAGTTTTCAGGGTACTTACATGTATGGTGTTCGGCTTGGTTCGGGTATTTTCCCACGTCATTGTAGTTGTTCTTTTAAAGTTGTAGCAACGTTTCATATATATATTATATATGTATATATAAATATATATATATATATATATATATATATATATATATATATATATATATATATATATATATATATATATATATATATATATATAAAGATTTTGTTGGAGGAGATGCCTTAAGGATTTGAAGACTGAAATTTATTGCAATAAGGCTTTAAAATACAGATTGGGTTTTTCTTTTTCTTTTTAATTGATATTACCCCGGGAAGAGAAAGTGAGAACTTTGTTTTGGCTTGGACTGATTGATGACTTTGGGACTTTGGGACTGTTCTAACTCTTGAAACATCTTGGTTGTTTTAAGAAGAAAGAGGAAAAAAAGAAAAGAAAAGATTTATAATGGCTTTATCTGTTGATGAATTGAGAAAAGAATATGAAAAAATAAAAAAGAAGGCAAGGACGCTGTGAAAGAAGCTTTTCTCTTTTTAGAAATGGCGCTTGCTATCTATCAACAAACACAACAACAGATGAAGAGGAGAAGAAGAAGAAGAAGAAGAAGAAGAAGAAGAAGAAGAAGAAGAAGAAGAAGAAGAAGAAGAAGAAGAAGAAGAAGAAGATGATGCCATCTTTAATGAATCTCAAAATTTAATTAAGAAAGAAAGGAGAAAGAGAGGAAGGAAAATGAAGAACTTAAGACTTAAAAAAACACCCAAGAAAGAGAAAAATAAGATGCAAAATCAATATAATGTTAGAAAACAAAAGAAAAAAGGAATACAACAGAGAAGGGAAGCTACCATGGCAGAGGCTAGGAGAGGGGGGGGTAAGAGGGCTTGGTGGGAGAAGAAAGGAAGGGAGAAGGCAGAAAAAAGCCACAAAGCTTTGAAACAAGATGGGAAAAGAGGAATTTTTTTTAGGGACAAAGGGTAATGTATAATTTCTTTAAAAAAGATTCTGCAAGGTACATAAGATGGTACTGTAGCATTTGTATTAGAAATAGAAAATTAGAATGTTATAAGAATTAATAAGAGATTAAAATATTGAAATGTTTAGTAATGATTGATTTTAAAACCTAATAAAATATTAAAGGGAATGTTTAGAATATTGAGTTTAATTAAAGAGTTTAATTGACTATGGTGTTGATGCTATTATAAACTTATTATTGTAGCATTTGTTTTTGGAAAAGATAATTGGAATGTTATCAGATTCAATATTTAGATTTATTATTTAACTATGTATTTAATCATTTTGGATTTATTATTTTTCTTTTTAAAAGTTAGTAGATAGAATGTACCAAGCAGAATCAGATTGGGTATTAGGTGTTATTTTAAATGTTAATTTAGGGTGATGATAGAAAGGCATCATACTCCGATTAGTGATTTCAGGAGAAATTCTTTTTCTTTTTTACTATAGGGAATGAGACAAATGGATAATAAAGAATGGACAAAAGATACAAATATAATGACTTAAATTAAAATGAATTAAATAAGATAGAATCAAGAAGAGTGAAATGTGTGGAGAAATTAATATAGAAGATATAGAATGGTAAATAAAATAGGTAATGGCATGTAAGATGAGCATGAACTTAATTGAAGTCCATATAGAGAAAGGTATCTGGGGCCAAGTTACTTTCCTAAAAGATGTTTTATATTTTTGTGTTTTGTGTGTTTATGTATGTGGGAGAATTAATAAAACCTTGCAGGAATGTAGGATGAGAATAATGGTAATCAAGTCAGAGAGAAATAGATGATAATTATAAACTGGATAAATATAGAGAAAAATAATAATAATAATGAAATTGAATAAGAGTAAAGAGAAATACCTTGAAATTTGATAAGAGATATTTGTATGTTCATATGGAAATGGTCTAAAATAGAATTATGTTGTATTAAATAATGTTTTATTTGACTTGTAAAATTTATAATGGAAAAAGGTTTATGTATTTAATGGTTAATGATGGTTTGTTTGTCTTTAAAATTAATAAAATTTGTTTAAAAAAAAAAGGCACTCACATTTTGCTCAGTGAGATTTACTTACTATAAGCATGTTTAATATTCCAGTATTAAGAGCACAATTCTGATTATGTTTGATGGAGGGATTATGTGCCATCAAGTCAGTATTAATTCTTAGTGACCACATAAATGGGTTTTCTTCATCATGATCTGGCCCTTAATGGGTCCTTCAAGTCTTCCTGTTGTATACTCATTGTCACTTACAGTAACTGATTCCATTGCCTTGTTGCTGGTCATTCCCTTCTCGTTCCCTTCGTCCTTTTCAGCCTTAATGCCTTCTCTATACAGCTAGATCTTGAACCACGTAGGTCTTTATTCAAAGTTAATTCTATGAGTTCAATGAGAATTACTTTTAGATGTTTTTATTTTAGATTTTAGTAACGGTTTACATAATTATGTCAGGAAATTGCCATGAGGAATCAAAACAAAACCATTGCTTACTTTAAAAGGGAATCTTCTCTTGTTTGGGAGTAAAAATATCAACTTAGACCTTTCCCATTAATTATGAGATTGTATCATCATGAAACCTGTCTATTCTACTTGAGAAATCCCCTTTCTTATTTTTAGGTCCATGTGAAGTTGACCTTAGTCTCATCGTGGACCCAGGAGAGATTCCTGATCATGAATTTAACTTTGAAGATCAGGTAATGGTGAAAAAAAATCCTTGTATTTGCATTTATAAATGCCTTGGTTACTGCATAAGTGAGGGAATTGATTAGCGGGGTAGAGTTTATTATGAGAGTTTCTGTTCCTTTCTGAATGCCATAATAAGACAGCTTTTCTGCAATCCAATATAACAAATGCATGTTCAAAGGATGTCTGTCACATTTTAAAATCCTCCTTGTTATCCCATCTCTTTTCTTATTCTGAGCATGCTTTTCAGTGCTTCCTTTTTGTGTTTTTTATGCTCTTTTCTGTTGCAGGCTTCTGTACATTCTAGAAAGAAATTCATACATGTTTCAGTACCCAGAAGAAGAAGAAAAATCAATCTGATTGCGAATTTTCAAAATAAAAGTTCACACTTAATGCAGTCAAAAAATGATCAGTAAAGCCTTGCATATGATCTCCTTAAGATTTGAAGGTGATTTCCTACCCAAGTACATACCGGATCTATTCTTACTTAGCCCTTTGAAGATCAAACACACAGCTAGAAGACAATCTGAAAGGACAGCTACGAAGATAGTTTGAAATCAATCTTATTTCACCAAGTCAACACAAATGTACTTTTGTTCCATTCTCATCTTTGTCAAATGGGTTTGAATGAATGTAAAACCCTGTAATTTTTGTTTTATTTAGTTGAAAGAAAATGTAGAACACACTGCACGCTGTAGATTTCTCATTAGTATAGAAAAATAAGAGCAAATCCCACCTCTTCCTAGCACTGATGGTATTTGGTAATGAAACGTCTGCAAGAAAACAAACCACTAAGCTCAGAGAGCACCAACAGATTCCTCTTTAAAACTTCGTTCAGTGATGAGGAGGAATATTAGCTGATTCTACCTGAATATAGCAAAAAAAGCTGAAGAGTAACTATGACTCTCCAAAGTATTAATCAGTGAGCAGAAAGATTAAATAAAATATTGTAGCCTTATCTAGGAAAAAAGATACTAGGCTGAAAGCAGTCGGAAGCTTAATTCAAGGGACAAGAAAGAGTTTATGTGAAGCTGAAACATGCAACTAAAGCTTAGACTATAATTTTGTCCCCAAACATTGCACCAATAAGAGAGTGAGAATGTAAGGTTATTATAGCTGTCTCCTAGCTCAGTGTTTCCCAGTCTTGGGAAATTTAAGATATATGGACTTCAATTCCCAGAATTCCCCAGCCATCCATGCTGACTGAGGAATTCTGGCAGTCAAAGTCCACTTATTTTCATGCCCTAGCTTCACCAAAAAAGGAACTAGATTAATGGGACTTTTTAATAATTAAGGACTAATTAATTTTGTTGTTATTCTGGAACTTTGTGATAATTGGACCTATTAGGGCAAAACACATTTAACAAAACTCATTTAACAAAACTCTCTTACTGTAGCAACATAAATTTTGGGCTCAATTGCAGTCGTAGGTCGAGGATTTCCTGGAAATATATTGGGGCACATCTTTTGAAACGGGGGTATGTTTCAGTCTTACTATCTGATAACAAGGGTGAGCAACCTAGTTCAAGAAGATCTGTTGTGTTAAATAAGTAGGGTGACAGGAAAGGTTTGGTCATTTCTTGCAACTTCATAATTGGGAAAAAAACAGACTGTATAAGAAGAGGCAGAAAAAGAATGCAGCTTTTATCCTATTTTTGTTCCAGCTTTACTCAGTCACTTGTTGCTACTCCATTTACCTTGTCTCCTTCAGTTGTTTAACCCAGGGTCCCCAACCGCGGTCCGCGGACGGTACCGGTTCGCGCAACAAGTCTTACCGGGCCGCTGGTTGCTGGGCGCTGCCATCTTTTTTGGTAAAAAGTGCTTCCGGTGAGCTTTTCCGGGTGAAAGCTCACCGAAGCACTTTTTCATCAAAAAGATGGCGGCGCATAGCTTCAGGTGAGCTTTTTCGGGTAAGAAAGCCATTTTCCGAAAAAGTTGTTTAACCTATGGGAATGCCTATAGGGAATGCAGCCCTCAACTGAAAAAAACTTGCTAATTTTAAGGAATTCAGAGCACATGGAATGTCTGATAGGACACAGGGTGCATGTTGCTTTCTATTTAATGTGTTTTAGGTTTACTGTATGCAGTGGCATCATTTTACTGTAAGTAAAAATGACAATTTTTAGAGTCAAGGACTGCAAACATATTAACACTCATTGTACTATAAAGAAAAAAATATCTCTTACCTCTTACACGAAAGAGATTCACTGCAAATATATAATGTTATCTCTTGGCAATGTTTTTTAGACATAGTGAAGATTAACTTTCACCCAAAGAAGGTAATCTCCCCATCCAAAACATACATTTTGTGATCTGTTAAAACAGCTTTAAAATAAAAGCAAGCTATTGTAATAGTCCGCCTTAGGATGCAGCTCAGAATTATAAATTACACCGCATTAACTAGGAGCTCTTTTGTTTTGTTTTAAAAATGGCTACCCAGAAGCTGAGCAGTCGATGACCTAAATGAGAATGTGGGACTCTGAAATGTTAAACTTCTTTTCTGGTAATCTAACTAAATCTTTCTTCTTTCTCAATTCATCCTCCATTCAAAAAAGTATGGATTCCTATTTCTGCATAGATTAAAAGACGTCTTCAAATGGAAGAGTTTATTTTCATCATTAAAATAAAACCAGGGTTAAGAATATTTCCTTTTTTGTCCTAGCTGAGTTCTTCTACAGCTTCAGGATAAGGATGGGCATTTTGTCATAAGTAGCTTCTAGATATTACAGAAATTGTTTGTTTTTGGATTTAAAAAAAAACAACCAGACAAATCCCTCTTCATTCAGCAAAGACCTTACAATAGTATGCTCCGCTCTTCTTATGAGCTTAAATTTCACATTTTGAGAAAGACATCATGAGAGACACAGAGAGTTTACCTATTGATCTTTTATAGGAGCAAAAATGGTGTATTGCTGTCAGCATGGCAACATGGTGGTGGATATAGTTTTCAGTGTTTTTGATGGTGGTATTTTTGTTCTTAGTATAGTAAATTGTTGAGTTTTGATCCGTTTTTGTCAGTTACAAGTCATTTACTATATTAGATGAACCAGAAAATACTCAGCCTTGATATTGGACTGTCATCTTTTTACACAGCTGCAACTTATAAAGTGGAAAAGAATGGAATCTCACTGTCTTTTTAACATAGACGTCCAAAATGTGCTTTTTCAAGAGGCAAATGGACTTCCTTGTTTTTCTCTGAAGATATTTCGCAAACAGCTTTTTCAACTCTGACTGGATAGTGGGGAATTGAAGGATTTATATTCCTTGCAAACAGCTAGTCATTTGCATTCTTTTAGAGAGTCATTGAGGCTACTTGGAGGTTTCTCTGTGTCATCAGGGTCACCTCGGTAGTGCAAATGGAGCTTTCTTGGAACTGTTGAAAGGAATGTGTTGTAGATTGGAGGTGTATGATGTCGTATCCCTCCTCCTCTGTTGAGAGAGGGCTGTTCAATTTTGACATAGATGGCCTTTTTGACCCCTCTTTCAAACCAGCGGTCCCCTCTGTCCAAAATGTGGCTTCAAAAGAGTGGCTTTTGTCTTTTAAATGCAGATAGACTGCTGAGTTTTGTCCTAATGTCCTATGTTGTGCCATGAAGTGGTTGTTTTGTTTCAGGGGTGAGATTCAAATTTTTTAACAACCAGTTCTATGGGTGTGGCTTAGTTGGTGGGTGTGGCTTGGTGGTCACGTGACTGGGTGGGCGTGACCAATTCAACGTCACTCACGTCAAGGGGTGCTTCTTCTCACCTGGCCTCTCATGACAGTGGGAATGCTGCAACGGTCGTAAGTGTGAAAAACGGTCATAAGTCACTTTTTTCAGTGCCATTGTAACTTTGAATTGTCACTAAATAAACTGTTGTAAATACCAATCATTAGATTAAAAATACGTGCAAGCCAGAGTTACAAGTCAGTCAAGGTGCCAGAACACCTTGAGGAATTAAAATAGTTAAAATGTAATGATAACAGCAGCCAACTCTTGCTCATAAAGTGAAACCCTTTAGCAGAGAGGTCATTTAAGCTCTCCAGAAAGAGCACACCCAGGAAAAGCAATCCATTTGCACCATTTAAAGATACCAGCTGGTCTCACTTACCTCACAAGATATCCTAAGGAAATCATCCAGATTTAAGGAAAGGTCACATGCCCCCCAGAAAGGCAGTAAAAAAATCAGTGCCAAGCTTGCATCCTGCCTCTTGGAAGTACACCCCAAAAAGACAATGCCAGATATCACTAAAGCAGTAAAGGAAGACCCCCCTCCCCAAATAGAAAAAGAAACCATGACCAATTCAAACATAATACAAATAATTAAATCACAACAGTAGCTGTTGCTCGTTAAACCAATTACCAGAACAAATAGACACAGGAACTAGCCAGATTTCCCAACCCAGTTTCTTTTCAGGAACAGAGATTAATCTTTTTTCTTCCAAACAAAGCTGAATAGGGAAAATTATCCCATCAATAAACACAGGATTAAACGTCACCAAGGACAGAATTAAACTTCACCAAAAACCAGTTTTAGACCAAAACTCAGAAAGGGTATGTAAACCCACGTTTGAATGTCGATCTTTCTAGCTAGCCAAGAACCCTTGATGAATGTCACTCATCTTGGTTCCTTGTCATTAAAAAGCTTCTTTCGCAGCTCTGCTTCGTTATTCAATTATTTCTTCAAAGTGCTGATCATTGCATGCTGGCTGGAAGTATTTCCGGGGGAGTATTTCCTTCCCACAGCAGTGTAAAAAGCTTAAAACAACCCTTCCCCTTTAAGAAAGTATCAGGAAAGAAAAAAATCTCCTTCGGAGACAGTAAGTCTAGGCATACTGCCAAGAATGTAATAAGGGTGGAAAAAAACAAAAGGAGATTTCTTCTAACAACCAGTTCTCCACACTGCTTAGAAAGTAACAAGCGGTTCTATAGAACTGATCAGAACTGATAGAATCCCACCCGTGTTTTGTTTCCCAATGTACATGCACATGGCTCACTGCATTGTACTGCCTATGCCATGTTGCTCAGTTTGTGTCTGTGTGTTTTATCCTTGGGGTGGACAAGCTTCTGCCTTAGTGTATTCTTGGGTTTGAAATGTGCATGTATCTTGTGTTGGCTGAAGATCCTCCTGAGCTATTAAAAGAAATTAAAATATCTTTAATTAACATATTAAAATATATTTTATATGGACTTTAGAGAGTAGAATTGCCTGGTATAATTTTTTTAAATAGACTCATTTGGAAAGCTACCAAAATTGCTCAGAGATCCATAGATTTAGAGAACAAATTGGCACCTGCACTCAGACGCACTATTCTGTTAATTGCTTTTCATATGTCTGTTTCTTTGAACCAGCAAAAGATTTATATGCTGATTGACTGAAAGCACATGCTATGAAATTGGAAAATAACAAAATGGAAATAGCCATTGTAAATCATAGCACAGCATTCTATGTGTGTTGAAGTCAATCTCAGCATTGACCTCTGCAAAATTCAGCTAAGCCAAAAGAGAGGGGGGAAATGCTTTTTAAGGGCCAAAAAAGTCATCTTAAAAATATGCCTTTGATATCTGAAAATATGGGACTGTGGAAGAACTCTTATGCTTCACTGAATAATGTTTTTACTACCCATGCTGTCTTCAAATTGTAAATTGGCCCAAGCATTTCTCTGCTGAGAATATCAAATAAAGAAAAGATGTGCATCTAGATATCAGCAGGTCATGTGTATCTGGAAGGAAATAAAGTGCCTGTCAGAAAGATGGGGCCAAGAGGGTTAGTTTCCAGGCAACCATGTGCAACTAAGGAGTTGACAGCTGGCAAATATTTTGCAGAACTCTTTGATGGTTCTCTGATGCTGAAAGTATCCATTAAGCCTGCACTGTAATATTCAATAAGTGGTTCTTAACTTCGAGGGTAGTCCATTAATTTTGGTTGCTGACCATTTATCATATCTTGAGGCCTCTTGTAAGTTTTCCAAATTAAAACTGATTCAAAAATGTATACCTCTTGGAAGCATGTTCCTGAAGAATGAGAACCACAAAGTAAATTTTTTCAGAGGTTTATAATATGTGGACAGTAAAATAGATCAGTGTTGGTTGACATACCAGACTTCTATCTGCTAGATTTCTTTACATTGCAAAGTTGTTGGCCAATCACTTTTGTATTATTTAGTGTTGCAATCCATTAATTTATAATTATGAGAAAGATGGAGCTCTGTGAATCTCCTCAGCAGGATTATTGCCAGTAATCATATACTTCCCATTATACCCTCAATTTCATTGAGGGTCGTATCAGGGTCATGTTTGACCTCAGGGGACCAGGGGGAATGACCAGTGTGAGTATGGTCAGCTCAATGTCGCGTCGGGCTGCCTGGGCGGCCCAAGCACTCTGCCAGCGAAAACGGAGCTCAGGAGGGCCGCTGCATTTTCACTAGCAGAGACACTGTGGGCTGGTCGTTCGCTGTTGCCAGGGTGGCCCCATGGGCCAGATCTAAGCACCCCGTGGGCTGGATCCAGCCCGCGGGCCTTGAGTTTGACACCCCTGCACTATATTATCTTTCTAGATTTCTCTGATTTCAAAGGAAAGATTAAAAGCTACACAGAAAAGCAGAAGTTCCAGGTATGGGGAGATAAACAGTTCAGTAAAATAAATAAAGAGGAACTTCTTTGTGGGAGTACCTGGTATATGTAATGCTCTTTTGAAGTAGGTTGTATTGGTGCCTACCTTACTACCTAGTTGGCATGAGGCAAAGACTGATTATAATTTTTTCTATTGCTTTAAGTCTATAATTTTTATTAGGGATTTTGATTACAGAGGTAAAAACTAATACAAACTAAATTTAAAAAAGAATAGTAAGAAAGAATGAAAAGTGCTAGAAAAAATAAAGAAAAAGAAAAGCTAGGAATATTGCACCCTATCTCGGTAAAATTTGGAATTTCAAGATGATCTAGAGCAGAGCAAAAAAAAAAGATCTGTTATATGTCGTGTTTCCACTTTCCCTACATTGATTTTGCCCTAAGAATGCTATTAAGAGAATATTTAACTGTTTAATTTTAAGAATCAACAGTTCTATGCATTGTTATAATATCAAATTCTTTGTGTCCAATCACACTTGGGCAATAAAGAATTATATTCTATTCTAATAATACTTCACACAGTATGTTGAAAGACAATGGATGGATTTATATGTGATTTGGTTAATTATGGCTCATTGAATAAACCATGGTTGTCTAGAATTACACATGATAGCCATAAGCCATAATTTACCGGTCACAAGATATGTGTTAATGGATCAGGTTAAACCAAAATCAAGGACATTTCATTAATTGTTCAGTACAGTCTGCAAATCAAGTGATAAAAGACCCAAAGTCATATTTTGCATTATAATTGAATGACTTCTAGGTTACTCACTATAAATCTTTCTACACCTTTATATGCAGTTTTTTTCAGTTAAAAAAAAGAGCTAAAATGTGGGAGGGCCACCTGTGCTGAAGATAATCACAGAACAACAGATGTCATAGAACAATTCAGTTTCTGTTAGTGCCCAGAAGATAACAGGTTTTGCAATTCATTAAAAAAAGCAATTAAATATCCATGGTATTTGGAATATGTCTTTAAGACAGAAATGATAAATGGACTACTTACAGTATGATTTGGGGCCAGCCATTCACTCTCAGCACAGTCTACTTCACAGATAGTAGTTATGGAATGATAAGAGGTAAGAAGCATAATACATATGTTTTGGGATCCTGACTGAAAGGCAGGGTGTAAATCTAATGAATGAATAAATCTAATCATGATATTTGGGAAATGAGTAATTCCCAATTATTATTATTTTTTTTTTTTGTATAATTCTGTTTGGGACTGTAGTACTTAGTTCCAATCTATGTGTTACACCAGTGGTCTCCAACCTTTCCGGCTTTGCGGACCAGCGGTGGGGGGTGGAGAGGGGATGATCTGTGTAAGCGGTGGGCATGTGTGCTGCACAAATGGAGCTGTGCATGCGTGAACACTCACCTTCCACTTCCCTGGCCCAGGTCTGAACAGGGCATGGCTCAGTAGCGGGCCACGGCCTGGGGGTTGGGAACCCCTGTGTTACACAGTACAAATTCACATGGTATTACTCTTTTTAAATAAAAAAAGCAATTTCCAGTCATGAAAAAGAAAGAGTAGAAAATTCTCATAACCCATCGGCTCCTTGATATGAGTGCTGAAGAGATTTTACTCTCAGGATGCACTAAGAAGCATAGAGGAAAAGAAATTGCTTCTGGACAAAGTAGAAAATGTATAAACAGCCTTTTCCCACGGGTTCTCCCACTGCAACTGCCCTTAAATACTACAGCAGAATTTACCATTTTAAAAGTAACATTCAAATAACAAGCACTGAACACAAACATAGGCAGATATTACTGCCTATGTTTGTGTTCAGCGAATTGCAATCACAAGTGCTTGTTACTTGAATGACAACTTCTACATGTTTTGCACTGTAACTGTCACTCCCCACCCCCGAATGTTTCCTGGGATGGACAAGTTGAAGTCTAAAACATCTGGAGAGTATCTGGTTCCCTATCCCTAGTTTACAATTAGTAAAACATAAGATGAGGAAATACTGTTTATTTGACAATATATGTCAGGGCCCATATATGCCCATGGGAGTGAGCGCAGGCCTGAGGGACTAAGAATAATATGGATTTAAATAAGGGAGTTTAAGCCTAGCATATGATAAATGCAGATTCTTGGACAATTAAGTCAATTAAGGTAGTAAGATAGAGTTTATTTGAGGTGCTTTTTTTGTAGTTATCACCTGCATTGGGTTAACATTCTGGGATAATCTTCAAGCTGACTTGTTCCCCAACTTTTCCACAATCATCAGCATTCTCATCAAAATCTAATCAAGTAGACTTACACTAATAATTAGGCTATTGTGCATTTGCAGAGTAAGAACCACCTTCATAAATGTAAAAGAATGTTCATGGGAATGGAGTACAATATATGCATGAATGTGGATTCTTCATCACTGGAGGTTTTTAAGGAGACATTGGACAACCATTTGTCTGAAATAGTATAAACTGTCCTACTTGAGCAGGGATTTGGACTAGAAGACCTCTAGGGACCCTTCCAACTCTGTTATTCTGGTATTCTGTTAATTGGCAATAAAAATATAATTCAAGTAGATCTAGTAATGCCAGAATTCTCAACATGAGTAATTCATATAAACTCCTGGTAGTTAATAGTTGCAAACTGTAAAGGAATAAAATTATGTTCCCTCAACCTGGTGCGTCTTAGATCCATGGGACTACCTACATCTTCTCCCAAAAAGTATGACCATCATAAAGAGAATCATCATAAAGTTATCTGGATTGGGCAAGCATCGAACAGAACATTTCATACTTCAGTGTTGACGTGATTTCTTCCAGTCAAGAATAATCATTTGTTCTCATAGCAGTTGTAAGTGTTGAATTATTAAAATGAGTCATAGGTTACTAGGGAAGAAGTCAGTAAATAATTGAAACTGTGAAAACTAAGGAAATGATGCACTTCCACAAAGATTTTTACATTTTTGCCAGAAGATGTATATTGTTGGCTAAAACCTATTTCTCCTTAAAAATACAGACTCAAAGGAACAATTAGTGCATTGTCTATTCCATGAAATATGAACAATGATTTTTAGATAGAAATGCAAAACCTATCGATTATATATCAGTACTATAATATAACCGTAGTTGTATCAATACCAAAATATTTAGCAAAAATAAGATGAATCGATAAAGAACATTTCTCTTACTATATAAAAGCTAAGATTATGGGTATTATTGGTTTAAAAGACATCCCACACATGTTGGTTAATATGACCTTATAAAGATCATTATAATTTAAAGATGTAAATTTTTTTTTAATATACAGCAAAATCTTTGAACTTACATTCTAGGAAGAATTATGGATTAATTGAGGATATAAAGGGAAGCAAATTACCATAGTAAATTGCTATTATTACTGTCATGTAAAATCTATTTTATTTTATAATCTGTTGCAGAAAAACATAATCCATTTTTGAAAACCTGAGGATTTATTTAATGAAACGTGATTAGAAAATTTAAAGGTACATGCATACCTGAACAATCATAAATTAGTCACTTGAAACTAGTCAGCCAGCAGTAAAATGTTTCAGATATATATACATGTATGTAAACATTTTCACAACATAGGAGCCCAAGGTAAAGAAAGAAAACAAAGGATTTAGATGTGGATTAAGATTTGTTTATTTGTTCTTAGAATACCACTCTTTTTTAGTTATTGGAGCTGATTCCTGATTTTTCATATATATGTTTAGCTCAACATAACATACATAAAATCACTGCATTGACTTTTGGTTGGTAACTATTCCAAACAAGTTATGTTGTTATTTAGGAGCATCCAGGGGTGAAGGTAAGGGTTTTAGAAAAGTAAAGGGTCTACTTCACTTTGTAAATGTGTTGCATGTGTAGAATGCATAGAAAGGGGTAGAACTTCAATCATGTAGTTGTGGCCATTCTCTAGACTTTTTGACACTCCTCACAGAGATGCCCTTGCTATGAAGTGCTCAGTTTTTTGGTTGTAATTTTAATAGTTATAGGCATGTGAGCTCCTAACTACTAGGAGTTTACATGAATTAATCATGTAGAGAAAGATATCTAGATTTCAAAACTGAAGTACATAATTTTTTTACTATGTAAATATTGATGAACAGATAACCATTTCAGATAGAAAACAGATACTGGGACATTTACTCATGACAGTATAGGTAAAAATATACCATAGGAATGTGCAAAATACTCCTTGTCTTAGAATGTTAAAAGACGTTTAACTTTTTTTTTTCATCCAGGAACAATCTGTTCATCTTAAGTTACCATGGGAACTGGTGTATTCAAGAGCTTAAAAAAATAGTTTTAGTTGCAAAGATCCCTATCTTGCTTAGTGGAAAGTGCTGGTTTTAATATTATTTAAAATACTATTTTGGGAATTAGTACTGGTATTAGTGCTTTTTTTTGTAGAGTCTAATTGCATAAAGCAATTTCCTATTGGAGAATTCAGTAGTAAATAATTGCCATTTGGATTAAGATATTTCTCACTTGCAATGAGAAAACAGTGAGAGGCATAACTTCTGTACAGGCATTTGGAGTTCTATTTATATAGAGATGTTATTGCTTATCAAATCGGTCTGTCTGGGTTCAAGATGACATTAGTGCAGTACTGTGTTGATGTTTTGATGCTAGGCAAGATCACATAATTCAGTGGGTCGCAAACTTTGTGCTCCTGGGGACTGCCTCTAATAATGAATGAATTTCTGTGATGCCATCCTCCCCCCAATAAAATTGGCTGATATACTACTGCTACATTCAAAGCCACCAATTGCATGACACTGGTAAATGTAAGATGATTCACTATCCCAGTGGGAAAGTTGATGGAACAAAACTACGGACACAGTTTGTTTCCATTAATGAAAACAATTTGTTGCCCTGTTCACCTTCATAAATGATCAGCCTCGAGTTGCCAGTCCAGTCCTGGAGATTTCTATTCACCCAGTAATATTAAACAGATGATACATTTGCAAAATCCAAACTAAAAAAAAAAAAAAAAGGTGAGGTTTCCAACACCCCATCTGCTGCTTCTGTGAAGTTCATGTAGTTCAACTGAGAAAATGAAAAATTTGTTGCTTGAGAACAGAGCTGGAAGAAAACCAGCTTGGCTGTCAATCAGGGATACTAAGGTGCCAAACTGGCACCAAATCAAGAATAATCCAGCACGGATGAGCAAAAGTGTTTGCTCAGACACAGAAATATATATTTCCATAAGAGGCACATTAAAATGTATACAAAGAACAATGATAATAATCAAAGAAATGCTATTAAAATAATTGGTAAACAATTAGGGATGATATGTTGGAGTTGATGTGTCCGTATTCATGATACATGATAGTCCTCAACATTCAACCATGTTTAGAGACTAGCCAGAGTTACAACGACACTGAAAAAAGTGACTTATGACCATTTTTCACAATTACGACCATTGTAGCATCCCCTTGGTCATGTGATCAAAATTTGGTCAGTTAGCAACTGACCTGTATTTATGACTGTTGCAGGATCCTGGGATCATCTGATCATTTTGTGGGACTTTCTGACAAGCAAAGTCAATTGACTTAACAACTGGGTTACTAACAACTGCAATGATTCACTTAGCAACTGTGGCAAGAAAGGTCATAAAATGAGGCAAAACTCACTTAACAACTGTATTGCTTAGCAACGGCGGTTTTGGACTGCATTGCGGTCATAAGTTGAGGACTATGTATTCTCAGATAGTGATGGCATTTTCCCTTACCAACACAACCCTTCCACCAAATAATCTTTATGCAGACCCTAGTGAAAGATCTGAAGGGTTAGAAAAAGTCTTCAGCATCAATCCACAATTCTTTTTTTCCTCCTGGTTCTTGAGAGTTTCTTGTTTATTATTATCACCATCACCTTACTTTTTAAAAATTTCTTGGGTAGTAGAGAATGTATTGTAACAAAGAAACCCAGAACAAAGATAAGCGTGTGCCACTTTTTCATTTAGAAACCTGTAATTGTTTTTAAATTATGTACTATCCTGAAGCCCATTAGTTCCTTCTGGGAAAGCCAATGTTCTCCCATTCAAGCAGTAAAAATGGTATGGAGGAAAGGTGATATAGGTGTTGTAACCTGAGCACAAAATAGAAGCCTACACAGTTTCATCTTCAGATTGAGGTCAGCACAGTTGCGTATTGTCCTTTTCTTGACAAGTTGCCAATGCTATTTTTAATCTTAACTCAGACAAGTGGGGGGGGGAGACAAAACAGAAGCTGTAACTACTGACAAGACCCAATATTGTTTTCATGGGTGGAGACAAGGGCACTTAGCCAATAGTTGACAGAAGGTGAATTAGCCTGGCTCTAGCAGTTAGCCATTGCTCCTCCAAAGTTTGGTTGATCTTCTCAGACGTTCCCTCCCATCCCACAGTTTGAGAATCCCTGATACAGTTCATGTACTATTTTCACTCTGCACTTCAGCAATGATAGTGTCATGGCATGATCTACTTCATAACATTCCTGTTATTGCTAAAATGATAGAAAAGTCAAAAAGAAAACAATTTAGCTACAGATTTAACCTCTGAATAATTATTGTGACATGGTTGCTGTGCCAAAGCTGATCTTTCGTATGATCTATCACGTTAGGTCTCGAACAGAAAGCAAACATATTGAAAAATTAAATAAATAAATAAATAAATAAAAAAGACCAAACAGTTGTAGATAAGAATAACATGAAGAACACAGAAGGGATAGCAGACAATAGGAAAAGATTAGCAAATTATGTGGGTGGCTCATTTTATTCTTTTGCGATAAGGATGTTCAATCTGTCCATCTCTCCAGGATGTCTCCATTTTAAAAGATAAAAGTAGACAGTCATGTGGCAGGAGAAGACATCATTTTTAGATAGTCAAAACCATCTAAACAGTGTGAAGAAGGCATTCATTAATCATTTGACACAGATGTTTATACCCTTCAAATTGTGTAATCCGTTGTCTTCAAAGCCTGTCTCTTTATTTTGCTACATCATTTCTATGTCTACCTGCAAATCTTTGTGTTTTGTTATTTTTCTCCAGTTTTTTCTTCTTCTCTTCTGCTGTCTCCAAGTACTGAAACTTCTACTGTCCAGATTTTTTTAATCTTTCATATCAATAGTTGTTAAGTCTGGGGGAATATGGCAGAAGCTTGTCTGTATAACTTCTAAAATCCCAGATATTAATAACACCTAATTTTGGAATTTTCTATTACTCTTTAAAGGTAATATATTTGTTTAGCCTTGTTACCCAAGGTAATATTGGTAAGCCAGAAAAATGAGCAAGAAGTAGATAAAATGGCAAAAACTCAGAAAGAAGTCATACAATGCACTTATATGCACTTGTATCCACTTAAAGACTGAAAAGAGGAAAAGGAAAAGCAATTGTCTGGTTTCTGATGTGTATATATTATAATATTGTTTAGAATTATATTACTGTGTAACAGGAAGGAAACAATTGCAAGAAGCAATGAATCAGAAGAGCGTAGATTTAGAAGTGGTTAAAACCTATCAACTATTTCATTTAGCATATAAGTGCATACAAATAGAAGTGAATTGAAGTGAGAGCCACCAGTGGAAGTAGGCCAATGTATCAAGAGAAGAGAACATAGCATTTCAGAGAATGCAATTCAGTGGTGAGAAAAGTAAAGTTTTACACTTAGGCAAGAAAAATCAAATGCAGAGGTATAGAATAGATGATACATGGCTCAACAGCAGTAATTGTGAGAGGGAGTCATAATGGACAATCACTTAAGTATGAGCCAGCACTGTGCTTCAGCTACCCAAAAGGCCAATGTAGCCCTAGTCTGGATCAATAGAGGGATGGCATCAAGATCACATGAAGTATTTGTACTGCTATATACTGCCTTGGTGAGACTACACTTGGAATACTGCATCCGGTTCTGGTCACCACAATCCAAAAATATGTTGAGACTCAAGTCTAGTAAGAGTGCAGAGAAGTGCAACAAAGATGATTAGGGGTCTGGAAGGTAAAACATAGGAAGAATAGTTGCAGGAATTTGATATATCTAGTCTAACATGAAGGATTGGGGTGATATAATATCAGTTTCTGGATATCTGAGAAGCTGTTACAAAGAAGAGGAGGATCGCTTATTCTCCAAAGCACCTGAGACAAGAAGTAACGGATGAAAACGTATCAAAGAGAGATCCAATCTAGAACTAAGAAGAACTTTCCACAGTGGGAACAATTAATCAGTGAACCAGCTTGCCTTCAGAAGTTGTGGGTGCTCCATCACTGGAGGTTTTTAAGGAGAGATTGTACAGTCCTTTGTCCAAAATGATATAGGGGCTTCTGCTTGGATAGAGAGTTCTCTTACCTGCTCATGTTTATGTAAGTCAATACCTATTCAGAAAATTCTACAACTTTCAGATACACTGAATCCTTTATTATTCCTTTTATCCTGACTTACCTAGAATATAGTATTTTTTTTGTATCTGAAAACCTTAACATTGGGTATATTGGCTCCTCAGCATATGTTAAGTGCATTTAAAAAGGAATGCTGAAATTTCAAACATAAAACATACTGTACACTGAGTACTGAAAATATGACTATGCCCCAAATTAATTTGATGATAAGGTGCACTAAAGTGGTTGATGGAAAAAAACCCAATAAACAAACAGAAAAAACCCTATACATATGGAATTAGAATTATGGACAAATTTGTTTTCATATTATTAGATTTAGTAATGATAACATATAAGCTAATTTTTTTCCATATTAATTTATAATATAACAGGCATATGAACAATCATGTGTTTGCAGGCCTGAAAATGCAGGTGAGTTTTTATAATTTTAGTATAAATTATTATAATATATACAGTATTAAATGAATCCTCTTAATGTATATGTTGGGGCCATGCATGTTTTATTTTCAAAGCATTTTGGACTTTCTTACCTTCTTGCTGCGCATTAAAGTAGCAGCATCCTTTTTATAGACTTTAACTTGAGCTTGGAAAAAAAATGCTGCTGCTTTAAGGAATCAGCTTATAATGCTGCTCTGAAAGACAATGGAAAAAGATGGCTTGTTTAATTGATATCAAAGAGCAGTACTCATATGAATTAGTTTCAAATGTTCACAGCCCCATATATGTGAAACAGCATGCAACTGACTCCAGCGTCTCATGAATACCATTGTGCCCTTAGAAATTAAGTATATATCATCTTCAATGATTTCATTTATAAAGATAATTGCTAACTTCTTGTTCAGAGATGTAGCAGTGTTTCTAAGGTGTTTCAAGTCTGCTAGTCTCATAAGAAATTATAGGATAAAGGGAGTGGTGTGGTGGCCTAGAGGTGGAGCTCACACCTCACAATCAGGAGGCTGTGAGTTCGATCCTAGGTAGAGGCAGATATTTCTTTGTCTGAGCACAATGAAAATATATTTGCTGAACAAAACTCTGCATTGGTGACAAGGAAGGGCATCCGGCCAGTAAACACTCTTCTAGCTCCATTCAGTTGCCCAGACTCCACTCCGTAAGAGACTATGGGGTCGTTAAAAGAAGATGCTTATAAGAAGTTATAGGATAAATATATGCATTGGCCTGTGTAGCAGCATTTGGTTTTCACATTGCAATTATGATACAGAAAGCCATTGAATCTCTCCTCATGGTGCTATGAGAAATTCAGAATGTTTAACAAAGGATCCCCAACATTATGAGAAATCTGTCATATTCAAAAATCAAAATGTTTCAGGTTTGGCAATTATGTTTAATGAGGATAACAATAATAATACAAATTATTTTAATTTGGAAGGCTATGGGCATAGAATGGCTGAACATTGGGTGTTTGTTTTTTTCATTTGGAGATTCATGGTGATCTACATTGCAATTTTTGATCAGCTCTGCAATATTCCACTGTCCAAAGAAGTTGGAAATATGAATGGGTATCCTTGCAGATGTTCTAGGAGTGTTCATATTGTATGGAATAAAGTGGCCATAGAGCAGCTTTTATCCTTTAGTATAGGAATGGAAGTATAATAGCAACCTTTTATTAACTCAGTACTCACAAGGTTCAAAATAGCTACATTCAGCAGGGTTCAAAACCCTTGTACTTCTGGTAATGAAATATTCAAAAATGATGACTGACAGATTGTTTTTCAGATTTTTATGAATGAAACAACATTCATAGTATTGAACAATGATAATATTGTAAGTCTTTCATCATGTGTAGGCTTGCATTCAGTAAGACATGCTCCCAACAAAGCAGCAATTAACTCTAGTTGTCCTTGAGCGAGAAAAGAGATCATTGTTCAAGAAAAGAAATCATTGCAATTGTTTGGTGTTCAGGTTAAAAGTATGAATTGATGGAATAGATTTCAGATTGAACTTGAAGCTTACAGAAGAAAATGGCATACATGAACGTTTGACAAAATTTAAATTAAGTTTTAACAAGGGTAGCATAAAATATTCCTCCATGTGTCTTGCATTAAATATTTTGAACCATGACTATAAGGAACTGTAATAGCAATGAGCAATTAGATTGCTTATTAGTTGCTATTCTGATTCATCCACTTGACAATATAAACTTATTTTAAGAAAAAAATAGACTGCAGCCTGTATTTGAGAGTAAATTTCAGTGATTCCCATAGAAGAGAATATATGTAGCTCATGGGTTGAATTATGGAGTCATTGGTGCTTTCTACGCTTGGATGTTTGTTTGGAGATGTTTCATTACCCAACTAACTAACATCATCAGAATGAGTAACTGTGAGGTTTGCTCCCTATTTATATATGGTAACTTGCCTTGCCACTTTTGGTGGGGATATGATTTTCTCCTCGATAGTTCCCTGATTAAGGTATTGTTTTCTACTTGATTGTTGATTCTTCCCAGTTGAAACTGTGGTTGAGTCTGTCCATGCATTAACTCAAGGAGTTTAGTGAGTCATGTTTCTTCAAGGGCTTTTGTTGGTTTCTTTGCTATGATGATTTGTTTGTATGGTTGTAATAGTCTGCTGGTTGTTTTTGATATGTTTTGGTGACTGGTTGTGTTAACTTTTTCATAGCTTGTTTTGATTGTGTTGTAGTGGATTGAGTAGTCAGGCCCTTTTTGATAGTTGCGTGGGTATCTATTTTGTTGGAAGATGTTGGAAGATAGGCAATTTATTTCCTTTTTCTTGTGTTCTGGATTGCTGCAGTGATTTGTACTGTTCTGAATAATGTTCTTATTCAAAGGAAATGATGGCAAATTAAAAACACAAGTCTTTTGAAAAACAACCCACACTAACCAAGTGCTCCATTACCAAAGTAACAATCCTACCTCCTACAAAAGGAGCTGTGTAAGAAGCAAAGCAGAAAACATCTTAATCAAGGAACTCCCAACAAGAAACTCATGTTCCCATCAAAACTGGCAGGGCAAGCTACTGTATATAGACAGGGAATGAATCCCACGCTTACGATATTACATACAGTAGTTGGGTAATGAAACATCTGCAAAAAAACAACCAAGCTCAGAGAATATCAAGTACTCCACAAATTTCAGGAACACAATTTTCAGTATTCTTTCCTTGTAGAGACACACAAGGTCACATTGTAAGTTTAATATGATATGGTGGTTCTCAACCTTTTCTTCACCACGGACCCTCTTTAAATACCTTTTGTGGCCATGGATCATGGGCACAGACCTCCAAGACTTAACCCAAGATTTAAATCATAATATTTCTTCAAGCCTTCACGGACTCCCTGTGATGGAGTTGTATACTCCCCAGGGGTCCACAGACCACAGGTTGAGAATCATTGTGATAGATTTTACAGTATTATGTATGTTTTGCTTATGACTATCATTTAAAACTATTTTCATTTTAATTTAGATTTTACAGAAGACCTGAGGAAATCAAACATAATTTTTGTACTTGGTGAGTAACAAAAGACATGTCCAGACATATTTGTTTTATACATGCAATAAATCTTTGGACAAGTACTAATTAATTGCATAAATTTGTCTACATGTGGTGTCTTTTTTAGATTCTCCAGGATCAGAACCATTGAGAATAAAACATCACATAACACTATAAAGAAGAAACTTCATAATTACCAATAGGGGTATTTAATTAATATCCAAATTAGTAGATGTTTAGAGTAGTTTTTTTCCTGCACAAGATGTATATATACATGACAAGCAGTATAGTGCTGTGAGTACGGTGCTGAACTAGGAGTGGGGAAACATTTTGAGTCCTCCTTTTCAAACCGAAACTACCTGTCTGACTTTGGGCCAATCATTTTGTTTCATTCCTAGACTGGGGAGTTTAAAAAG
The DNA here is from genome assembly GCF_049901735.1 of Notechis scutatus. Classification (NCBI taxonomy): domain Eukaryota; kingdom Metazoa; phylum Chordata; class Lepidosauria; order Squamata; family Elapidae; genus Notechis; species Notechis scutatus. Next base: position 75,296,917 of record NC_142011.1, read on the forward strand.
TACTGACATAAAATAATATATGATTGTGGATGAATAATTGGTATTATTATTACCAATCTAAATCATTCCACGTCAGAATTAAAGCCTCTTCATTGAAGACTTTGGAACATAATGTACATGATGCATATTTCAACCAACCTACTCTAGCCAGTATGGTACATTAAGGTCCAAAATCTTCAACGATGAAGCTTTAATCCTGACATGGAATGATTTAGATTGGTAATAATATATGTATACATACTTATCCACAAACATATGTATGTCAGTATTTGAGCATGTGTAAGCAACCTTTCCTTAAAGAGCTCTTTTCCTTTCTACATTGTGTTACCTGTAGTACTAAGCAAATAGTGCAGTTGAGATTGCTTGTGAATCATAAAAGAGTGGGGCAAAATGAGAGAAGCATATTATTATATTACTGAGGGGGGGGGGAAACATTGTGAATATAAGTTGGCTTTTAGCTTCATTACTCATTTAAACCAAGAAAGGAAGAGCTCTTGGCAGTTAAGAATATAGGACTCTTGTTCATTATTCATCATCTGGTAACATGCATAGGAACATTACAACTCTGTGTTCTCTGTAGTGATTTAGTCACAGATGGATAGAATCACTTGATCCTGAAAGTCATTAGTAACACAAATAATCCTCCTTGGGAGAAAATGAATAAACCTTCAATATATAACCAGGGGAATCCTGAGAAGCTTCATTCTCAATTTGAAGCGATAGAACATGATGAAAATACAGCCCACCAGTATCAATGTTGAATTCTTCTCAGTTGTTAATCATAGTTTGGAGCTAATTAAGCTTTTTGCAATTCTAGAATTCATGCAAACTCCTAAAAATGTGGAGAAGTTGCTATGGCAATTAGGTACATAACACAAAAGAGATGTGCAGCATTTTAAAAATAATAATGCTTCCAAAAGAAGAGCTAATAAACATCTGCCAAAATGTTTTTTAATCATTGACTGGAACAACATAAATTATTTTATTGGAGACCGATGTTCAAGGTTCAAACTCTCAATATTTGGAAGGATACACAGATGGTTCTCATTCAGCAACCACTCATTCAGTGACTTTGAAGGTAGACTAAACCTGAATGAGGGAACTGTTTCTCTGAATTGTGCCCATGACAGTAGTGCTGCAGTTCCATGATCGTGATTCAGGCTCTTGGCACCCAGCTTGCATTTATGATGGTTGCAGCACCACATGGTTACATGATTGCTCATCTATCTGTATCCATCCATCTATCATCTATATCTATATCATCTATATATCTCTACCTATTAATCATCTATACAGCTACCCATCTCACAAAAGTATGATTCAGGGTGCAACAATTAATTAAAAAGAAAACCAATAACTAGATGAAAAGTTACCACTAAAAACTACAAAACCATAAAAAACATATGAGCAGGAGAGGATGTTGTTAATCCAAGTAAGGGAACAATCCCAGTCCCGATAGCAAAGCCAGATCTTGCAGAATATGGAAAGAGAGGTAGCTAACCTCATTTCTGGTGGGAGAAGATTCTTCTTCTTCAGGAAGTAACAATTTCATTCATAATTCTGTTAACACATGACAATGGGCTTTTTAATTAATTTATTTATATATACTAGCATATTTATATAGCTATCCATCTCACAAACATGTGACTGGGAAGCTTACAGCACAGCAACAGTTCAAAACTCCATATCAATCTATAACACGGGCGTCAAACTCACAGCGTCACATTGCTGTCACGCGACATTTTGCTACGTTTCCCCCCTTTGCAGAGCTGGGGGTGGGCGTGGCCTGTGTGTGTGATGCATCTGGCCTGCAGTCCGCCAGTTTGACACCCCTGATCTATAACAATCAAAAATGAATAAACAGATAAACCCAAGGAAGTAGAAGGGCATCTCTTTAATCTCATATAGCTAGCTACCTTATAGGTTATCCCTGAGATCCCAAAAAACTGGTGAGAAGGCCTTCTGAAAGAATAATATTCCAGATGGCAGGGTCCATAGCAGAGAAGATGCAGAGCCACCTGGGTCCCATTAGATGCAACTTTTTTGGAGATGGGGCCCTCAACATATCCCTCCTGCCTGACCTGCCCAGGCAAGCAAGAGAAACTATAGAAGGACATGCACAAAATACTGTTGCTGATCCACAAGGGAACGAACCAAACCTTCTGATAATTTCCCTGATCTTCTGTGAGCAAGGAAATCTCTGAATCTGACAATATACCACAGACAGATCAGCCTGTAATTGGATATGTTTGCCCTCTCTTTTGTATGGCACTGAATATTTCCCTCCATTGTTCATCTGCTGCTGGCAACTGTCTGATAAATGCCGATGCAAAAAAGAAACACATTGCCAGAAGCTGCTCCTTTCTTACTGTCCTCTGAAGGGCCCATGGAGGCGTTCTTCTCCAGCTGCTTAAAGCAAAAGGGGTCAGCCTACGGACACAGGTGCAGGACCCCACACTTTGATGTTGTCCCTGGAATTGCCCTGGAATTCAACAATGGAGAAACACTTGATTTATCTGATTTCTTTAACTAATATTACCAAAGGGTGGGATTAGAGACAGAGAAGCAAGTGAGGAGACACAGAAAACAAAGCAATGATTGTGACATCATTGGATTGAGGCTGAATTAGAGAGAGTTGTTTAAAAAAAAAAATCTAGCTTTTCAGATGCATAAATCTACCCTGAAAGTATTTATGCCCATTTAGTCTTTAATTCGAAGACTGGCGGATGGAGTAATAAGTAATAATGTCAAATGATAACAGGAAACAGGTTTTTATTTTTGCACAGATAGCCAGTATATTTTGGCCAATATCTCAGACTGAATAGCTTCCCAATCCAATTTCTTCCTTCAGCTAGATCCCCTGATGGATACATGTTGTGTTTTGCTACAACAATTTGCTGGAAGCATACAGAGGAGGATAGGGCCGTGCATACTTCAGAAAGGATTGGAACAAGTGCTTCAGACTTCATCTTTTGTTACTAAAATAGCCCAGATGCTTTCAGACTTCTGCACAATCCTGAAAAAAAAAATCATTCCTTAGATAGAAATGTTGTATTAAGTTTAATGTTAACTTCTTAAATAAGTGGCATCAGAAACAGCTCCAGGACCAGTTTTTTTTTTTTAAATAAAAATGACATGAGCTCTGCCCCTTTCATATGCAGCTATGCTTGCAACATCATGATTTTATAATTCTCCAGAGAAATTAATCTGTTATACCAAATGCAAAGAAATTTTTTTCCAGATCATTCCTGAGAGGTTTCCATGATGCTTTGGAAATAACCAGCAGAGTATTTGGTAACTCTGAAGTGGTTTGTTTGACTGGTCCTTTTTTTTTTTGAAAGAACAGGTTGCTGTGCACAAGTCTGTTCAGAAAATATTCCCTTCTTTCTGCTGCTGCTTTTCCAACTCTTAAAAGATTGGGAACTGAAGCAGTCAATAATGACTCAGAGGCAACAGCTGTGCTTTAAAAAAGTCGTCTATAAATGACAATACCTCACAATACCTAGCACACAAGAAAACATGAAGATTCAGACCTCCATTAATGTAGTTTATTTTATTATATTTTATTGATATCCCTCCTTTACTGTTTTTTTATAAATAACTCAAGATACCGGAAAAGATATCGAATACTCTTCCTCTCTCTGGTTTTTTTTTTTTATAAATATAGTTTATTAATTTTTACAATTAAAACCAGTCACAATACATACACAAATAAGCAAAAGAAAGAAAAAGAAAGAAGAGAGAAGAGGAAGAGAGGGAAAGAATTTTGAGAAAAGAAAGAAAAAGAAAGGGGGAAGAAAGAAAGAAAGAGGTTACAAGATAAAAAATTTTACCTGTATATAAAAAAGGTACTATATCAAAGAGAAAAATGTTGGTGCTTTGTCCTCATCCCTAAATAAAATGGTTGTAATAGTAATAAAGTCACACTCCCACAGGAAGATATCAGATGAGTGTACAAAATGAAAATCAACTTTTGTAATTAATTCCATCTTTCTTCTTCAGTGGAGTGCCAGGAATTTTAGTACTATGCCAAGAAAATTCAGGTAAAAGATAGCATCACTTTAACTCTAAGTGAAAACCCTACTCATCTAAACACAGTTCTTGGTTGCGTTCAAGCCAAGAAATGTGAGCAGAATACAATACTAGTTGGAAATGTTATTTTTAGACACTATCGTATTTATTTATTTAGCATAAAGATAATCTTTCCCCACCGTACTTTCTAAACAAATGTAAGGAAAAAAAATGTCTCTAAATGTATTTATCTGGGTTACAAAAATGCCAAGACAAACCTTTTGCATAGCATAGGATTTGTTAATACTTCTTTAGTTTTTTGCATCTATCCTCAAGGTGTTTATGCTCATTTAGTCTTAAATTCAAGGACTGTCAGGTGGAAAGAAAAATAATGTCAAATGATAATAGGAAACTGGATTATTTTTTTTTGCACAGATAGCTTTTTCTCACTCATATGAAAAGGGCAGGTGGATGGTGAACAAATAGAACTTTATTTGGTTAATGAAGTTATGTGAAAACTATCCCTATTTCCATCATAGAGATATCTGCCAGAATCATGTCTTTATATTTGCTCTATTGATCGCAGCATATGCTTTGAAAGATGACTTGGGTTTTTAAAAAAAGCATTGGGATATTTAGTCTTTGAATTTGCCTTTATTCGCCAGTCAGAAAAGGCAACTTTTCTGTAAGGGTGATAAAAAAAATGAATAGAGTGACAGAGGGAAAACATGCATGCAGTTCTCCTTCCCTATCCTGCCTATTTTTAAGTGACCAAATATATAGAATTCTGAATCCACACCCACTTTTTCACGTGGCTGCAATTCCTCTTATTCAGGGTAATACAGAGGTGGTATTCAGCAGGTTCTGAGCAGTTCTGGAGAATCGGTAGTGGGAATTTTGAGTAGTTTGCAGAACCAGCAAATGCCACCTCTGACTGGCCCCACCCTCTTCTATTCTCTGCCTCCCGAGTCCCAGCTGATTGGCTGGGTCGTCTTTTGTTGCCCTGCACAGGAGAACGGAGCTGGAAAGCAGGTTAGTGGAGTGGGGAGGGAATGGAGATTTTACAGTATCCTTCCCCTGCCACACCCACCAAGCCACGCCCACCAAGTCACGCCATGACCACCAAGCCATGCCCGCAGAACAGTTAGTAAAAAAATGAATCCCATTACTGGGGTAATAGGCTAAAAAAGCATATGGTAGTAACATTAGTGAAGGTCTTGATCCAAAAGGGTTTCTTCCTGTTCAGAGATACAGAAAAATAATTCACACTAAATCAAAACCAGTTCAAGTCCTAATTGAAGGTCCCAAAGAGTGAAGACAAGAGAAGGTATTGGCAACCAAGATGAATATACTGTGAAGGCCTGTCAGATAGCCATCGTCCAAGTGTCCCTAGCAATAAGGAGCAACTACAGCGGGGATCTATGCAAATAGTATTATGTGATCCACTATGAAATTATATTGGTGTAGCAATCACTGCCTGCTGGTACAAGAGAAAGAAGAAATTTAATTTTCCCTTTTAAAAAAAAGTAGAATGTATGTTTTAATTTATTGTTAACCAGTGTTTGCTGTCAAGAATTTGGATGGGATACAAATCTAAACTGAACTTTCTTTACTGTTTAAGAATACATCTCAGTATTTTTTTCTTCTTCATGCCCAGGCAGTATTTTTTTCAGCCTATTTGAAAGTAAAGTATTTATTGTCTAGGTTTTAGGAATTCTTAGAAGTTTTACTGTAGCAAGGTATTTTTTTCAGTTTTAAAATTACTATTTGCATTTTATTCTTTCTATGATGGTCTATCACCATAATAAAAAAAAATCGATTTGATATGACTGTGACAAGTTAAGGGCAAACAAGTTAATTTCTAAAGAGCTGAAAGAGTCCAGATTCAGACTGACAACAGCAATGCACACACTTGGTTTCCCCCCACCCCAAATAACTTTGCTAAACATTATAAGAGACTTTCAAGAAGAGATTGGATTGCCATTTGTCAGAAATGGTATAGGGCAGAGGTGGTATTCAGCAGGTTCTGACCAGTTCTGGAGAACCGGTAGCAGAAATTTTGAGTAGTTCAGAGAACCGGCAAATACCACCTCTAACTGGAGATTTTACAGTATCCTTCCTGCCATGCCCACCAAGCCATGCCCACAGAACTCATAGTAAAAAAAAAAAAAGAATCCCACCACTGGTGTAGGGTCTCCCACTTGGGCGGGGGGTTGGACTAGATGACCTACAAGATCCCTTCTAACTCTGATTATCTGTTATCTGTTGTCTCTGTTATCTGAGAATAAAAGTCAATGGAAACAACAGAAGCTACAGATAACATTTATAGAAAGAATTGGGGTAAAACAGAAAAAAAGGGAGGAGGGGAAAAAAGTAACTTTCCCTTTCATTCCAGAAGGTAAAATAATTTTAATAGTTTATTGCTCTCTCTAAATAAACCACAATCTCCCACAATATTCGTCTCTTAGGTAAGTAAAACAAGGTCCAAATGCTACATCAATCATTGTCTGTCATCAAAAAAGTCTACTAAGAATAACCAAATACACTTTTTTTTCTTTTAACCCTGGTTGAAAAAACAAAAAAATAATTTTAATTTTAAAATTAAAATTAAGATTAAAATTATTCTTAAACCTGTTAAAAATGTCTCAGAAGCATTTTTCTACTCATCTGTATTTCAAAGTGAAAATCCTTCAGAAAGTGAATGGATTTCTTTTTATCAATGTAAAATTTATCCATTTGTTTGTCACTTCTAAAAAGGTCCTTCAAAATCTTAGCAGAGCTGTTTTGTTTGTTCAGAAGAGGAAAAAAAAATCCAAATCAATTTTCTGATTTAATTCATCTCCGTTAGGGAATGAGTCATCCCCTCAGATTTATTTGTATTATATTTAAATTCCCCTTCAAATTAATTTCATAGGTATTCATTCTAGCATATTTATTGCTTATGACTTTGTTAGAAAAACTTTGCTCTGACAATGTTAGCAAGCGTGTTATCCATTCTGTTGAGAAACCTCACTGATAGATATCCAAAAGTTTATGGTAAGGATTTCTGCTCTATTTTCTTTATTTTCGGGATCGAGTATCCAGCCTTCAAGGTTTCCTTATCATAACATAAAGGAAAGCAATCTCCATTTTCCCCTGAGAAAATATCTTCTAAATAATTCTAAGTAAAATATATAAATAACTAATAAGTACTAATAACTAATAACTAAATAACTAATAACTAATAATAACTAAATTACTATCATTCTAAATCCATCTGGCACCTATTCCATAATTAACTATACAATCCATACTCTTTTGCTGCATAATCCCCCCAAAAATCAAGTATATGAAAATGTTTTCAAAACAAATGTACACTGTCATCTTTTAAGGAGGTGAAAACTCACCAGATGAATACAGTAAAAAAAAATTTACATTTAAGATATGTGAAGCTTAACATTTGTAAAGGATGTTTTGGGAGTGTGAGCCTGATATAATCCCAAACTCAGCCACTTCGTCATAAATTGATTGTAAAACAGTATACTCGTTGTAGAATACCTTATGCCACCAGACTTGAAATTCTAGAACTTGAAAACCTTGAATTACGCCGTCTTCGGTCTGACTTAAGCATGGTATATAAAATCATACATTGCAATGTCCTACCTGTCAATGAATACTTCAGCTTCAACCATAACAACACAAGAGCACACAATAGATACAAACTCAAAGTAAACCGCACCAAACTTGATTGCAGGAAATACGACTTCAGCAATAGAGTGGTCAATGTCTGGAATACTCTACCCGACTCTGTAGTTTCTTCCCCAAACCCCAAAAACTTTAACCTTAGACTGTCTACTATTGACCTCACCCCTTTCCTAAGAGGTCTGTAGGGGGCGTGCATAAGCGCACCAACGTGCCTACCGTCCCTGTCCTATTGTTTCTCTTATTCTTTTATTTTTCTTATATGTACCCATTTCATGTATTCACAACTATGTATACATTTATACTTATTATCTTGTAAACAATTGGCAAATCAAATAAATAAATAAAAATAAATAAATAAATAAAACAGTAGTTTTCCCTGCTTACTCATAAGGAGTGCCTATCCAAAATTAAGTGGATGATGAATATTGTCTTTGATCTGGAAAAACACCGGCTTGGATCCAGCATTCAGAGGCTGGAAAGGCCCCTCGCAAAAGGTATCTTGCTAACCAATGAAAATATGGTAGAATGTAGTTGTATTCCCAGGAAGGAGGGGCTAGATTTCAGAGGCCCAGGAAGATAGCAAAGCTTAGGTAATTTGGTTGGGAGAGAGTTAAGATCTTCAACTTACAATCATAAGTGAGCCCAACATTTCTGTTGCTAAGTGAGGCAGTTGTTAAAGGAATTTTGCTCAATTTTACAACCTTTCTTGACACAGTTGTTAAGTGAATCACTACAGTTGTTTAGTTAATAACACGGTGGTTAAGTAAATGTGGCTTCCTCATTGATTTTTCTTGTCAGAAAGTCGCAAAAGGGACTCCAAGACATTGCAACCATCCAAAATTTGAATCAGTTGCCAAGCGTTTGAATTTTGATCATGTGACTATGGGGATGCTGCAATGGTCATAAGTGTGAAAAACAGTCATAGGTCACTTTTTTCAGTGCCAAGTCCAAACAGGCACTAAACGACTGGTTGTAAGTCAAGGACTACCTTGTGTGTGTCCAATCACACTTGGCCAATAAAAAAAATATATATTCTATTTAGTTAAGGAAGATTTCTGTCTATAGGTGAAGAAAAATAAAGGAAACTTCTCGGAAGTAACTCTCCATGTCTTTCTTGATTTTGGGGGCCTGACTGAATGCCAGAAAGGCATCAGCTTACCATGGTTTTTATAGGAAACACATTTGCTTGTTAATCTCATATAAGGCAAGGCCATGTAGTTCCACCACAACCTTTGTAAATAGTGGTTTCTATTTCGGATAGCTACAAAATTATTGTCTTTGTATATATACTAATGTGAATTTTCAAAACTGTTGATGGAATTTCTCACTTGCTTGGGTACCTGTCAGAAACATTCAGTAGTAGAGAAATTCTCACTTGTTTGCAAATGATCCATAATGTGGAAAGTTGTTATGAGAAGGCTATTTTTAATGATATCAATGTGGTAGTTGTTAAGACATAATTTGGTAATTGTCAGTTGTGAAAGATCAGATCCACACATGAAGGTTAAATTAAAGTGATTTATTGCTACTCACATCTGTGCATAGGAATATTCTCAACTAACAGTTAGCACCTGCTAGCAGTTATGTAAGAGTCAACAGAATTCAAGAGGGGTTCAGCTTAGCTCCTTTGTGGCTATGTGGAGATTCTAAGCCAGGGGTGTCAAACTCGATTTCATTGAGAGCTGCATCAGGGTTGTGTTTGACCTTGGAGGGCTAGGTGTATGCATGACTGGGGAGTGGGCATGGCCATGGTAAGCATGGCCAGATTGATGTCACTCATGTCGGGGGCACCTGTGGTGTCCAAGTGCTAAGGCAGGACTTCCCTGAGACCCTTGCTCACTCTCATTATAATCTTCCTTCCTTCCTTCGTTCTTTCCTTATTTTTCCTTCCTTGCTGTCTGCCCATCTTCCCTTCTTTTTCTTTATCTTTCCTCTTTCCCTTTCTCCTTTCCTGTCCCTTCTTGCATGCTCAAATCAAATGCAAAAGGGAAAACATTTCTCCTTTTCTTTTGTTTTTAGTTTGTTTTGCTAGCCATCTGCCAGGAAAAATGGAGCCTGGGGGGCCCACGCACGGCCCTCCCATGCCCCATTTTCAGCTGCAATGGCGTCCTGCAACCCTCTGCCAGAGAAAATGGAGCTCGGGAGGGCGCACTGCCCCTCCAAATTCCATTTTTGCTGGCAGAGGCACTGCGGGCTGGTCCTTTGCAGTTTCCAAGTCAGCCCCCTGGATCTGGCCTGCGGGCCTTAAGTTTGACACCCCTAGGCTGATCCCTCTTTGAATTCCATCCCCCAGGATCTGCCATTCCTTCCACTCCTATAATAATATGATAAAACATCAAAGAACAACATCTGCCTATCCCAGGACCTTGGGAAGGACTCAATAGATGGACAAAAAAAAAAAAATGCCAAATCCAGTCTAATCCTGTGGCTGACCATGCGACAAGCTGCAATAATAATACAGAATTTCAGATATCCTGTTACATATATATATATATTGAGGAGGGACAATTTTCTTTTTAGAATAATCCCTTCTCTGCTTATGTGTCCTCTGATCCCCTTCGTGCATATTTGGAACTGGATCCTGGTGGATTTCAGTAAAGCCTTTAACTACAAAAGTTTAACTTGTATTGTTTAATTTTGCAATTTTACTGGAATATTAGCATTCATAATGGCATCTTTGGATAGAATGGCACTATTTGATACAACCTAGAGAAAAGATATGCCTATGCCTGCTGATTTATCTCTTGAAAGGAAATTTACATTCATCTCCATTTCTTGGCTGAGGGAGCCAGCTTTGTCTGAAGACAATTTCCGTGGTCATGTGGCCATCATGACTATAAGTCAGAGGCATAGTGTATTACCTTCCCACCAAAGTGGTACCTATTAATCTATTTGCATTTGCGTGGTTTCAAACTGCTAGGTGGGCAGATACTGGGGCAAATAATGGGAGCTCATCCCATTTTGTCAGGGATGTCAAACTCGATTTTATTGAGGGCCACATCAGGGTTGTGTTTGTTCTTGGGGGGCCGGGATGGGCTTGATGTCACTTGTGTTGGGGGTGCCTGTGGTGGCCTGAGCACTCTGCTAAAGAAAACATGCTCCTGAGCTCCATTTTCATCTGTGATGGCCTCCTGCAACCCTTTGCCTGTGAAAACGGAGTTTGGGGAGGGGGGCACATGTGGACCTCCAGAGCTCTATTTTTAATAGCAGAAGCACAGCGGGCAGGTCCTTCGCTGTTTCCAGGGTGGCCCTGCAGGACAGATCTAAGCACTCCCTGGGCTGGATTCGGCCTCCGGGCCTTGAGTTTAACACCCCTGCATTGTGTGGAGCTCGGGTGTCGAACCCAGGCTGTCAGCTGTCCATTTGAGGGTCTTTAACAGGCGAGCCATCGTGTCCCATACTTTATTGTAGTCATACTTTAGGTGTGGTCTCTTGTAAATCACACAGAGAGTTGGTGGTTTAAAAATAAATGGATGGATGGATAAATATGGGTAATCTCACAATCATTCATTTAGTGTCCGGTCAAAGTTAACACCGCCATTGAAGAAAGTGAACATGTCTGTTTTTCACACTTATGACTGTTGTAACATATCCATGGACACGTGATCAAAATTTGGATGCTTGGCAACTGATTCATATTTATGATGGCTGCCGTGTCCTGGGGTCATGTGATCACCTTATGCAACATTCTGACAAGCCAAGTCAATGGGGAAGCTAGATTCACTTAACTAACTTAACAGCTGCAGTGATTCACTTAACTGTAGCAATAAAAGTCATAAAATGGGGCAAAACTCTCTCAACTGTCTTGCTTAGCAACAGAAATTTTGGACTCAATTATGGTTGAAAATTTAAGGGTACCTGTATTCCATATAGAATGGTAATTTGGATTGATGGTAATATACTTTGTAAAAAATCTTTGTACATTTTGTTTTCTACCTTCACTTTCAGTTAAGGTTGGATTAGGCTGGAAGAAGAATTTTCTTTTAGGAAATTGGTCATTTTCTTTCTTCTCCTGCCTTTTTATTACATGGATAGTTGATAAGTCATTGTGATTTGCTTGGGAATTAATTTTTAACAAGACCCCTTAAAACACTGCAGATAAGAATAGCTGGGCAATATTTCCATTTTAAAACATATGTTTTTATATATCTGCATAATCTGAAATGGCTTCCATGACCTTTTACTACAGCTAATGCTGCAGCAATGGGAAGTACCAGATTCACAATCTCACTTGATCAGTTCTCAAAATAATCTACCATCTTCATTTATGATTGATCGTTTGACAAAATATAAGATATGAATGAAATAAGCTAAATGAGACCTATCAAATCCCTCTCTTTTCTGTCACAATTGCAGCGGCATCCTTTTGTGCTTAACAACATTATAAATTTATATCTAGCTATCTAGATCTCTATCAACTGTCTCTCTCTCTCTGTCTCTGTCTGTCTGTCTGTTTTTCTATCTGTCTATCTATCTGTCTATCTATCTATCTATCTATCTATCTATCTATCTATCTATCTATCTATCTATCAGGGGTGTTAAACTCGTGGACCAGGGCCAGATGCATCACGTGCTGGCCATGCCTAACCCCAGTTTAACGAAGGGGGGAAAAGTGGAAATACATCACGTGACGACAGCATGTCATTGCGAGTTTTAAATCCCTGATCTATCTGTTCAATTCTCATGGCCGCCCATCTCAATCAATGACTGGGCAGTTGTATGTGAAAAAAACATTGGTATAATAATAGTTTAGAAATGAAAGAGATTTCATTATGGATTCTGCAATGCTGAATCTAGAAGAGGCCTTTATTATCTACTACCACCATTTAATGGTATGCTTCTGTGATGTTTAATTGGTATACTCCTATGATCATTTTTGTCTACGATGAGTCAATTATTCTCTCTCAAATTTATAAATTTATATTTACTTATAAAGGTGGCCCAGGCTCTGGCAAAGGAACCCAGTGTGAGAAATTAGCACAAAAGTATGGATTCATGCATCTGTCCATAGAAGATCTGATCCAAAATGAGACAGTATCTGGAAGGAGTAAGAATGTCAGAGATATAACCGAGAGTGGTGAATTTATACCAGGGGTAAGATGTGATTCCAAAGTTAATGTAATCTCTTCAATGGGGGTGTGTATGGGAGGAGAGAAGGAAGAAACTTGATTGGATGATATCAAAACTACTGTGTTTCTCCAACAATACGGCCCCCCAATAGGAAGTCCCAGCATGTTTTATAGGCATAAAATGAAATTAAGCCCCTCCCCCAAATTTAGGCCTATTTTAAAACATGCAAAATGAGGCGGAAGGGCAGGGGGCTTGCCATTAGGAGCGCCCCGCAGGCAGCCACCATGCCTTGCCACCAACCTCCCTACTCTCGCCAAGTACTTTTGCTGCAGGCTAGTTCAGCGGGCGTGCAGTATCGGTGTGGATGTCAGCCTTGACGTCGGTGGGACACTTCGTATTGGGAGACCTTCTGCCACCATTGCTTTCCTTTCTGCCTGTGCCTCCATGGCATTTGGAGTGTCGCTGTGGCATTTGGCACCGGGCCGGTGAGGGCTCCTCCCTGCAACTGGAGCCCCACCAGAGCCACTTGGCTTCAGGAGCTCCTGTCGCCGCCTTCCAGGGCATCGTTTGAAGGCAAAGCCCATTCTTTTATAAACGATGCCCTACTACGACAAAGCCTCCTCTGCCCGAGAGGGCAGCCCAACTCCACATGGGGAGGCGAATCTCCCGGGGCCGCAGCACAGGACCGGCCCACCCTGGGAGAAGTGCCCAGCCGCCATCCCTGCCTGGCACCGGGCAGAGCACAAAGACCCTCACCTGGGACGCCCTGTGCAGCTGACAGACGGGCCTTCCTGCCCGGCAGCAGAGCTCTGGCCAAGGCAGTGGGCGCCTCCCTGCTGGGCCCTCCACTCATCCCGCCAGGGCCTAGCCGTTTTTTCGGGGCTCAAAAAAAAATAAGACCCGGCCTTATTATATGAGAAACACGGTAGATAGGTTCTTTCTCCAGAAATTTGTTTGAAGAACAATATGTATTAACTCAAAACCTGTTGTGTTTTAAAGAAAGCAAGGTAATAAGTGAAGCCCAATAACTTAGGTATCTTTGCTGCTCTCATTGAGACATTTTCAAAAAAAGGCTGCTTCAACTGAATATATTTGTAAGAGATATGCTTGATAATGTGCTCCAGTATTTAAAATAATTAGCTCTCAAGGGAGTACTGCCTTCCCCCCCCCCCATTTTCTAGTTTTTCCCTGGTTGTAAAATGTCTAGGTTAAGACTCAGTAATGAAAGGGATTTTGGAATGTCTTCAATAGGTAAATTTGGTAAAATAGTGCATGAACATAAATGCACAAGATACTTGGAATAAGAACATATTAGGTTATGTCTCATTCCAAGGCACTTCAGCTTGCAGACCAGATGTTAAACTAAACTACTTTGTATTCTTCAATTAAGGATATTGTCACGGAGCTCTTAAAAGAAGCTATACTTGCCAATATGGAAAGCGCGAAGGGATTCTTGATTGATGGCTATCCCCAAGAGATTCAACAAGGAGAACAGTTTGAGAATGAGGTGAGCAATCACATCATGCAAAAGAAATTGCTGAGCGGTTGCTTGAATGCAAGATGTCCTTTCCTTCTCCAGGGAACCCTAAAAAAATGTTTGTTTGAAATCTTGAATCTATTGCCGAGTAATGTTGGCAAGACTGAATCAGATGGATAATCTCCCTAATTATAAGACATTTTCCTCATCTAATTCTATTTTCTCCTGTCCAGTATTGTCTATTGAAAGGCTGACTTTTCCCCTGAACTTCATAGTCAACAAATATTACTTAGTTACGTTGTTGTCAACTTGCAGGACTTAAAAAGCTGCATTTGCAGCATTTCTACCTTTTGATGCAATATGTGCAAAGGTGATGTACACTCGAACTACACAAAGGACCAGTTTAAGAATGCCCTAAGGCAGAAACAATTTTAACATGCAACATAATTTCCACACATTATCTGTTGTCTTAGAAACATCAGAAGTGCCAAAGCTACTGGGTGAAAATGACATCTCTACTTCGCACACACTTTCAGTAACTACGCTTTCACATTGCTTATTAAAGTATTGGCATATTACTCTTCCCTGTAAAAGGGTGTTCGAGATGCTCTGGAGCGATAATTGCTAGGAAGATAGAATAGAGAGCATATTTCTAATTCTCTCTGAATAAATGAAAGCGTGAGAGCAATTAATAGGTTAGAACAGCATCACTATTTCAGCTTATATTATCCCCGCGGGACACCCAAAACAATGAAGTTGAACAGTGGGATCTAAGTCTAACAAACAAACAATGTGATCATAAACAAGAGCTAAAGTCACCGTGAAGTATTTGGAGCTAAAATGGCCTAAGTGGAAAGTAGGGTTTTCTCCCATTTCCTAAAGGCAGAAGTATGTGGGCTAAATGTGACTTATGAGCACAACTTTCAGTGGCTCAGGAACATCATAGGATTAGGATTGGGTTAGGCTCCTCCCTCATGTATCTAGAGAATCAATGTCAATGATTGTAACAAGTGGAGGATGTAGTTCCTCAAATCCTGAGCCATTTAGGGTTTTAAACGGTAATATCAATACTTTAAACCAGCGTAAATTCTCAGTATTGACATGATCCCTTTACTTTATTAATAGCTTAGCTGCAGTACTTTGACCTAATCAAGGACTCCAATCACTCTTCATGGGTAGATCCATACGAAGTGCATCATAGTAGTCAGGATGTAATCAAGGGATGGGTAACCCTTGTCATATCTGATGACTTCAGAAATGGTCACAGATGACAGCCTAAACATAGTTTTGCAAAACACATTTCTTATCAGGGTTATCAACTAAATCCAGAAATAGCTAGTGGTCAGGGAGGAATTCCATTCTGTGAATTTGCCCTTTAAAGGAAATGCAGTTCCATATAGGAGAGACTGAACCCTAATCCTAAACCCCAATTTCCTACTAATTTAACAGCACTTAATTGTCTTTCATTTCTTTCTTGCACAATCTTTCATTTCTATAAATATGATGTTTACTAAAGGGTGTGTGTGTATGTATGTATGTATGTATGTATGTATGTATGTATGTATGTATATGTGTATATAGTATGGGTGTGTACCAGTGGTGGGATTCAAATATTTTTACTACTGGCTCTGTGGGCGTGGTTAGGTGGGTGTGACTTTTTTTTCTTTCCTTTTTTGCAGTCACCTTTCAACCTGTTTTTTAGACCTTCTGGGCCTCAGAGGAGCTCGGGGGCATTTTGCTCCCAGAAGGATCCTCTGGGGCTCAGGAAGAAAACAAATGGAGCATGGGGGGGACACGCTCCGTTCTGGGACTTTCCTGGCCTCACAAGAGCCTCGGGGGAGTTTGCTCCCCGAAGGCTCCTCTGGGGCTCAGGAAAGCAAAAAATGGAGGGGGCCTGAGCCCCTCCCTCCATTTTTTGCCTTCCTGGGCCTCAGCAAGGGGAATCCTGGCACAGCTGATCGTATGAACAGCTGATTGTCAGGAGGGGAAAAAAGAGAAATACTTTAAGGGGCTAGCGTCAGGCAGGCGGGATGAGTGAGCATTGGGTGTGCGGGGCAAGCAAGCCAGAGGCAACCGGGTGACCGGGTCGGGAGCGTGGCCAGCCAGAACTTACTACCGGTTCAGCGACCCACGCCAAATCCTTGCTACTGGTTCGCCTGATCTGGTGCGAACCCGCTGAATACCACCACTGGTGTGTGCATATATGAAACTAGCAAAGCTACTTCATTTGAAATGGAAATCTATACATTAATTTAATACTGGTTGGTGTTTATGCATCCTGCCAATCCATGGTTTATTTAAGCATAAAGCAACAGTTGTCTGAGTTGCAGAAAATGCTAGGTCAAAAGTAAATCATATTTAGATTACCACAGATTACAAATAAAGATCATTCATTAAACCTATAAAATCTACATTACTATAATTTATATCACACTATTCTGAAGTTCAAATACAATACAAGGTATGAATTTAAATAATAGATTATACCTAGACAATCACCTTGAGCTTTTAAAAAAGAACCTATTTAATTTTTGCTTCTGGAAAACATTCAACTGTAAATGGATGTGTAATTTAGACAATTTCTAACATGTTTTTTTTAATTATTTTTGCCTACTGTATTTCCTTATATAATTTTATTGTCATGACAGAGGCTTAACTTTCAAAATGTCTCTTGGGATTAAGCTTCAGACATATTTGTTACTAACTATAAATAGACTTGCTGTGCATATAAACTTTGACATGGAATCTCAAGTGAATACAATCAAATTAGACAGATGGTCTCAAATGTTTTTGTTGTTTGGATCAGTCAAAGTGGAAATTAGGTTCAACTTAAAGAATGACGTTCAAAGATCTATTTTTTAAATCCCCACATATGTTGAACCTAGCTGCTGTCTAGATCAGTGGTTGCCAACCGGTGGGCTGTGGCCCACTGGTGGGCCATGAGAAAATTTTGGTGGGCTGCAGAGAAATCTCACCCCCAGAGCACCCCCTCCAAAGCAATTAATCCAGGCTGCGCAGAAACACAAGGCTGCGCAGCCCACATGGCCTGCGGGAACGCTCCCCGCCCGCTCACTCCTTACCTGGCAAACTTGTCTGCTAAGTTGCTATTTTTCCTTTTTCCGACCATCATCTGTTCTGCTGTGCCGGAAGATTTAGATTAGTTAGGAAGCAGGAAATGGTTGGATTTCTTGCTTTCTAGCTAAGCACAGCCGAACCTCCCTTAGGACTGAAGGTTTGCTTGCAAGCAAATTCAGTGCAGACTCATGGCAAGCAAATTTGAGAGACTGAGGTAGCCGATGGCAGATAGATAGATCACTGAATGATTCTGTGAGCAACTCAATCTGCCTGCTTTGCCTGATTTTGGGTAAAAGTTGCTTTTTTTAATAAAAAATTAAATATTTACATACATGGTGTGTTGTGAGTTAATTTTGTGAGTTTGCTTGCTAGCAAATTTTATGAGTTATGGGACAGACTGATTTTTATGGGACAGACTGAGCTAGCCAATGGCAGATAGATTTCTGAATGAATCTGTGATTCTGTGAGCAACTCAATCTGCCTGCCTGCTTTGCCTGATTTTGGGTAAAAGTTGCTCTTTTTTATAAAAAAAATCCAATATTTATATAAATATTTATAATATTTACATACAAGCCATGCCCAGCCAGTCACATGACCACCAAGCCACACCCATAAACTAGGCCACGCCCACAGAACCCGTTAGTGGTCCCTGGGATCTAAAATTATGAGTTTGGTGGTCCCTGAGGTCCAAAAGGTTGGCGAGCCCTGGTCTAGATGGTTCTTTTTCTCTTGTAGAGAGAAAAGTCTTAAGAAGTGGAAGATTACCTTATGAGTCCTCCTTCATTCTTTCTCAGGCTGAATAATAATTGCCTGGATTTGTTTCTACAAATTGCCTCTAGTTATGAGGATGCATTTCATAGGATATTAAAATAAGAGCAAATGGCTCTTGGCGCTCAAACCCACTGGAGACCACTAATTTACAGGCTCCTCATGAAGAGCTGCCATTCAAAACACTCATGGGCCATCTCCTATTCTCTTCTCTGGAGACCTCTGAACAATTTCTATACTCACCATTCTTTCATTGGACATAGTGGTTGCAATTTCTGCTCATTCACAGAGACATTTTCACTAAGCCATGATTTATCAGAAGCCCTCATTGAGTTGTCCCTAGGCACAGAAAGTTGAAGCTTAATTCATGTATAACCATTCTACAAATAAATGGAGATAGTCATCTTTCTTAGCCCAAACTGAATTTTATGGACAGTCCCAAAAGAATGAATAATTTTAGGGATTATCTGGCAACTCCGATCTATGGTAAGTGTGACTATACTGTATCTTCAACATAAATTTCTACTCTTGTGTTTCATGAATTTAATTTGCAATTTATGAAATAAAAGAGAATAATTAAAGGTCATTTAAAACAGTTGCCTCCCCAAAGTAGTTCTGGATCTAACTTCTCCTGCCTTCCTAAAATTGTCAACAAACCTGGGGCTGTAATGCAATGTAAATTTTTCTGCTCCTTTCACTACCACAAATTAACTGGAATTAGGAAATGGAAAGGAAAAAAAACAAGGAGAATGCCCAGTAGAGGAAAGAGGAAAACTGTTTGAAGAGGTTGGAAAAAAAAAAAAAACCATCCCAACATCCTTCATTGCAATGCAAGAATTCTACCAGAAAAACTGAACTGCTTTGGAGATATTTCCAACATTGAATGACCCCTGGGATCATTAATTTTATATTGTTATTTTAGATTGTGAAATAGATTTCTTTTCTAAGCCCAGACATTGTAATGCTGCAAACATTTAATTGCTTTTTCAATCAATGGTTGCATTGTGGGAACTCTGGAGAACAAAAACAGATCCATGTGTTTCAGTAAAATAATTTCCCTGCTAAGATAGAATGTGTAGTTTTAATTTCTGGTATAGTGGTGCCACCTTGTGTCGTGTATGAACAGCATTAAGTTCTCCTCTCCAATATCACCTTGTAGTACTTACCTTTTTTTCTCCACCGCCCACCTTTTTTTGTTTGGATAGATATAATTTGGGGAGATACATGTTTAAACTAATGATACTAAAAATTTAACAAAGGTATTTGCTCATGACAACATATCTTAAGCAAAGTGAATGTCTCCTTCCAGAGAGACAAAATCCAGAGAGGTTGGTTTTTTAAAAAACTCTTAACTCGAAGAACAATGCAGCCGTGGGTGAACTGTTTTTCAAAGAAAGTTTATAATCTCATCATGAAAATACTTCTTTGTTTTGTCATGATTCACATGTTAAATAGACACCAGAATCAGCTTTACAAACAGCACTTAAAAGACTTTCTCTGTTATTATTGTTGTGTGTATATGAAATATTTTTGAGGCATAACAAACCTATACAATGGGAGTTTCATGTCAGTTTTAAAAGATTTTTAACATTTGCAACCTAACTTTTGGTGTGACACACAGGAATAAAACTGTGAAAAAGGAAAAAGGCTTAAAACCCTTAAAGGGTTTTAAACATACAATTATAAGTATAGAAGTTTTTGTTTATATAACTTGTATAAACAGGAGAAGCTTCCTTTGAGCTTCATGAAACTAGAATTAAACTGAATGACTGGGATTAGTTCTACTTCCTCGAAAAAACTTTTCTTTGTATCCTATACTTCTGTGTAAATACTTTTATGTGGCACCTAGAGATGCACATAAATATTTACATGTGTCTGAAGTGGTGTAGGATATCCTGCTAAGCAGGGGGTTGGACTAGAAGACCTCCAACTTCCAACTATGTTATTCTATTCTATTATTTAATAAAATAATTACAGGATGGTAAAGCAATCATTATTATTACCATATATCAGCCTACCCTGCAACGTAAGTTTATTTTGAAGCAATGGGATTGAAGCAATGACTTTAAGACTCATGCAATCATGAATAAACCATCCTGGAGCCTATAGTTTTCTTGCTCCTTAAAAAAAGCTGTGGATAAGGGCACAGGCAATAAGTCTATATCTTATGTACAGACCCATGTATTCAGTTACCTTATTCCTACAAGGAAGAAAATTATACTGAACTAATTTAATCAGAAAGGGGACAGTTTAAAAAAAGTGAAAAACTTATGTCATTTATTTTCTCCATCTCTTCAGATTGGTGAGCCCTCTCTGGTACTCTGCATGGATTGTTCTTCTAAGACTATGAGTACTCGCCTTCTGCAAAAAAGTCAGTGCCTTGAGGATAATGGTGAAGCTATCATGAAATGCATCGAAGCTTACTATAAAACAGCTGAGCCATTAATTGCATATTATGAAAACACAACCCCACTTTTTAAGGTAGATTGCCTTGATTTTCTACTTGATCTATCTTCTATTTATGTGGTAATGTTTTAAAGAGATAATTCACTTGTGTCATAAATGTTCTGACGTAGTAAGTCCTCTCACTCAATTTCTACCATTGAGAAGAAAGATATAATTTTTTTTGAGTCGCAAATGCACGTTAGCATATTCCTGTAAATATCACGGGGAAATCTAGAAAAGACTAAAAATTAAAGTGAATTATATTTTGTCTGATTGTTATGTATAAAGTGGCCAGAAACAAGGAGAAAAAAAAATCTAAGGAAAAAAACATGTCACAGATAAACTATATTCTGGTAGAGAGAAATTCCCTGAGGATGGGCTCCACCATGATTCCAAAAACCACAGAAGAAATCTTTTGCAACATTATCCTGGGACACATATATTTGCTTCATTTGTCAGATAAACTATGTTTGACTTAGATCCTTTTCTTTAGTCAGTGTTTTCACCTTCATATGTTGACAGGTCATGTTTTGGGATGACTGATTAGTTGGCTAGTAGCCATATTTTTATTCCTCAAATATCATAAAAGAGCAGAAAGGTTCTTACATTCCTCTCTGCTTTCCAGTCTTGGAGTTGATGTCATGGTGGAGAAATAGGATTTATATCTGCCCCCAGGTGTCTGCTTTTCAACCGTCTTCCCCCCCACAAAAATATATGTGGCAAGTTAAAAGCAGAAAAGACCACAGAGCTAAAGCGTTGTTCTGGTTTCTGGGGAGCCTCTCTAGGATTTTTTCTTTATGGTGAATCTGAGAAGGGTCAGTTAACTTCAAGGAAATAGTTCATCTAAATGTGTGGCAGTGCGGCTGTACTGGTTGTCCAGAGTGGCTAGTTTAATTTCAAGCAAGACTTCTGGATCTTGGACATGTCAGGTTCCCTTGTCATCTGGAAAGGACAGATTCAAAATTCTCCCGTATAATTCTCTGGAATTAATGCAATAATTACAACCCATAAGGGAGGATAGAAAAACAAGAATGTTGTACCATGAAAATAGAATATTCTCTGGATCAGCCTGACTCACATATGCTGTGAAAACTTGAGAAATGGCAGATGATTTGCCATTTCACTAAATTTAAATACATTGAAATTGAAAAAAAACCTTAATCATGAGTGTAACACTCATTGTTTTCATTATGAAGTGTGATATAATCTAGAATAAGTCCAGCCTTTGGGTTTGAAATACATTTCTGTAAAACATAGCACATGCTACCTGTTGTTCCAATACATTTGAGTGAAATTTACTTGGCATTTATTTTAGATTATAAATGATTTGGCAATTCAGTCTCCCTTTATTTTCCTCTTCTACTATTTAAAACTCTTAATTAGAATAATTTCTTTAATTAAAGTTTTTAAATATGCCCTTTTGCAAATTTTCTCACACTTACACCAAAATCCCCAACTCTGGCATGTATTTAATAGAAGATTAGGAACATAGCTACTTACTATACTTATTGCTGGTTCTTATTTAGGCTATATTATGCAATTCTATTATAAATAGCAAAAAAAAAAAAAGAATAGTAAATTGCCTCTATTGCCTTTTTCTTTTTTGCTTACTGAAATAATTTGTGTACTCAGGCCTTTCATATAGAATAGCAAAGTCAGAATGCCTTCAGATATTGAAAGATTATCTCCATATTGAGATTTAGTGGTTCTCACTTGAAAATGCTCAGCGTGAAACATAGAAAGCATTGGCTGCCAAAACACTTAAGAACTGATTGCTTAAGATTCACACTTCTTCCTCCCCAGTATGTTTTTCACTTTGGATGTTTTATATGAAGAGCTGGGTTTTTCCCCCCCAAAGCAAATTAAAATCTAAGAAGAAAAACACATACTGGGAAGAAATGGGAGTAATCATCTCAGTTCTTGTTGCCACTGCAGGAACTTATAAACTATGGCCTAGAACAGAGGTTCTCAACCTGTTTCATTTCAAGATACAGATCTCCTCATAGGTAGAACTTTTGGCCCACAGAACAGAAATTCTGTGGTGTCAGAGGTTGCATAAAGAGAAATAGAGGAAGTCATGGGAAGTGGGGTTCTGGCTGATATAGCATACCTGTGGATATTTTGCAACACATTTTACTGCCCTAGATGCTCACACCGATTTTCTGGTTGCCTGCAAAGGTTTGTTCATGCTATAGCATGTGTTAAATATTTTGTACATCCCAAAAATTAGCAGGTTGGCCTTCAACAAACCGATCCTAAGCCACTTTCTCTTTTAAGATTTTTTTTACTGTAATATTATAAAGACTTGGCTGGTGCACATTGCTTGAATTTTACTTGTGGTCAGTTTTATTTCTTTTCTGACGAGAGATGCAACCTAACAAAATATTCAACTGCATGCTTTCCTAGACATGAGCCAATATTGTTTCTAAGCAAGGATTCTAACTTCTCTTCCTGGTTTTCCACTCCTTTTCCATCCAATATTCAAATTAATGGCTGAATTTACTTAGGCATAATGGGATCTGATAGAAGAGAGTATCTGCAATTCGGAGTTAAGCTGCGAGATCCTCAGTGCTCTGAGCTTATAGGCTTTCTTGCCAACATTTCATTACCAAATTAGGTAACATCATCAGTGCACTAGTCTTACCTGAAATGAAACGTCTGCAAGAAAATCCACCAAGCTCAGAGAACATCAAGGACACCATAAAAGTCCTTGTTTTGAGTATTGCATTTGTTTCTTCAAGAATGCTATTGTTTTTAATTCTTCAGCCTTGGCTACAATGGTTATTGAGTCTGGGAAGTTTGGGAAGCATCTAATTATGTAAGGCTGCTGTTGTCCTTTACTATGTGAGATGAATCTTAAAGGAGAAATTAACTTCTATGTATGTTTTTGTTTAAACAGATAAATGCAGAAGGAACACCAGAGGAAGTTTTTCTTGAGATATGCACTTCAGTCAATACTTTTCTGAAGAAGGAATAGCATCACTTTCAAAATTTAATGTAATGGCAGTGCTGTAACACATACATGCATAGTATCCTTTACAAATGCTGTTCAAAGAAAGAGCTGCTGCCTTGAAAGATTAATGCATGTTGTAAACATTGTAAAAATCTTTGTAACTTAAATGGTACCGTAATGATACATGTGTACTTTATATGGCCTATGAGTTTGCAGTTCACAGGTTTAAAAAAGCCAGCATGATATAAACAGCAGCTGAGTTTTATAGAACACACACATTCTTCATTTCACAAGACATACTATAGTCAAGCACAGTATTCCCTGTCAGTAGAAGTGCTGTAACAGTGAATTTGCTGCTGAACCCAAATCAATTTTTGAGGCTATTTAAGCTTGCTCTTTTTTTGTAGTGCTTGAACAGTCTGTTTTCTGTCATTTTCTTTTACAAGGAGAACATGTCTGCAATTTAGTTTGCAATCATTTACACACCAGATAGTGGAATTGAGACTCACAAAAAGCGTGATTTGCAATACATGAACCAAATGTGAAATAACTGTGATTGCAAGACCAGCTGCTGTATCCATCATACAAATATCCTATCTAGTTATGGTTTGAAAGATTTTTGATTTACAATGCTAACAGAGGGATAGTGTCTGCAGAAAAGGAAAAAAAGTGCCAAATATTGCTTATATCCTTAAGATGGATTGATTTAGAGTTAATCATGGCAGTGTCTGAATATAAAAAATTAACGTGCATTTCAAAAGACTACAGGCAATAATTGTCTCTATGAACTGATTGCTGTGACAGCTACATATAGCAATTATCAGCTTTAAATCTTTTAATTTGCTTGGCATTTAACATGATGGGAAATTTAAGACATAAATGAGCAGTGTTAAATTCAGATTTTCAATTTCCACATGTGTGTACGCAGACACACCCACTTCTTGATGACTGAAATAACCAAGGTTTTTTTGGAATGTTGATCAACAGACAAGAAAAACTTACAGTCTGTACAGCTGCCTCCTTTTCTTTGGCTGTCCACTATTTTTTCTTGCATGCTAGATCCTATCAACAGTTGCATTATCGACAAGCAATTCAGCAAATTTGTATTTTTCAACCTACTACTCTTGTATGAAAAGGTAATAAAAATAAAATGTATGGACAAATGTTAAGGGTAATCAGATTTACTCTTCGTATTTAAGGCTCCTGCAAAACAAATAGGTATCCAATCCAAAGGCACATAAAAACATTTTCACTTAATTGGGTGCAGAGTTTTGAATTTCGAAAACTTTTATAGTTGTGTGGTTATGAGCATCCCTTTCAGGTCTTTTAGATGATAGTCGTCCACTAAGAAACTGGTGTGGCAGCACTTTCAAAACAAGAGTGTTGTATTTAAAGACAAAATTCGACAGAAATCTCAAAAAATATCATTAACATTTAAAACTACAAATTTGAACTGTTTGACAAGAACCATATAAAAATCAGGTTTGCACTTTGAGCAAGAACTCTAAAATCTCTACACTAAGTAAAGGGCAGTGGGAAACAAGATTTTAAATTCAAAGGGCAGTTGAAACTTTGCTGAAAACGTATCAAAACAATCTTTATTATGGTCATAGACCAGCATAAGGAGGATAGGGTACAGTCAATTGCTGAAAACGTGTAACATATAGTTTCTTACTTCTGAAAAGCAATGTATAGTCAGAAGTCTGTCTGGAAAAACAGCTTTTATCAATGAAAATTTCGGAGACAACCATCTGCTTTTTCCAGTATGAATTTAGATCTGTAAAGCCAGGAAAACATGTTTTGAACAAATGAGAATGAAGGAATGAGATAATTATCATTGGCTTGCCACATAAATTTGCTTGGAATTTATATGGCTTACTCTGGAATCAGTGTTTGCCTTAAGGAGCTGTGCAAAACACTCTGAAGCTAAAATTATGTCCCCAAATATCCTATTTCAGGGAAAGACTGCAAGATAGAGGTTAGAATGGGCCATTTCATTGAAAGTTGATTATTTTCCAAAAGGAAATGCTTTCCACATTGGAAAGTTTTAACTTTAGAACATTTTTCACCTCTAGAGGCTTGTTTATAGAAAAACCTAAACTCAGTATGATCACCTGAACCAATCTTCTATCTAAAGGAGATAGAAAATGAGTACTTAGAACATGCCCATATGACAAACCTGGAATATGTTAACAAACCTAATGCTGTATCAGAAAGTAGCATCTGGGTGCAGAGAATATATAAACTGATAATTTGAAATAGATCTGCATTAGATACTCATTTTCCAAAGCATTACAATTTTGCTACCATTAATGAGAAAAGTGAAATACATCAGGTATATGGTTTTATATTATATATATTCTGATTTATTAAATTTCTCAAGAATGAGATATGTTTACAGACGATGTCATTAAGAAATGATACTGCATCATCTATTCATTAAAAATGCTTCAACTCCTCTAACAGAAAGTGAGTATACCTAAACAAAATGTGAAAATTAATACTGAAATTAAGCTCAAATTAATGCTGTTATTAAACGAGCCAGCCAACTCCTTGTTAGTTACTGCTGTAGTTTAATTTAAACACATATACTAAATTACTTCCAAAATTCAAGTTTTTTTTTTTAAAGCAAGTGGAAATCTAATACAGTTAAAATAAGTCGCATTTCCGGATCACAACTTACACATGTTGAAATGATATATTAACTAAAAATATATAGTAAATGCTACGAAGCTTTTTCAGTCATTGCTATTCTCCACCTAGTAAAGCGTACCAAAATGTCTTCTTTATTTCATAAAGACAACGGAGAAGGGAGATGGATATGCAGAACAAGGACACGGAAGTACACAGAAATAAAAATAATAAAACAGGTTACAGAGAAGTCTTATGGGCATTTTTGAGATGATCTTCTTCCACGTAATTGATTCCCCATTTGTTTCAACAACGGAAAGAGCTTTGAAAAGAGCATTCCTTTGGCTGTGCAAATCTGCTCCCACACAAGTGGTGCATCTGCGAGTTAGAGCATAGATAAAGTTGTGTACAGAATTTAGTGGACGTGTTCAAAACAGGGTGCTGGAGCATTATCCTGGGAAAGGTGACGAAAAGCAGCAAGGCAAAAGATGAAGGTGAGGCACCCCTTCTCTCTACGGCCTAATTCATGTTCTCACCTTCTTCAGAAAAAAAAGTCACGGTAACCATTCTATATATAAACAGACGGTAGCCACAGTTTATTTCTCACAGTTCTCCTGACAACTGAACATTATTTAAGAACAGACTGTATACACAGATAAGAAGAAACATACAAAATGTTTTAAATGATGCACAACAAAATCCAGCAGTATAAAAGAATGCATGTGAAGTCTTGCTCACTGTTCAGGCTAAATTTAATCACCTTGTTTAAATAGTAATAAAAATACAATCTTTCATGGACCTTGTGCATACTACAAAAAGAGGAAAATTATTACCATATATGATTTATATTAGGCAGTTTTCTTTGATGAGTTGCATTAACAACTCTAAATACAGAGGCAGAAGACTGTGTATTCCGTAAGAGTTAATGGGGATTTAGAAACTTTACACAGTTACTACCACTGGCACTTTTCACCATAGCTTTGTACACAACACATGGTCATTTTATATAACATTACATTTAAAAATATATCTGCATGACAATTTATAATATTCACACACCATGAGCTGGTTAAGGAAGCAGTGCCACAGTTGCCTCCTGTAGTGCTTCACTCTCGGTAAATAAGTTTGTGGTAAAAAGGAAAATAAAAGAGGTAAAAGAAACATCTACGTAATTAAGCAGCTCCAAGGCCGATCATGACCACCCCTGGGACAGTGATTGTTTTATGAGTAGGTTCCTAGAAGCAAACACTGCCACAGGCTAAAACTTTGCTGAAAGAAATCAGTTTTTGTGCTGGAGACTATTTTCCACAACAAAACTGCAAACTATTAAACTGTTTCAATGTTAAGTATTTCATCACCTGTTCATCGCACAATAGCCAAGTTCTTTAAGCCTCTGGACTATGTTTAATGTGTGCTTTCTTTTCTGGCCACACTTTTGTAACTCATCTCTTGGACTTTTCTTTTTCTTTTTTAAAAAAAGGACTAATGGAGTGAAGAAAATCTGCCCGGTACAGCCACCTGCACACTAGGAATGTTCAACCTCTATTTAGTGATTTAGTAACAAGACGGATCAGAGAGCTGTATTTTGAGAAGGGCACCTGGGAAGCTCTCATGCAGTGGATGACATTCCTGGGAAAGTACATGTCTTTCCAAAGTGGGCACAGAATCAATGACTGTGCCGCTGTTGGGTTTTCAGAAGTGACACTATGTTTCAGGTTGCACATCTGCTTTCCTTGTCATCTATTGGCAGGAAAGTAGTTGGGGTCAAGATAATTATAGCTGGGGCCTTGGGACATGCAGTAGTCTCTATCTAAGAACATTTCTGCTCTGTAAATAGGCTCCAATCGGTGATTTTCCTTGTGAATATCTGTTTCATGCAGACTGAAAGAAAAAGAAAAACCATTATTTGTGAAGCATGACACTGTTCATAATCTACTCACTATTTTAAACTGGATATATTTAAATTCTTCTCAGAATGAATTGTATAAATCAGGAAGGTATGTTTTTCAACATGGATTTCTATCCATGGTGCTAATCGCTTTTAGAAAAATAATATTCCTACTGTGGAAAGGAAGAAAGAAGCAGGGATCCAAAGAAATTAAGATATGGGATAAGAAAAAGCCAGTACCTAACTGTACTTTTCCATACTTTTCTATCCTTGCAAACCCTCCTTTTTCCATGTTTGTGTACTTGCTTCGTACATCACTTTTTGTTTCTTTGAACTTCTCATCTCTTTATTTGAAGACCTCATCAACTTCATCTAACTACATCAGTCTTAGTCATTTCCTTCCTCTCAGCTCATTCATTTTTCTTTTATGTATTTGTTTTGCAAGTCAATTCACATTCATTCTCTTTTACTACCAACCACTTCAAAATGTTTCTTTTGTACCTGTCACTCACTTCTGTCTTTAATCCAAATTCATTCAGCATCCATACAGGCTTCTACCTTTTCCTGTTTAGCCCACACATTTTTTGTACTCGATTCTACTGCATTCAGCTTGGTTTTATTCTTCTCCCAAGATATAATATCATGGAAACATATTCTCATATATAACTTTTTCTTTTTCTTGACATTCATCTCTTTCAACCAATAACTTCCAGTATCTTTCTCCCAGCATCTGCACATCTTAACATTTCTCTATTGATTTTCTAATTTTTTGTAAATATCCTACATACATTCCCATTTTTAATATATTTTGCACACATTTATCTACTTTTCCCAGTACCTGCTTTTTACATATTTACAGTTAAGTTGCAATAGTTCCCCCCAACGTACATTTCTCCTTGGACCTTCAATATGTTACTTTTTAGGTCCAAACTTGTGATTGCATCACACAATATATCTAATACAAAAACTTAGGATTTATTCAGCCAATAAGCATGCACACCAAGAATATGCACAATTATATCCCCTACAAACATGTATTTAAAATTATCACAAGTATCCTTATATATTCCAAAGAGGTTATGAACTCTACAATATGTGTTTTAAAATGAACATTTAAAAATAAAGGTCATGTTATTGGTCAATCCTGATCTTCAGTGCATGCTGCTTACCAGTCAGAACAAGAATCACAAAAATCCAAAGACAGTTCTGGAGGGCAGTCTTGGCAGTGCCACCGAATGCCTTGAATTGGATCAGTTCCACAGTTATCACACTGAAAAGAAATTTAGCAAAGTGATCTTAGGGATTCCCCTCCAAAAAATAAACAGCTTGCCAGATTAATACTTTTACCACATAGCTAACATTACTGCAAAATAAAATTATTATCCTTTTAAGTTTCCCCCCTTTCTCAACTTTATGACAAAACAGCCACCTATAAGCTTATACGTCAATATTTCAAACTTAGTTTGCAAGCAGTTTCTTGGTTTTGACTCTTCTCAGCTTTTTCAATTTTTTTGTCATTCACAATTTTTTCTGCCTCCTCCAACTAAACTCTTCCTCTTTTCATTCCCCTGCAAATTCCTATATTTTACTCCACTGTGCTACAAATTTGCTTTCATCTCTCCCATTCCTCCTGTATTAAATTCATTTAATGACTAAGGAAGAAAAAAAAGAAAATGTTTCTATTATCTTCTAATTTAAGTTTCACTGAGAGTGGCCAGTGATTTCAGATTCAAATTTAATTATCACTGTGATATAAGCAAATAGCATATTCTTTTCTCTGATTTTCAGATAGCCATATTATCGAAGACAAAAAACTTCAAAGGAAATTTAAGACGTTCAATTAGCCATCATGGCTAAAAGCCTGGAATGATGAGAGATTTTGCCTAATAAATCAGAAGTTACTGGATTAGGGAGGTAGACAAAGCAAATTACCTAATTTTTTTTTAAAAAACGTACCACTACTTTCCAAGCAATGATGCTCTGGTATAACATCGCTTTTCAGAAATTTTAAAAGGAAGACCTCTACATACTTCTTATGATGATCTATTAATATATTAAAATAACTTGTAAACATTCAAGGTGATAATTTCATAAGGATTTTATCACTAATCTGTTCAGAAGCCCTAGCAATTTCAGTAGGGTTTACTCCCAAACAGTTGGTAGACTACAGGTTTGAATATATATAGTTTGATTATACAACATAATAATTGTATGTGAAAAAATTTGGTGTATTACCTTTACAGACCTCAAATACATCTTCCATTAGATCAAGGTAATCATAATAGCCTAACTCTAACTTAGTCTTCCTAAGTTGCTTAGGGAACTTAATGATGAACCCAGAGTAGGATCTTATTTTCCAAGGAAACCACCACTTGATAACTGAGGAAATATGAGGCCTTGGGCATTTTTACCAACCTTAAAGCCAATGTGCTGGACAAAGCCACTTTCTGCATGCATTTGCTGCACCTTCTGCTTCCTCAGCTTTTTATATTTCAGCAGCTCTTTATATTCTGGTAATTCACGATATG
This sequence comes from Notechis scutatus, assembly GCF_049901735.1. NCBI lineage: Eukaryota > Metazoa > Chordata > Lepidosauria > Squamata > Elapidae > Notechis > Notechis scutatus. The sequence continues at coordinate 75,327,447 of NC_142011.1, forward strand.
CTACAGGGATACTTTCTTCATCCTATTTCAGAGAAAGAAAGAATTGCAACTTTTAAAGTTACAGGATTAAAGTAAAAAAAAAAACCATACCTGCTAAACAAACTCCACAATAAATAGCAATCTATGATGCTCATGGCTGGTATATTGGAAAATAGTTTAAGATAGTTTTAAAAAGCTCAAGATAGTTTAAAATTGCCCTAAAAACCCCAAAAGCATTAGTACCAAAGTTCCACATAATTTGGAATTAAATTGACCCAAAATTCTAAATACTATTGAAATACAACTTCTAGTATAACTTTTAAAGCAGCTTTTATTTTTACATTTTATTGTTTCCTTATAAACCAGAACATTGAAACAGGAGATTTAAAAGCGGAAGAACAAAATGCCGAAAGACTTTGTAAAATAGCAAAAAAATAAAAATAAAACCAGGAATTGTCTTATGTTTTCTTGTAATGGGGGAAGGGCCAAGGCATGTGTGTGTTTGTGCGCGTGCATGCATGCACGTGTGATCTTATAAAAAAAAACCTGTCTGCTATATCTCAGACAAATTAGAAGAAACTGGCCTGGCCCTTCCCTGATCAGGTTTGGCCAAGTAGAATGCATACTACTATATATATATATCTGTTTGGGACATCATCTATTAATTTGAAAAAGGAATACAACAGATAGTCCTCAACTTACAACCACAACTGAGCCCCAAATGTATGTTGCTAAGCAAAAAATTTGTTGAGTGAATTTTGCCCCATTTTGCAACCTTTCCTGCCACAGTTGTTAAGTAAATCTGGCTTTTCCACTGACTTTGCTTGTCAGGTTGCAAAAAATGATCACATGACTCTGGGGCACAACAAACCGTCATAAATATAAATCAGTTGTCATTTGATTGTTAAAGTGCTGCTTTAACTTTGAAAGGTCACTAAACGAATGGTTGTAAATCAAGGAATACCTGTACTGTTTTAATTTTCTCTCCTTCAAATCTGAAACACTTGGGTTTCTTTTAATAAACTTGATTGAATTTTTATTACATTAAAAACAAAAAATATATCACTCAATAACAGCTATTTGTGGTGCTTATCATATAACAATCATTTGTGCAATATTTACAGATATTAATTTGTACATAATTATATTCTTATTCTATCTATATTCTATATTTAATAATTACCTATCCTTAATCTGTCTCTGATCTATCTAGCTATACCACTTGGGTTTCTATTGCATTAAACAGACACAGGTAGGTGTTAACAAATAACAGATAATCAGAGTTGGAAGGGACCTTGTAGGTCATCTAGTCCAACCCCCCGCCCAAGTGGGAGACCCTACACCATTTCTGACAAATGGCAGTCCAATCTCTTCTTGAAAGTCTCAAGTGATGGCGTTCCTACAACGTCCAAAGGCAAGCTGTTCCATTGGTTGATTGTTCTCACTGTCAGAAAGTTTCTCCTTATTTCCAGGTTAAATCTCTCCTTGTTCAGTTTCCATCCATTATTCCTTGTCTGGCCTACAGGCGCTTTAGAAAATAGCTTGAATCCTTCCTCTCTGTGGCAGCCCCTCAAATATTGGAAGACCTCTATCATGTCTCCCCTGGTCCTTCTCTTTACTGGACTAGCCAAGCCCAGTTCCTGCAACCGTTCGTTGTATGTTTTACATACATACATATATACATACATACATACATGTTCACTGACCTTTTATTTATACAGCCATTTCTGGGTCCTTTATATTAATTTATAGAACTTTTACATAACATTTTTAAAATTTAGTTTAAATGCAAAACCTACTGATGGTTCTTCCTCTGCTGCATTGGCCATGTGACTGTGAAAACAGGATCTTTCTTCATCTTCATCCATAAACACAGGAGGTTCATGGGAGGTCATGAAAGTTGAAGGCTTGAAGAGATGTTTATTCAAAGGATGTTGCCGTCTACTAGAGGACTGCAATTAAAATAAGAGTTTGTGTAAATACTTTTAAAATTAATTTTGTAAATAATTTTTATAGCACCACTTCAAACAGGAAGCTTCACATATTGCTACAGAGAGAAAAATTTCTAATTTTCAGCTAAAGCTTTTCTTGTCACAAAGAAAAACAACAACAACCCCAACATATTCTGCAACAATGCATTTCAATACCTAATTCTCACAAGGAATCTCTTGGCACAATGGATATTTCCAATCATTGGTTCTCCCTCCTTCCGAAGAAAGGCAGAGATAATCAAACCCAGGTTTTCACAGCTAACCCTCCACATATTTAAATCTTCCCAGTGCATCCTTTGCTCAAGATGCAGACATGATAATTTGAATTAGTATTATGTAGCATGAAAATATAAAAGATAGAATTTTCTCCAAAAACAACTAACATATGACCATCAAGTAGGAAGGCAGAATAAGATAATTTTATTGTCTTTTTTTTTTTACTGCGAGCACACCCGCCCACATTAAAAATGAAATTCTGTTGTCTGCTCTAAAGAGAAAGTGTGTATCTACCCAAACACATACATAACACACACAAGCTTTATAAATATATACCTGTATCACACACACATCACTGTCCATTTTGAATACATAGAAGAAAGAGGAAACTTGAGAGTTCACAAAGTTGATACTATATGGCACAAAACTGTGACTGAATCTAAATGTTCTGATTTCGATACCATGAAGCCTCCTCCCAGAAGGTAACAAGGAAAACAGCTCATGAAAAGGGTGTGTAGTGTCCCAGGCAAATAAGATTGGATTACATGCACCAAAACAGATTAATGTACGGTTTTGTTACCTCTATTGGGCAAATAAAACCTTCACATTAAATGCCTAATTTTCACTTTATATACCATGTGACCAATTTCAAAACTGACACATGAGATGAAGGAAAACCAGTCAAACAGCACTAATTAAGTATTTCTAAGAAGCCCCATATGAAGACTTGACAAACGAACGGAAAACAATATGAGTTTTGGTAAGGGGAAATTTAATGTGAAATGTCTTAAACAAACTTTGAGTTATATACCTCATGAAAATACATGTTCTTGTTTGTAGCTATTGTAAAATGTAGTCTGCTCCCTTTCTGAAAATGAGAGGGGTAGGAAAATTGTATTAACAGATTTGTACAACTAGTCTTAAGAATTTTGTGCACAGCCCACTTTCTGACAAAGTAAAATGTCTACTACAGAGTCACAAGAACCCTCAACTCAAGCTTCTCAACCACTAGACTCCCTTTAGGTAGTGTTATTGTGCTGCTGTTGTTTTTCCTTCCCTTTCTCTTCCTCCTTCCTTTCAATCTCCATATCTACTTTGTCACCCTTATATCTATATTGCTTATTGATTTAAAACAAAACAAGCTTTTTTTCCAGGTGACTAAGTGGTTTCTTTTTACTTGTTCGTCCTCTACAGAAAGAAAATCAATAGTGCAGAGCTAGTAATGAAACCTTTTTGGCATATAGCTACTGTTCTGCTAATATCCTGTAAAACATGTGCATTTTAAAGAAAAGTCTGCACAATTAGTCATACACGGGCACACAATAAATTTGCCTTCGCTTTCCTGTAGAGTGTTGAATCTGCATATAGCTCATAACTAATTGCTGGAGAGAAAATGCAAGAAAATAATTGTAGGAAGAATGATTGTGGTAAAAATATATGGGTTGATTTAATGAAGCAACCAGATGAAGAGTGTAGCTTCTTTTAGAAAGAAAACCTAGCCCACAGTCTCATAAATACCTCTTCCTCTGCTCTGAATCCTCTCCTAGAAATATATCTCCAAATCAGGTTTAGCAATTGATTACAACAGGAGAACAAGATGGTAGTCAAAACAATTACTGCCCATAAATGAGGGTCACCTGCTCCAGGAACTTCCAAATTTTCCTAGCAAGTATGGCTATTGCTAAGAATCTTGAGAGTTAGTCAATGTGTTTGGAAGTCACTCAAATGTCTAACTCCCAGAGATCTTACATATTTATGGAAATCTGAGATCAAGAAAAGTCACATAGATAGATATCCGTAGTATAGATGGATAGTTGCTTTCACAAAGGAGTTCTGTCACTTGGAATTAGGTATAATTACATCTCATCTGCACTCAGATGGCAAAAGTGCTGAGAAATTCCCATTACTTTCAATATTATAAAAACAAGGATATTTCAGAACAAAGGAATATATGGACTTAAGTTTCATGGTAGCATTAAAAAAAACACCTGATGGCAATCTTAAGATTAATCAGGCTCTGTAGATGTATTTACAGAAACCTGATAAGAAGCTACTTCCTTTAATATGCTTGCCCAATTAGATAGCAAGAACCCATAATTATTTAGATCAAGGCCATGCAAAACATTCACAATCAAGCTTTTAGGAGTAAACACATCCTGGGGGGAGGAACTTTCTGGCTGACGCCCTCTCCCGTATGCCCCAGTACAAATGCGAATGGGAGGAGGTCATAAATGCCATCATCCCCCCAGCCCAAATAGCTGCCCAAGTAACCAGCAGACGACAACGCCGTGACTGGCAAGACCAATCCACAAGTGACCTAACCAACGAAACTCAAAAGCGAACTACTAGCAGACTCCTGGTTCCGGGACAATCAACACATCTTGAAAAAAAGAGATGACCTAGCGTGGAAGGGGACAAAACTCTACATCCCAGAATCCCACCACACACTAGTCCTCCAGAGCAGTGATCCCCAACCTTTTTATGCCGCGCCCGGTACCGGCATCAGCTGGGCGCCGCGCCCGGTACCGGCATCAGCTGGGCGCCGCCATCTTTATTGATGAAAAAGTGCTTCCGGTGACCTCACCGGAAGCACTTTTCATCAAAAAAGAGCGGGCATGCTTCGTGAGCTTTTCCGGGTAGAAATGGCTTTCTACCCGGAAAAGCTCATCGAAGCGACTCGCCATCTTTTTTGATGAAAAGTGCTTCCGGTGAGCTTTCTACCCAGAAAAGCTCACCGGAAGCGCTTTTCATCAAAAAGATGGCGGCGCCCAGCAAACCAGCGGCCCGGTAGGACTTGTTCCACGGACGGTGCAGGTCCCCGGACCAGTGGTTAGGACCCCTGCTCCAGAGGAGCCACAACGGCAAACTGGCAGGCCACTTTGAGTTTTTAAAGACTTTACACTTAGCACGGAGGCAATTCTAAGCATAGCAATAAAGGCATAGAGAAACCCCTGGTTTCCACTCTGCCATCTTCCCTGAGTCTTTGCTATTGCCCAATGCTCTGGGTAAACAGCCAGGGCTCAAGACTCTGAATAGCAATCCCTACTCGGGATTAGGTTGTAGAGATACGGAATAATGTCAGGTTTCCAAGTGATGAAACCCATTCAAAAAGAAATCAGCAAAGTCCCTCTTCCAAAACAAATTTCTTTTATTTAGGTAAGCATCAAATTGGCAAAGTCTGTTGTAATTCTGGACCTGACACAAACCAGAATTACGTCATATAATATTGTAAATTAGAAACAACCTACAAAAATTACATTCCTCAATAGAATTAAATCAACCTTGCCTGGTATCTTCAATCTTCACCTCCAGGTCTCGGGAGGGACAGTTTCTGTTCCCATGGGAAGGAAAGTCACCTAGCCAAAACAATCCTCACTATCTAACCACTCCTCCCACTTTAAGAATGTAGTGAGCCTGAAACCCTACCCCCTTATACCAGCAAATAGAAAGAAAGAAAAGGAATATATGATGAGAATATAGAGCTAAATAAAATGGGCTCGGCAAAGAGGCATTTTTTATTTTATTTTTTCTTTGGAAACCCAGTTATCACATTAACTGTCACTAAAAAAAAGAAATTATTATTTTTTGTTTGCATCACTGGATGGTTTCATGAGCAATGGCTCTTATTATGGACTGAAGGAAGTCTCAAGAATTAATCCAAAGTCTTGTGATTTACCTTTTTAGAGTATAAATACAAGTTTGGTGTTCTTCCTGGAACTGGAATACCAGCTTTAGTCAGTTTTATGAAATATTTCTGCACTCTGCTGGCAACCTAAAGAAAGGGGGAGGGGGGAAACTATTAGAAAATATATAAAGATATAATTCTCAAACACTAAATGTACACTAAGACTTAATTTTAAAAAATATGAATGACTCCTCCTGCTACCACACTGTTTTCTATATTATGAAAAGATAAGAGCAATGCATTCGATTCCACTCCTAAGACTCTCCACTCTCATCTTCAATCTCTCATCATTTTTTTCATTAAAAAATTCTCAATTTTCAATTAGGATAAAGTATTTTTCTTGGTGTATTTAGAATAAAAGTGCCTTTTGCAAACTTAGAATGTAATCTGAACTAAGAGATATTAAAAATATTTATTTAATTTAATATATGCTATTTCCCAACCAATCACACATCACAAAATGTTCTCAGTTCTGTAGCATTACTCCCGAGATAACCTTAGCAAAGGAGTCTACTACGGAACAACAGGATGACATATGTTACAAAAGCTGTCCCTTATGAAGCAATGTCTCTTGATATAGATTGGATATTCACCTTTTAAAAAAAATACATATCCTTATTTCACTAATTCATTTTTCTTTTTAAGATTTAATGAGGCTATTAAGGAAGGTTATTTGTCAGCATGGGACCATGTATCTCTGTCCTTCAGCCAATCAATTGAGGCTGTCAAGGTTCTGTCCCAGTATTTGGAAGTTGTGGAGATCAAGATCGGAAAAGTCTTTGACTCAACTCTGCCAAACTGGGTGGTTTTGGATGTTGGATCCCAGAATGGGAAACTTTCTATTTTAGCTTTAGGGTTGAACTCCCCTGCTCAGACTTAATGCACAAATTTAGGATCCTCTTGGACTCTCAGTTCTTGCTTGAAGAGCAGGTGGCAGCTGTGGCAGAAAGATATTTGCACAAATTTGTCTTGTATGCAAGACATATCTGGTTCTCTTTGCCCTAGTCACTTCCTGCCTTATATGTGCTATACCTGGATTGTCCTTGAAAGCCATCTGGAAGCCAATGGATGGGCAAAAAATGCAGCACCCTGGGTAGTTATGGGCATATGCCCATGTAACATCATTATGTAGCTAGGTAAACTGGCTTCCTTTAAGCTTTTGGATGTTCAAGGTGCTGGATACCATCTATAAACATGACTGTTATTTGCAGAACTGCCTCTACCCAATGATATCTGCCTGCCCCACACATTCTAACAGGCAGGCACACTTCTTTAAAACAATGTCATTTGATTGGGACCCAGGAGATATGTCTTTCACATTTTGGCATCTGCCTTGTAGAATGATCACTACCTCCAAACCTGATATGTAAGTGGCTTGGCCCAACCTTGTTGGCCTTCAGAAAGGCAGTAAAAACCATTGGCTTTTTTCTCAGGCTTTGGAGGTGGAATGAGGGGAATGACATATATGGAAAGCCATCTATTGTATTTTAACTATATTCGCTTAGAACAAACACAATTTTAAAAAAATTGTTTTAAAAATCTGTTTTACCAAATAAAAGAAACTATTTATTAGTTGGCTAAAAATTAACAATAATGCAGTTCATTACCTGCTTTGCAGTTCTATTACCCAACTCATCCGCAATTTTTTGCCATCGCCGAGATTCTACTTCCTCTGGAGGATACTTCAAAAGTAATTGTTCAAGTTTTTTCTGTAATGATGAACAATGATAATTGTGAATACAATTTGATTTTTCACACACAAAAAAATCTCTAGTCCTCCTTAGGAAAGAGGAATAGAGACAAAATAGAAAAACAAGATTAATACTATAGGATAATCTCACTTTAAAATTACAGTTATTACATTACCTGTTCTTCTACTGTCCACAGCTGATTAAAAGATTCAGGTTTGGTCTCATCACAAAGTCGCCCCCTTATCATCTGCTGAAATACAGTACATAACAAGAAAGGAATTTAGAAAATATGCATAACTGAATTTCAGTCAAATAAAAAGGGTTATCATAGGGTTACCAAAATAATCGCACCACAGTATATCAAAACTAAAAATTCTACTGATAGCAACCACAAAACCCATTCTTTCTACTGGAGCTGAACTAGCAACTCTTTGCTCTTCATCAATTACTATTAATCATAACCAAACTTGTAACAGCCAACCACCAGCTGTTTCCCCCCCTCCCCAAAAAATACTTTTTGTCCTCCGTTTCTGATATGGAGAGATTTTTAAAGTCTTTGGTCCTCATTCGCTACTATAGAGTCAAGTTATACATAAACGTCATAGCTGAGCAATGACCACAAAGTTGATTAGATTGAGGTTTTCTAGTCCCAGTCTGACACCATAACCAAAATAGCACATTCTGAAGGAAAATACTGTCTGGTTTGTACTACTGAGCAGAGAATGGTAAATTACTAGATGGTTGCATTCCTTGCCTTTCAAGCAGGAAAACCTGGCTTCATTTACTGACCAAAAAAGGAAGAACAGCAGACCTGCAAACAGTAACTGGTAATTCACTAACAAAACTAAAGACCATACAGAGATAAAAGCATATCGTATTTTTCAGACTATAAGATGCACTTTCTCCCCCCAAAAAAGTGGGTGGAAATGTCTGTGTGTCTCATAGAGCGAATACGGGCCCATTTTTGGCCTCCCAAACCCTCCACACATCCCATTTTTGCCCTCCCATGCATCCAGAAGCACTCTCCTGGCAAAAAACACCGGGAGGCAGAAAACAGGAATACGGGCACATTTTTGGCCTCGAGTGCTTCTGGATGCTGGGGAGGCCGAAAATGGGATCCGAGGAAGTGTCTGGAGGCCAAAAATATGCCCATGTTGAGTGCTTCTGGGCGCCGGGGAGGGCAAAAATGGGGCACACAGAGGGCTTGGTAGGCCAAAAATGGACACGTTTGTGGCTGGCAGAGTGCTTCTGGATCCTGGGGTGGCTGAAAACTGGACTTGTTTTTGATCTGCAGAGTGCTTCTGGATGCTGGGGAGGGCAAAAATGGGATTCACGGAGGCAAAAAACTATTTTTTTCTTGTTTTCCTCCTCTAAACCAAGGTGCGTCTTATTTCCAGTGTTTCTTATAGTCCATACATTATGATATATTGACCTAACCATCATCTACTGACCTAATGGGAAGTGGATATTGTGGCTTTGACAAGTGAATACGGCATTGTAGCATTCGTCTGATGTTTAAGAATAATTTGATCAAAAGGGAAAGTCTACAATTCTTTCAAATAAAATTATCTACACTTTTCAAAGAGCTTCTTTGGAAAATATGGGCATTACTTTAGTTCTGTTCATATTTACTTGTGGACGGTTGTTCATTGAAGCTTCTGGACAATCACTGAAAGGCAAAACGGAGTATGAAGTAGCCTCTCCATCCTTTCTTGGATCCAAAGGGCTTTTTGGTCTTGTAGGTAAACCTACAAAAAAAAAAAAAAAAGAATTAATATAGTGCAGTTGACTTTTCTTCTGTAAAGCACCATCATTTTATACTTACCTTTATCAAAAATAAGCTTGGCTCGTCTACTGTTACGCTTTCGGTTTCTGAATTCTCTTTCAAAATTCCCAAGGCTTGTGGTATATTGGTCCCAGGATATCTCTGGCAGCTTGACAACTCTTTGTGGAAATGGAAGCCCTACATCAACCTGACAGGTGGAAAAAAAAAGGTGAAAAATTTACACAGAAAAACCACCAAGTAATATGATATAAGGTTACATATACTTGGACCAATGTTAAGGCAATGCTAGATCTCGAGCTCTGTATTACTATACTGCCACACATTTAAGGAATTCTTCCAAGAGTAATAAAAGCACGGTACATAAAATATAGAAGAAGCAGAAAATGATGGCTCAGTTAAAATTGTTATAAACAGATGCTTAAAATTTCCTCACCATTTGTTGACTTTTTTCATTAAATTATTGGTTCACTTAAGTTTTTGAACAATTATATCCTGAGCGGTTACAAAGAGACCAAAAAATAGAAACAAAAAACCTAAAGCTGAACAATGTTCAATATATATATATATATATCCCTTTAAGTACATTTACTTTAAGTACATCCCTTTAAGTACATTTGCTTTATTATTGTTCTTTAATAAAATACATTCACAAAATCAATAAGCTGATAAAATTACCAATGACATATTTAGCTGTTAGTTCCCGGTAATGTAATGAAGCAAGAACATTGGTGCAATACTGAATACAAAAAATACTGAAGGCAGAAAAAAATTGTTGCCACCATTATTCATCCAATTTTATGAACAAATGACTAATTCAATTTTAAATAAACACAGCTTTGGAGAAATGATTTTAGAACAATAGATTCAAGGGGTCCTCAGCAGAGATCACCAACTCTCCTACTATTACTATTGAGTCTCACTAACTGCAGGAGATGAAGTATCAGTTCTCAAACATCACTTATGAGAAGATTCCCACTGTTATACCTTCTTCTGGAGACTTTCCACAAATCCAATGGGATCTTTCAGTGCTTCTCTCTGATGTCTGCCTAAACTCTCAAGATCTTGGACTGCTTGAGTGCGCTGAGCCTCGAGTACTGCAATCGTTTGTAACAGTCTCTGATAACTACAGAGATAAAGGGAAACAGCTCACTATAGACTTCTATGCACAAACAAACCAAACTGGGAGTAGAAATGAAAGCAAAAACCTTAGCACCCAGCACATTTATCTGATAGACTCAAGCAAAAAATATTAACAGAACCATGAATATTACAAGTATTTTTTTAAAGTCAGAAATTCTTTAATATTCAACAATAGTAGTGCAAGCAACATTTTTGAAAATCAACAAATGTTGCAGGTACAAAAAACTAGATGCTGCACAGAATAAGCTTTTTGTAACTTCAGTTTAAGCTTCTAGCTACCTATACTGTACCACCAAAACACCTGCCGCCATCAAACAACTCCAATATCCTGAATCAGTATCAGTCTGATATTTACACAACAGAAAAGTGCAACTAATACATTTATAAATATTGCTTAAGATGATTTTAAACTTCATTGCATGCCTTCTAAAAATGCTTGAAGAATGAAATACATATATCATCTCTGAAGGTTTGGTTATAACTTCAATATAAAAAAACAGGGTGAACATTATAATTCATAAACAACTAGAGAGGACCAAGTTGGGGGAGGAGTATTAAACTACATTACACTCCGATGTTGGTATCATTTTAAATACCCGGGAAGTAAATTAACTAGATAAATTAACCCAGAGGTATGTGAAGAATGAAAACTTTTTAAGATCAACCCAAATTTTGATTGTGCAAAATATTGCCCAAATGCAAGTACTCAATAATAAAGAAACAAATTGCTTAATATTTTGAAGCTGAATATATTATTTCAATATACCACTATTTCCTAAAAGATGGCAACTGAGGCAAGCTTCTTTGGAGAAAGAATATTGTGTAAGTGCATGCTTAGAAAGATGTCTCTATAAATTAATATAAAACATGTAATTGGGTCAAGTCAATCAAATATTTAATTCTAGAGACTACTGAAATAATTATTGCAGAGAACATTCTAATGCTCAGTCAATAAAGTAATTTTAGCAATAGAAGAGAGTACTTGTAGTTCAGGCTTAAACTTTGAAGTCCTTGGTGATCTCTGAGCTTGGTTATTCTCTTGTAAATATTTACAAATCCCACTCCCTTCTGGCATTGATGATGTTATCTAGTTAGGTAATGAAACATTTGCAAGAGAACAACTAAGCTCAAAGACTACCAAGGACCCCACAGTAATTTTAGCTCAACTTCCAGTTACATAAAATATTAATAAATGTATTTCAAGCTCTATACCTAAACATCTTGTTTCTGGATGGCAGTGAAGTTATATTAAAGAGTTTAGGGATTCTCTTACATTTAATAAATATTTGTGGGAATCCTTTATAAAAATCAACATTACAGTGAATGTTTTCAATGTCTTTCAAAGGCTTATACCTCTTTCAGCTTCTTCCTGTCTTTCATACATAAATACAATACTGTCCTAAAGAAGAAAAACTGGAAATACATATAAACTGTCATGTAAATTATTTGGGTCTCATGGCACTATTGTACATATGTTGCAACAAATAGCAATAACAATAGCACTTAGACTTATATACCGCTTTATAGTGCTTTAGAGCTCTCTCTAAACAGTTTACAGAGTCAGCATATTGCCCCCAACAATTTGGGTCCTCATTTTACCCACCTCAGAAGGATGGAAGGCTGAGTCAACCTTGAGCCTGGTGAGATTCGATCTGCCAAATTGCAGGCGGCTGGCTGCAGCAGAAATAGCCTGCAGTACTGCACTCTAACCACTGCGCCACCAAGGCTCTTAATAAACATAGTATAATGCTACTTTAATTATAAATGGATATACTGATTTCTTTAGTTGTTTAGAAGTAGACCAGTCTGCGTTCGTAAAATGAAGAACCAGATACATGAAGTGTTTAGAATCAGTGACTGTATCAGCAATATGAGTATAATTTAAGCAACAAGTCATATTCTTGACAATCACATATAACATAAAATTGATTTGTACCGTTTCCCCGAAAATGAGACTTATTCTGAAAACAAGCCATAGCCTGATTTTTGGGGTGGACCTAATATAAGCCCTACCCCGAAAATAAGCCCGGGGAGGAGGGACATGTCCCACCGACCGCTGGGTGCAGAGCAGATAGTTATGAGTCTGAGCGCAGAGGCAGAGGCATCGGAGGGGGGTGGGAATAGAGAGGTGATCTGGACGTGCTGTGTGGCCGCCTGGCTCATGGGAGACTTGTGTGGCACCACCACCAGCAGATGGAGGCAGAGGCACAGGGGGAGGAGACAGGAGATCCTGTCTCTGCCTCCGCCTGCTGCCATTGGAGCTGCACAAGCATCCCACAAGCCAGGGATGTGCAGCACGTCTGGATTATGTGTCTTCCCCCTTGCCTCTGCCTCCTGCCAGTGCCACTGCACAAGTCTCCCACGAGCCTCCTGTGAGCCAGGCAACACGTCCTGATTGCCTTCTTCCCCACTTCTGCTTTCCCACTCCGAATTAATGGTATTTGCACTGTACCAAGAAGGCTGAGGCATGCCAGAGCTTAGCCCATTGCAGCCATGGGCAAGCAGATAGTGGGATGGAGGGGGTGGGGCCAGTGGTAACTGTGCTCCCACTCCTGTCAGCCCCTGTATTTGCCACCTCCTGCACTTAAAAAAAAAAAGACTTCCCCCCAAATAAGCCCAAGTGCTTATTTTCAAGCCCAAAAGAAAATAAGACCTATTTTCAGGGAAACACAGCAACCTGAAATCATGAACATCTTGGTTTTGTTGACTGATACCTTAACTGAATGCATGGCAGAATTTCCTTACTGCAATTGAAGGTTGCATGCTTGGTGTATAATCGTGCTGGGCCTATGACCATGGAAGTATCTTTGGACAATGCTGGCTTCCTCGGCTAAGAAACTGAGATGAGCACTGTCCCCTTGAGTCACACACGACTGGACAGGGCAAACCATTACCTTTTTATATTCTCAAAACCAATCACAATAGAGAGTTACATTTTAAGACAAAACCTGAGAATAAAATATGCACAATTTTGAACTGATTATAAATTACAGGGCTTTTATGGTAGATTAGAGCAAGTGCCTTATGATGAAGAAATACTTTATATCACATAGAAGTTCCAGTGCTGCTATCATTAGCAGAATGTTATATTTTAAAATTTTTGCATAAAATTATTTTTCAATTCTTTATCAGATATATAGGTACACAGATGAACACAAACTTATTATTAAAGTAAACAGCCTGAGATAATGAATTCTACTCAGAAATTAATAAATCGGATAATGTCTAATTGATCAGAAAAAATATTGTGGAACTTAAAACAAAAATTTCATATTACTAAAACTGAAGTTATCAAACAGGATATTCAATAAAAATTATGCATTAACACAAGAATTTTCAATCATAGACATCAGCTCATCACATAACCTAACAATAATAACTGTTCAGTGACAAACTGCAAAAAGCAGTATGTTTGATTTCTTTTGAAAATCTTTTTTTCCACATTGTTATAGTGCATAGATATTTTGTTCACTGCCAAGTTACCTTAAGGTAAAATGGGTAGCCAATAAATGTTACAAACAAACAAACAAATAAAATCCAACCCACTTCCTGACATTTGTTCTGACATTGGAAAGTAACTTAAGGTAACAATACCTAATTATTATTTTTACACTCTGAACTGTCAAAATAACTGCATCACAATCTGTTAACATTGTTAAGTTACATATATTATCAATGTTAACAAATCAATTTTTTGAAGACCTGCAGTAAACTGTTTTGTAAATCTGGCGATGGTTTTAACAGAGATTTTTGTCACCCAGATCTTGTCTCAGCAATTCCAAATAACTTGTATTTCTTAGCCATGCTTTTGCATTGGAATTGCTCAGTTTAAGATTGGATTTCTTTAAATAGTCTTTTTCTGCTTTGTAAGAGTATCTTCATTTCCAATACTTGACAGTTACTGAAGCAGAAAGAGGCTCCTTATTGTTGCAAAAAGACAAAACTATCACAATCTGAGCAGTTGTAAAATCAGAATATTTTCTCACCAATGGAACTTCTTCACAAAGCTAATTGAAGGCTAATCATCCTTTGGGGCTTTATTAAGAACTTCACAATTAAAAAAGAGCAATGAATCAACTGAAAGAACACCCAAACTTCTACACCAGTTTTATTCACTGCTTTCGTTATCTTAACATCTGTAAATTTGACATTTAAATAGTACATGCATATTCAAATTTACAGAAAGATATCATGCTCAATTTATGTTTGACAAAAAAGAATAAAGGTTATGCTAACTTCCATTCATTTAGGAATTCATAGAAATATATACAGCGGATTACTCAAACTTTTTCATGCAACTAATTAAAGGTATTACACGTTTCATTGCATATTGCACAATGACATTATAAACCTTTATACTAAAATTTAAAAACCAAAAAACACTTAATTTAAAAATGTAAGTATCTTAGAGAAGCAATCCAAATAAAAATAAATATAAACTATAAAGTAGAGTACACATTGTGAAAATGATTTTGAAAAAGTGCATTTGATCCCACATGAGCCTTTGGTTTGCTTAAAAAAACTGTTGTTTTATAGGTTTTCAAACTGTTTGCAGACGGCCAAATCTTTTTTTTTCCAGGATTGCTCAGATTAATAGTTGCTCTGCTCATGTAGGTTTCAGGCATTATCTTTATTCATATAATTATTTTTCTTCTGCAATATGGAACAAAATTCTGCAATTCAGATATAACACAAACATAAAATATAATCAAGCTACATAGTAAAACGATACACAAAATATAAAAAACCCTAAGCTACACTAAGGGCAGTATTGAATGTTTTTAACATGTTTCCCTGAAAATAGTACCCAATCAGAAAATACGCCTTAGTATGATTTTTCAGGATGTTCATAGTATAAGCCCTACCCAAAAATTAAGCCCCAGTTAAGATCATCAGCTAGACCAGGGCTCTGCAACCTGTGGCTCTTTCGGGCCTCTGCTGCGGCTCCCTGTCAGCTGATCCCATCACTGGCTGGCCCCTCCCCTCCCCATCACTCCTTGCCTGGCCTGAGAAGAGTGATGGTGGGGGATGGAGACTCACTCCATATTACAGAGCAGGAGGTGACTGAGTGGGAGTGAGTGATGTTGAGTTGGCCACACCCACCTAGTCACACCAATTGTTAAATTATTGGCTCCTGGTGTTTTCTTTTCTATGGGTCTTCTATGGGTCTTTTCAAATGGCTCTTTGAGTGTTTAAATTTGCAGACCCCTGAGCCAGACAGATTCATTTAGTACCGTATTTCCTCCAAAATAAGCGCTCACTGAAAAATAAGCCCTAATGTGTCTTTTGGAGCAAAAGTTAAAGTAAGACCCAGTCTTATTTTTGAGGAAACACAATATTTTATTTTCCCAGGTAAAGTTATTTTCTCAATTAACTGACACTCTTGACTCCCTTATGTAAATATTCAAAGAATGTGCCAAGCTGCCGATGCCCAATATCTGTTATCAGATTTCTCTTCCAACTATGTTCTCTATTATTTTAATTTTCTGTCTGTGATAACAAAATAGAAATCCTGAAAAGAATGCTAATAGTAAACTAGAAAAAAGAGCGCTTGTATTTCTTCATAATATTACTTTGAAATCTAAGTCAGATCTATAGTGAACCTTTCCTTATTTAAATAACAAATGTTGACTTTTTCTAGCTACTGTATTTTTCTCAGACAAAATTCCCTAGAAACCAGGAAAGATATTATGATTCAAAATTGAATATAGTATATGACCAAAATGTATGAGTTTATTCTAATGCTGAATTACAATTTAAAAGATGTAAAAAAAAAACAAAAAACACCTCTCTGGAAATTCTAAACAAAGTGTGGACAAACTGTGGCACCTCAAGCATTGTTGAACTCTCATCATCCCCAAACACTGAGGCAAGAAATTAATCCCAGAACACATATCGCCACACATTGCCATACTCTAGAGTAAAGACATGTCACATGTGCCAAGTTTTCATCTACAATTTCATACTCCTTTATTAGTTTCAGTTTATAGATGTTGGAATCCAAAGAAACTGCAGTGCACCAATTTATCTTCATCTGTTCAAATGGATATTTTTTCACAATACTTTTTAAAAAAGAACTGCTAACTGTTACTATAAATGATGTGGACCCTCATGCAACAGCTGTTTACATAACATATGCAGGTAGTCCTCCATTTATGACTAAAATCAAGTCTACAATTACAGCTGTAAGTCATGCTGGTCACTAAACAGGTTGCCATTTGACCACACTTCATTTTACGAGTTTTTGTGGTGGTCATTAAAGAAATATTGTGGTTGCTAAGCGAATGCCACAGTTATTAAGCAAATTTTAGGCAACAGGCTTTTTTTTGCCAGAAATCAGAAGTAAGCACCAACTGCAAAAAAAGCTTGCAAATTTATTTATTTTATATGCTACCCATCTCACTGCTGAAGTGACTGAGTGGCTTACAAAATAATAAAAAGATATTAAGAAAAACCATGGTCATGTGACCACAGGAGGCTGCAAACAGCCACACACTAGGCCAGTTGTAAAACAGCCAAAATACAATCACGTGGCTGCAGGTGATAAGGGTGGTGGTCAAAACATCAAAACCAGGTCATAAGTAGTTCTTGGGAAGTCCATCATAACTTTGAATTGTCGTAAGCGACTGCTCATAAGCCGAAAACTACTTGTAGTGTAAAATTGCTGAATTATAGGCAAGATACAGTCCATTTCCTAAAGGAAATATCAGTATTTAATTTCCCTGAGAATTATTCTTGCATATTCTGCTGTGAAATTGCGTATGAGCATATAGTCATTGGGTTATCTGGTAAATTTTAAAAATTCAGATAAAATCTGCTAAAATCCAAGTTACAGCAAAACCTAACCCAAGAGTGGCTAAATGAAAAGGTTATAGAGATCATATTTGTTTCAGAAGCATGGCTTATCATGAAGAAGCAAGACTCTTGTGTACACTATTTGATCATCCTGACTTCTCTGTACCTGACAGCCTAAGCAACTAATCAAACTCAGATGGTTATGTTTATAGTTTGTTTTGCCTTATATATAAACACAGGCTTCTGGTTTATTCAAAACTTCAAAGCAAAAACTGATCTATGATTCCAACTTGCTTGGGCATGATAAGCTAGAATACTAAATAAATGCAGTTAATCATGATCAGGTAAACAGAATGATAATGTCCTTGATTCTGTAACCCTGATTCATAGGTTTTTAATTTCTTTTATCTTCCTCTTCCCTAAATTATTGTTTTAGAAA
This sequence comes from Notechis scutatus, assembly GCF_049901735.1. Lineage (NCBI taxonomy): Eukaryota > Metazoa > Chordata > Lepidosauria > Squamata > Elapidae > Notechis > Notechis scutatus. The sequence goes on from NC_142011.1 coordinate 75,345,169, forward strand.
AAAATAAAAACCAATGCACTGCACAGCTGTGCCAATTTGACACTATAATTTATCTCAAACAGACTAATTCAAAGTTAGAAATGTGATATAAACTTAATATGGTGTAAATACAACACTGGAAAAGGAATTGAGACATATCTGCAGCAAGTAGGAAAAAGCAACAGAATACAATTCCTCATAGCGATTAGGTCGTATGTGGTAATGTAGTCAGGCACCTAATTTTAATGAATTCCCATGAAGTAATTTTAATTAGTTTATGAAATTAAAAATGATTTCTGGCCTACAGAAGTAATTCCAGAGAAGATTTTCCAGGATAGGGTGGGAGAGAAAAAGAAATTGCATATTTGAAATTATCCTGAAAAGAAAATGTAGTATCAAATCAAGCTGTTGACATTTACCAATAATTGCAGTTTTCATACAATTTTTCATCTATGTTCTTCTCAAGGATCAGAAATTAGATGGTTTGTTGATTTGGTCATTGAAAGAACTATTTTTTTCTTCTCAAGCATTTAACAGTTTTCTGCAAATCAGTCACAGCTGTGATATTCTTGTACCTATGAACAATAAACGCTCATCTGCTTTCAAGTGTGCTGAAAATATATTCAAATAATATAATAATCAATCTATGCAAGTCCAAGGCAACTTTTCAAATTGAAACCACTCTTCAATTTTAGTTGCCAGTTCAGCAAGCGCCAAATGAAATTGCTTGACTAAATCATGAATTTCTTTTTAGAAAAGAGTTATTCATGCAGTTGATCAACATTATCTATTATCTATTAAAATAGTACTGATACAAAAAAAGCAGTCTTTCACTTGGAAATAAAAGCAGTACATGGTTTTCACCAAGTGGTTAACTAAATCTTAACTTAAACTTGACTGAACATAACTTAAACTATAAATTCAAACCATCATAAATTTTTTTAAAAATCTACTGAATATGTTGGGTTAAAATCACAAGCCAAAAATGTTTCAGACTTTAAAAGATAAAATCAATATGTAATATAAAAACATATATTTTATATAAAACACGTTTTTGAAATAATACTGAGACTTTCCTAAATGATCTTGTTCTAAATATAAAAACAATCTGCATCTTTTCTTTTCAAAGCCAAGACAAAATGCACAAATTTTCAACCAAATTTACAGCCCGAAAGGCAAAAAAAAGTGATTTGATAGCATGACTTTTAGGATGTTTGCTTCAATTTAAGTGTTAAAATGAATTTTTGCTTTTAAAATCAATCACTCACCAGCCCTCTGGTGAGTGGATCTCTCAGCTGATAACCGTTGCCTTATCTATTTAAAATCTTGTAAACTGCTCAATAGTAGTAACACTTATATAAGAATAATTATAACTTTAAACATATCTGAATTACAGAATTTAATATAAACTTGTTTCTTGCTAGATAAACATGGTCTTGGATTACATATGTAAACTGCAGAATTAAACTAGTACAATCATAAATTCTAAAAATCATTTTGCCTTTCCTACCATACAAAGTAGTCCCAAAGATGAGTGTGAGTGTTAATAGCCACATTCACCAGTTACTAACACAGTGGCATCAAGGTAAGCATGAGTGTGACTAATTTGTTTTTTCAATAAAAGAATTAGGAAGTAGAAAGGGTTGAACTCCTGTCACTTCAATATCTTTTACAGAGGTTAACTAATTAAGGAAAAATAATTTTCCTTCTAGACCAACTTCATATATCTATCTGCATTACTGATCTAGAGCCTGTGCACCAAATAACAAAATTGGAGCAAGAATGAGCTCAATTTAATAATCAATGCTTTCCGGTCTGCACCTATCAATATGACATTATATTTGTACAGCTGATCTACGTTACTCCTAATTCACAAATTGAAAGATTTTATTAATCAAATAAATGTGTAAGATAATAGATGGGTTTCTAAAATATGTTTCTATATTAAATTAAAAAAACATTAAAATGTTAAAATGAAACTTGTGGTGTACAAAGTCTATTTCCAAATAAATCTCCAAACAGGAAAGTGCCCTTTAAAAAGAATTTCCTGCTACAAAATTTATATTAAACCAGATTCACATAAAGCTCCTTAACTATGATGATAGATTAAAAATTGCTACTTTGCACTAGATAAAATTTAAATGTCTTATAAAAAAGCAGTTTTAAAAAATTAGTCCTAGAAATTTTGAAAACTAGAAATCTGATTAACAAAAAAAAAAAAAAAGCAGAATCCATGGTAACCATATTTACACATACTCTTTGTTGTGTTTCAATGCCACATGATCTGATTCAAAGTAATACACATCGGGTTCTTCTTCCTCTTCTTCTACAGAATGAAGACTGGCACTTTCTTTGGCAGATGGCAGGGGTGGAGTAACAAGTCTATTTTCTGAAGCTGATTTACTTAGTCCTTCCTTTGGGTGTTCTCTGGAATCACAGTAACTTTCCCTTTCACTTGGAGCAATTTCTGTGTTTGCACAAGATCCATTGATATTGGTAACATTTGATTCTACATTCTTTTCAGGAACAGTATGACTGTTCTCCTCAAACTGTCCATTCTCTTTACATGGAGAGTTATGTTTAATAGGGCTATTTTTTGTTGAGCCTGCCCTCCATGGTGATGTTCTCAAAGTGTATCTATGTTCTTGAGATTCTGATGTTGATGAAATTGGAGCTGAAACACAGTCCAAAACCGGTGGTTCGGGTTCATTTGAAGCAGTTGCATTATCGTAACTTTCCAGGTTGCTGTTGGTGTTTTCAGATTGCTCTTTTGTGGCAGTGCTATAACCTACCACATCTACTTCCTCTTCAGAATCCCTTAGCAAAGATGACTGGGTTTCATAAAAGGACCCCGTACCCGTACCTGACTCATGTATCTGGTTAACAGTTTCCTCAGATAAACAGTTCTTTACTTGTTTATGGTCCTCGCAGGTTAACTGTTCTTGTGAATTTGTGCAAGGCACACTGTGGTCTATAAAACTGTCCTCCTTATTTCTGCTATGAAAAAATGATGTATTTCCATTTTTTGCTATACTTTTTTCCTCAGATGAACAGGAATCAGCATTATTCTGTGCACTGGCTCCATCCAGTGGACAGTCACCACACTTTGTAGCACTTGAACCATTCCCATTAACCCCATTGACAGATTGACAAGTTATGAGTTCTTCGGTTACTGAAGAATGATTTAATTTTTCTGCACAAACAGTTACCTTTTTAACCTCCCTTTTATCACTATCGTCCAAAATAAGACATCGGCAAGCTCGTTTAGGCCCTGGATTGACCGTGACATTGTCTGATACTGAATTTTTATGTTCCAACCGATCTTTCCCTGTTTTAGAAGGTAGCACTTCTTCTGAACTATGTTGCGGCTCTGAACGTAAACAACGCTTACGCTTTAAAACTGGTGAAAGAGGTTCCACTTGTTTCTTCTCACAATTTTCTACAATTTGTTTCTCAGCATTATCCTTTTCTGAAGTTGAGAGGCCTCTCTTTCTAGGGCTTACCCATGATTCTTTAGAACTCTGCTGCTTGACATCATTAGCTTTCCCATTACTATTTCCCTTCTGTGTTTGCAGAGATTCTGATTTCTTCTTTGGTGATCTTGATCTTACTTGTGGAAGAGAAGGAACCTCCTCTGGATGAGCTATGCTACGGTTTCTTAACGTTCGGCCACAAAAGTTTTCATCCAAACCATTTAACCCCACTGTTGATCTTGTAACACGAGTAGATCGAGAAGCAGCCATACTATGGCAAGTCCCTAAAGTATGTTCCTCATGATCCACTCATTCGAAAACCTTCAAAGAAAAGTGAACAAAACAATGAGAAAAGCATTATAGAAATCATATAGTAACTGTACAGTATAACTGCACTTCTATCTAGCATAATAGTTTCCTTATTCCGATAACATGACACATCATATATAGTTTTGCAGTACTAAAAAGTTCTGTGTTTAGCACTCATATTTATACATAACAGTTTAGCTGCAGAAGCAACATCTGGCAATATATTTCATAGTGAGTCATGATTTCTATATGGTAGTTCTGAAATAAAAGATAAAACAATTCTGCTATCATTGAATAACCCAGTACAATTGCATTTAAGAAATGGTGCAATGTCCTATCAAGCTATGATATCAATAATTTATACATTCTAAAACATTAAAATCTGGAAATCTCAAAGGTCTGATAGACTAAAATGAAAGGATAAATCCTCATCTAATTTTCAGCAGTGCATTGTTAATGTAACAATGATAACCATCAATATTTTAATTAATCTTATTCTGAAAAAGACAAGGTGAAAGGCTTCATATTAATCTGGGATTGATTTGTCTAATCCAATTTTATATTGACTAAAGGTTATTTATACAGATCATGTTAGTCAATAATTTTATTTGTATTTTTTTATTTGCAGTTATACTGTTATCAGTACTATTCTTTTTAATAAACAAAAATTGCTTTACATATTTATGAAAAACACAGATCTTGAAGAGAAATATGATTTATGAACAAAACTAAAAGCAATTATCACTGGTACTATGATTTTAATTAACAAATACTGCAGTAGAAAGTTTTCTTTCACAAACTGTAAGAGGAAACTAGTATAAACACATTGAATAATGGATCAGATTATTATCAATTCACCAGTAAGAATTTTAAGCACTTTGGAACTAAAATAGAAGATATGTATTATACTTACTGGATACTAAATTTGTGGGGTTTTGCTGATCAGGCACAAATAAAGCTGGAACTGGGAAAGCAGTCAGAGATTTTTTAAAAAGCATATTTAAAATTGTTTTCCACTTTTTAATGAAAAAGACAGGCTAGTGGAAATTTAAAATGCATAATATTTCTGTAATGGGGTTAGTACTTGCAGCATTTAACAAAATATAAAATTGGACTGTATCTATCTCTAAGAGACAAAGAAAAACAATAGCAAAAAAGTCGAGGAAAAGGAATTAAATTTAATTAAATTCCTTGCAGATAAAAGGAACACAATTTTGTTTTAAATGATTCTTTTCAGAGAGATCAGTTCAACAAGAACATTTTTGAAAGCAGGCTCCGGTGTTTTATATGAGAGGAGGAAATATCTAAATAACCAAATAAGCTCAAAACATAACTAAAGACTTCAGGTTTTATTGTGAAATGCAATTTTGACAGTCAACCAACTTAAATGAGAAACAACTAGCACATGAGTTTGAATTAATTATGTATGTGACGATCTGTGTCACATACTACATCAAATTCTCCAATCACACTTATCCCAGATAGGAAAAAAAACTTTGTTTTTTTGGTGGGGTAGACTGCAGAGAAAACTCTTGAAAGAAAACTGGCAAAAAAGTCTTACAAGGATTGGAAAGCAAGAGAGCTATCAACATTCTCAAGCCTTTAATTAATTTTCTGGAAAAGCAGAATTTCCGGATTACAACTGGAGCAGAAAGGGAACTGGATTCCACAATCTCTGAAGAACAAGTCAAGAGTTATATAAAAACTGTGTTAAGTTTAATTGTTGTGCACTGTGGATGTCAGTTAATATTGTCACTTTATAAATTTATGAAAATTTGGCAATCAACTTGTAACTTTAATTACTAAATCAAGTCCGGACTGCAGAAAGTATCTTATACTGCAGTTACAGGGTTTTTAAAATATATATATATATTATTTGGGAATCTAAATCGTGTCGTGCTATTATTGTGCTAGCACCATCTTGTGATGGTGGGCAAAGCATTAGATATTATGTTCTTTTTTATCTTCATTTATCTGGAATGTTTTCCTACATTTGAAATTGGATAGCTAAATGATCTTTTCTCTTAATATTATTTTAATATACTCTATTAAAAAATACATTGCAATGTTTTTCTTTTTAATAGATTTTAATCTTGTTTATCTCTATAAGATGTTTATCTTTCAAAACAGAAAAGGGAAAAGAAGGACTGCTGATACTATATAGCAAACTCCATGGAGTGTGGGGATGCACACCAAGATCTCTAGCTCCGCAATAGCGCAATTTGTGAAATTTGGGCAGGTTCTGCACTCCAGCAAGTGGCGGGGCAGGGCCATACCCATTTGTGAAAGAGGCTGGGGCTCAGCAGGGAATGAAAGGCCAGCCCAGCGCTTCTCCATCTGGCTGGACAAGGGCTCTGGAAGCCAAGGCCACACAGGAGACAAGTGTGGCCAGCGTGGGGTTCTGAAACGTGGCACCAAAAGTAAGTTAGTGGTTGATGACTGGTTGGGTAGGTAAGGCCCAAGCAGCTTGGGACCCCAAAGGGTGGGAAGGAGTATGGGATCTCTCAGTGGGTCACGGGAGGCCTTGGGTTGTCGGAAGCACTAGGCCCCCTCCCCATGGCCTTCCCCACCCTGAGATACCTTGTGGACTTAACGATCCGCACATTCGATTAGTGAATGCATGGGCAAAAGCAAGTTTTCATGTTCATTTTAAGTGATTCACTTCAACGAATCATCGAGTACGAATGTAATTGGCAGGCTCCATTACATTCATAACTCGAGGACTACCTGTACTTATTTTCCTGTCTGAATATGTATCTCACAGCTCCTCCTATATAGTTAGAACACAATCACTGAAAGTTACTAAACCAGAATTCAAGAATTTTCCCTAAGATTATTTGCAAAGTATTTTTATGATCTTAGATAGTTTATACATATTCAAGTATACACTCCAGTAATGATTCACTTTATGATCATCTCATCTTTTAAAAAAGATATACAGACAAAAGAATCTAATTTTTGCTAAACTGAAATGGTCTTTTATTTTATTTTTGATGAAGATTTTCCAGGAAATTCAAGAGTGATATAAAATATAATACTGATTTTATTTATTTAAACTACTAATATTCAGTAGTTTACTATGAACAATAATGTCTCCAAAATCGACATATCATTTTGTATTGTTTTCTAATAAAATGGAGTACCATTTACATAGGATAGCCTAAGCCAATTTTTAAAATATCAAAAGAATTGCCAAAAAAAATTGGACAGAAGATATGTTACAGAACTTTTTAAAAAGGTAATATGGAATAGAAATGGGGAGACTCTCAGATGAGTAAATTGAGAATTTAATCAATGCTGACTCTGCTTGGTTCTTGATTTTACAATTATTTCTGGCTACAAAATAAAATGTTATTTCACAGTATTTGTGTATTTCAACCAGATGTGCCTCAAGGGCGAAGACAGAGAAACTGACAGAGTTTGTGACAGCAAGATATGAATAACATATCAGTTTCAAGCAAAAATGAGCAATAATCCATATTCCCCAGTTGATAATGGCTGATAATAAAAGCATTATTAAAGATTTGTACTCAAGTCCACTAACATTATACAAAAGACAGAACTAGTGGTTGTCTGTGCTTCAATTCTCTTTTTGAAATACTTTCCAAAGCTTGTATTATTTCCTGTTGATAAAATAGAATGCCCAAGATTTTTAAATAAAGGATAGCCCAGAAAAAAGTGTTAGCTTTTACTAATTACTAATGTGCCGGTTTAATGAATACTAAATACTACGTACATGGAACTGAGAGAGTATGGTGAATCAGAGAGAGAGAGAGAGAGACAGAGAGGGAGAGGGAGGGAGAGAGAATGCATATCTAACTATACATACACTTGTCTGTGATGCTAATATCGTGATTTTCTTAATTAGTTAATTTAGCTGCTCAAAACCAGTTGTCCGATTAACAAGTTTCCAATTATCTTTACATAAGAAAATGCAACATAAAATGATGCAGGCAGTCATTAATTTTTTTAGTTCCCAACAGTGGCATCAGCTCTATGCAGCCAGTGTTGTTCCCTAGACAATCCAGGAGTAGAATCTCTATGGTATCTGCAGGAAACTAAGCTACAGCTTTATAAAATTATAAAGCTTAAATACATGTATTGTTGTTCAGCTGCTAACAAGCACATTGAGAAAGGGTCCAAGCACAAACTGTTTGACAGAAAACAACCAAAGGTCAAGGATTGAGATATTCCACAATAAGCTTACCTATCAATCAATATTTAGATAAGCAGGAACCAGCACTTGATAAACAAGACCAATCAAGGAAGAAACAATAAACTAATCAAAATTGTTAGGATAGTCTATCACATATTAACTGCCAACAAGCTCCATTCCTCCATGCACTGATTATGTTACCTAGACTGGTAAAAAATGCATATGGGAAGAGAAGCAAGATCAAAAACCAAGAACTCAATAAAAATGAATAATTAATGAATTGGCCACAACATTATCCCTTTTATAGAAGTAATTGATCTCCTCTGTATATATATCAGCCATTCTCTCTTACATATCTAACCACACATATATAGACATGAAAGCCAGTTTGGTGTAGTGGTTAAGACATAAGATGAGAAAAGGAGGAAAGTGAGTTCTAATCCCGCCTTAGAGAGAGAGTGACCTTGGGCCAGCACTTTCAGCCCCAAATTGGCCACTTTCAGCCAATGGCAAACCACTGAAAAACCTTGCCAAGAAAACTGTAGAGGCTTGTCCAGACAAGAAAAATATATACACAATACATACACTCCAATACTGCCTTCTACAAGAAATAATTAGAAAATTAGAAATATAAACAATAAAATGGGATGGACAAGGTGTGAGAAGTAACAGCATTAGGAAAGGAAAAGAAGTGGGGAACAAAAGCAGATGAAGGTACATAGGAAGAACATTAAGGGAGAGAGAAAGAGCCAGTTTAGGCATTACTAAATGATTAAACTCTCAAGAAAGCTTTTTTTCAAGATAATTTTCAATGTTTTCCAAGCCAGGCCCTGCTAGACAGGATATTAAAGTCCTGAACTTCTATGAGATATTAGGTAAGTGGAATCAGTGCATTCTATATTCATGCCCCATTTTATTTTCCAACTAAAACTAAATTTTAATTGAAAGGAATTATTTTGCTGTCCTTTTAGTTCCATTTTTAAATATATATTTTTTAACTTTTGCAAAATTCAAATTCATTAAGAAAGGTGGTACTTCTGTGAACAAATACAGATAGTCTTTGTTTAGTGACTGCCCGAGACAGGTACCTTTTGCAGGAATAAAAAGAAGTGTGAGGGCACATAAAATTAGGGTGAGAGGGGTGAGCTCCCGTCACATGCTCCTGCTGACCTAGCAGTTCAAAAGTGGGCAACCATAAGTAGATAGATGGGTAGCATTTTAGTGGGCAACCTAATGGGGACATGAAAGGAACTCTAAATGGTGGTGGTGTCACCATTCAATCAAGCTTTGGTGCTCCTGACATGAATATAGTGGTGGTAGTAGTAATAATAAAAAATAACTTTGTGACCATTCCTTGCATTTAAGATCTTTGCTGATCTGTAAAACAAAGGCAGAGGTGTGGGTTAACCTAGCAATTACTTCACTGAATGGCAATGTTGCAGGTTGAATTGTAGTCACTAAACAAGGACTACCTTGTTTAGACAAGTAATGATAATCCTCTGAACAGTTACCTGCATGTATCTTTTAAATTAACCTTATCCTCTAATATATAAGAAGCATAGAGGAAGTGTAAATAGTGGGTGCAAAAGGCAGGGGATGGGGAAATAAACAATTATAAATAGTTGCTGCCAAGTTTATACAAATCTACTTCCTGTAGAATATTGAAACTATATAGCTACTCAGAAATATTATAGAAAAAAAATGAAGTTGTCAACGGAATTTAAATAAAAAGGCAAATCACACAATTTTTAGAGGTAATTCCACAGTTATTGCAAGATAAATAAGAACATTTTGTTATTAAACTGTTTCTTGAGCTTAGTACTTTACTTTTCACTTTCTTCTCTCCCCGTTTTTTAAAATTATAAGGATGCAAGCAAGCATGCATTTGTTCCTATTTGATGCGGAAAACTTAAACAGTAAATATATAAATAATGGAAATAGATATTTAAAAGGAATTCCCATATATATAATTTATCAAAATAATCTCAATATCAGTCAAGTAGTGAAGATTGGGATATGCCATGCCAATAATAATGTCTATAGCCCAATGCTTTTTTAAAGCATGACGCACACTATGCATCCTGTTTATTGACACTGCTGCTGAAGAAATGTTTAAAAAAATTAATGAATTTTCCTTTTCAAGAGCGTTTTGCAAGTTTAACATCACTAAGGCACAGTAGTATGCTCAAAGTGCAATCACCCTCTAATGCCCTTTAAAAGACTTCCTAAAGATGATTTTGTGGACTGTGTTTTGATTCTTGTGGAGCTTCCAAAGTGCTTTTAATTATGTTTAATTTAACCAGGCAACTAAAGGATATGCAAGACTCACAAATTTGGTTACGGAACTATAGTAGCAATGCTGATTCCATAGAAGTTGGAGGATCTCAACAATTTCCTCTAGGTTTTACACACCTTGGCCCATTTCCCTGCCTACATTGATATACCTATTTCATAATTACTGTTACCAACATCTATCTTTCTGGTGGATACCTTTACCTAGGTGTGCTACTCCTTAATCAGTGTATGAAAAAGATAGGATTCCTGTAGCTTGTATGAAGATAAAATAAATAATGCCACTTCCTTGCCCCCAAAGCTCTGAGAATAATTGAGCACACAAAACATTTCAGATACAATCATCAGATTAATTTATTTAGTGTGTGTGTTGGTTATAAAGATCTTATCCTACAATCTTTGAAAAAATGTTATCTGTATCTTGAGAAATAAAGACGCTCTTCAGCAAACATTTCCTCCTTGATTTTCTTAATTATTCTTTGTAAATTGCAACCATAAATCAGAAGCTAAGGAGAGAAATGTTTCTTTCAATTTTTATTAAGGTCATTGTTGCCTGAAACAAATGTACTTGGTTCAGTTATTCCTGGATTTCCTCCTTAATTTCTCAGCAATCCAGCTGCCGTTTTTTCTGTTTGTCTGAAGCATATCTGATGGAAGTGAGCCCAATGGGGTTCTTAGAGAGGTCCATCTGGTCACATTTAAAAAAAAAACTAGATACAGAAATTATTTTAATGCTATAGAAGCTTATAGGCTCTATTGTGGCTGGAATTCGGTTTTTCTTTTGTCTGTTATCTTATGGCTTTGTTTTCTTTCCCATTATTGAGTGGGTGTGGGGGTAGAGGTCAAGGTTGAGGCTTCAAAATGAGTTGGAGCGAGAACTAACAGTCTATTTCTTTAACATCACAGGAGTAGGGAGGGGTCTTCTATGTCTGCAAATCAGGCTCTACTCTGTTATCCAATTTTTCAGATAAGAGGTGTTTTAGTAAACACATTTCCATCCTGCTCATGGAGGAGCTGTTATTTCCTATTTCCTTCTCCATTTCCCTTTGACCTCTTAGAGAGGATTGCACTCTCTGCTGTAAAGTTCTCTCCCCTACATTATCCTATAGGGGAGGAGTGGGCAATTAATTTGCCCAGGGGGACAGATAAAAAACTGGGACCATTGTGGAGGGCCATTGCCGCCCTGCCCCCACTGCTGCTGCCCTGCCCCCAAAGTCAAGCTGAACTGCTGCCCCCCCCCCTCTCCACCCTCACCCCAACTAATGCCGCTGGTCGAACTGGGACTGCATGTGAGCCAGATGCAGCCCATAGGCTGTAAGATGCCTAGGTCTGCTATTTGAGTATTACTTAAAAGTTGCCCATGCACAAGTTTTCATCCCTATGTCTGAATCTATCATTTCACTCAATTCCTATTTGTAGTACCAGTTGATGAGATGGTAGCATTTGCAGCATTTAGTGGTTTTGGTTGCTAGAGGTATGTTGTTACTTCTTATTGGCCTGACCATTTGGCCCACTCCTAAGCCATAGGACACCCCCCCTTTCCAGAAAACTCTCATCCTACTTCTTGCCTGTATTGTTCAAGGTTATATGTCTACCACTTCTGAATGAGCAATTGTGGTGCTGGACTTGATGTTTGCAGCTTTCAGGAGAACTTTAAGCTCCTTCTTCCAGCTCTTAGGGGACCAGGGGAAACAGGGGATGGCGGCAATAGATCTGAATCTTTATCTCCCAAAAGTGGACTAAAGCCAGAATTAATAGCTGAAAAACTGAATTCAAGAACTATTTCAAGAAATAAACAACTATTTCATTATTTCTATTACAAATTCAATCAAGATTGTTAGAGGAAAGATACAATATCAACAATGTTATGTTGTTAAGACAGAACTACACGATTAAGTATTAAGTATCCGATCTAATTAGTGTAATGTAATAGGAGTACATTACAGAAAAATTAACTAAAACAACATAATTAAATGAGGAAAAGGACTGTTTGAACTAGTCTTAGTTTTCATGTACTGAAATTATTAAAAATGTAAATTTAATATTACCACTTAATTGTCCATTAAATTAAATTGTTATAAAATAAAATGTGTTAAGTGTCCTCTAAGTCAGTGATCCCCAACCTTTCTTATGCCGCGGCCCGGTATCCCCAACCTTTTTTATGGCGCGGCCCGGTACCGAGCATTAGCTAGGCGCTGCCATCTTTTTGATGAAAAAGTGCTTCCGGTGACCTCACCGGAAGCACTTTTTCATCAAAAAGATGGCGGCGCGCAGCTCGGTGAGCTTTTCTGTAGAAATGACTTTCACCCGGAAAAGCTCATCGAAGCGCTGATCCGCCATCTTTTTGATGAAAAGTGCTTCTGGTGAGCTTTCACCCGGAAAACTCACCGGAAGCACTTTTTCATCAAAAAGATGGCGGCGCCCAGCAAACCAGCGGCCCGGTAGGACTTGTTCCACGGACCGGGACCGGTCCGCGGACCGGTGGTTGGGGACCCCTGCTCTAAGTTATTCACGAGCAACAAGATCTATGCCATGAAGTTATAAATTTGTTTCAATTCTGGAAAATCTGTATTTATTACCAGCTGCATAAATAATCTAGCTATGGAAACTTGAAGCACAGAGTTCCCCAACGTTTCCAGCTTTGCGGACTGGCAGTGGGGGGAGAGGGGATAGCTTTGCATAAGCGATAGGCAGGCCTGTGTGTATGCAGCTTCCATTGGCATGCGTGGCATGCACACTTGCCTGCTGCTCTCCCAAAAGGAGAGCGCATGCAAGTGCTTGCCCGCTGCTTGCACAAGTGAGGCCCGGTTGCAATCCCCTCACGGCCCACTAGTGGGCCACAACTCATAGGTTGGGGTTCCTTGCTGTAGCAAAATATTCTCAAGACAAGTGATGCTGTGGTTTTTTTTTTCCTTCAATGGTTAATATATAATTGATATATATATTCATCAGTCATCCCAATGCTCTGCGCATGCCCATCCCCCGACATCCCGTTTTCGCCAGCAGAGTGCTACAGGAGGCTGTCAAGACTGAAAACAGGGCACAGAGGGCTGCGCATCAGAGGTACTGCCAATCCTTTGCTATTTCCAGGCCATCCCCATGGGCCAGATTTAGGCACCCTGTGGGGCACAGCCGGATCATGGACCTTGACTTTGACACCCCTGCTCTATATCGTCTGGTCAGATTTAAGGCTTCAAGGAAAAATTTACGGAATAACTTAGTCACATTAAAACCACATCTTTTTAATTAAAATGTTTAAGATTGCAATATTAGTACAAATTTATATTTCCATTAAATAATTGTACTCAGATTTTTTTAAACAGATAAGATTCAACAAATAATTAGCAAAAAATAATTAACTGTTTTATTTATGTAAAGTGACATGTAAAATCTGTAGCTTTCAGATTGGTTCATATGTTTCTATAATGCACTAAACAAGCAATTATACTGGAATTGGCTTGAATATTGTGCAATTATTTAAGTTATTTCTGGTATGGAAAAATACTTTTGGGTGAAATACAATTTTTTAAAAATGGTATATTAAAATAAGAAAATACAATATAATTACTTCCAACATTAGTAAAAACAAAGATCACAAAAGTAAATCCAATTTAGCCATTTAGCTAACTCAAAGGCAAGCTGAGTTATAAATGATTGTACAGGGATTTCAGTCCTTTAATGAAGGCATGTCATTCTGAATAAACGGTGTAGTTATGGTATGCATTCCATTTTTTTGTGCATATGTTCTTTGGAATAGAACTAAAAATAAATACTGTGTGATATTTAGTGAGACTATATTCCAAATTCAAATGAACTCCAAGGCAAATTAAAGAAAGTCAGAACAGAATATAATCAACTCAAGAGGAGCAGATATCTCTAACTGGCCTATACAACTTATTTTTTTCCAGGTTAGGCTGTGATATGAAAAGCAAAGAATAGATTCAATAGTTTTAGGATTCAGAGACAAAAAAAGTACATCGTAAGATTATTATTGTGTATTTTGCTGAACTTAAGAAATCACACTCTTATCTTGAAGAATAGCAGAGTCAATACTGTCAGGAGGACTGGCAAGAAGAAAGTCAAGGTTGAAAATGTGAGAAAAATTTCATTCTTCCTTCAATATGCCCAGGATCATATTGTTTCTAATTTATGAGGAGTTAGGACAACAAGGACTGCTTAAATACCTGAGAGATGGATGCAGAAAATTCTTTAAATGTAGATTTCTACTGAAAGTCTACGAATATATTTTTTAAAAAGGGCTTGGTGGCATTGCCAATTATATTTACAGTGTAAGAACAGAACACACAAGAACATTGTAGAAGGTGATAAAGTGTTTTAACAGGAGAAGAAGGAACCCTGTAGCAAGAATAAAGCTCCCGGGATGAATCAGATCAAACAATATCCTGAGCAACACAGTTTGGAGCAGCATGGTAATAGAACTTAAACACGGACTCTAGAAGGTCATGTAACTCTGCTAGATAGAAATATTTCTATATCTTCAAGATAGGTAGCCTTAAGATACATAAATACCATTCCATTGGCAGTGGACTGACATAGAAAATGTCAGCAATAAAAGGAATAAAATAAACAAAACATGCACAGAAATAAGTTACCAAAAATATCCTATTGATTTATTAATATTACTGTATGATGAAAAGTATGTTTAAACAGTCATTAGAACAACAGTTTTTAACACTGAATGATACAAAAAACAATATAATTTTGTGCAAATATGTTAAATGGTTCCTACCATTGCAAAATGAATGGAATATGAGTGCTTTTTCTTGGATCTGAGGAATTCCAATGTTGCTCCACTAATTTTATTAGTCATCACTCTTAAAGTCCAGGATGCATTCCATGCATTTTATCTGATCATTTTTATGTTTCCTTTAATATCGAAACTGTACAGAAAAGACAACAGAATTATGAAAAGTGAATAAATAGTGTAAGGCCACTCATAAGTACTTCTTAATGAAACTATTGCTTAAACTGAATTCTGAATATTTTCTTAAGTTTATACCATCTCTTTAAAAATAGCCTTAAAAGAAAATTTAACACAAATATATTAGAACTACTAGTTGTATAAAATTTATACAGTAATATTTTTCCTTCTATTAGTAAGGGTAAGGCTCTGTTCTCAAATTTTGAATATTTATAGAACATATTTTATAAATAATATTTTTTTTCAGTATCAGCTTATGAAAAGCTCCAAAAATAATATCTTGAGCATGTTCACATAGCTGAGAATGCCAGTTTCTTAAGACGCTTGGAAGTACGTGAACATAAAACAGAATGACAGACTTAACCTTTACTTATTGCCTATTCAATATGTTCAAAAGCAGAAATGTACTGTAAAAAAAATGCACTACAGAACTGTGTGCATGCTAAATGATCAAAACTGTTGAATTATGCTCCTTGATTGAATAAAAACTCCAGGTAGTCTCAAATAGTAAAGTTCAACTGTTTTAGGAAATGTTAAAAATGCATAATGACATTTTTCTTCTTTGACAATTTCAATAATTTTACTCCAATTGCATTTTTTTATTACACTGTTGTCACAGACACACAAAAATACATTTAGATTCTCTTGCTCTATACAGAAACGTATCCTACATGGCTTGGTAACAGTACCACATTAACTACAATATTCTGAGAAATCTTTATGACAAAGATAGTTTAATTTTCAATGTCATACATATTGTGCACAACTATGATTTTGGAAGCTTTGATATCAGATTGTTTGTTGTTCTCTCCCAAGAATGTATTATCTATACCCTTCCAAATATTTACACTGCACCAAAATGAAAGGGAATTATTTCAACAACACCCTGAATCAATTTGCAAACCTTCAGATATCCACAACTCCTACTTATTCCAAATCAAAACCAGCAAAATAGCTAGAAAGTTGAATATTGTAGTGAATACCACATAGAAGGCACTCAGTTGGAATAGAAGTATCTATGTTCACACCATGGTCGCAGTTCTATAGGAAACGTCAATTAATACAGATCAATTCATATTACAGGTAGTCCTTGCTTTGCGACCACCCATTCAGTGACCAGTTACAACGGTGCTAAATGTAGGGGTCTTCAAAGTTGCAGCCATTACAGCCAGTTGCAGTCCCTGTGGTGAGGCATCACATTTAGGGGCTATCTTACCTAGCAGTCTTCCCAAATTCAGCAGTAAATCAATTTACAACCAAATTTCATGTCCCTGAGCAAAAGTTCTTCATGTGAAACTAATTATGGGCTGGTCAGTTGCAGGAAGGCTAGAAAAGGCTAGAAAATTCTAATCAACTAATTAAGGACTGGACTTGTAAATTGCAGTTAGCATTTTTTTTAGAAATATTACACTGGAGAAAAGCAGCTCAGGAATTCAGATACTGTAGTTTAAGCAATCTCTCTGCTCTGTGAAGGGACAAAAAAAGGGGGGGGGGGTTTCAGACATGGGGCACTGTACAAGAGAACTTATATCTGAATAGCATGGAGCAACCAGTGATCCTCGAAGCATCTATTTTGGTCTTGTGTTACTTAACAAATGTTTCACTTAACAACCAAGTTGTTGGAATGGAATGTGGTCACTAAACGATAGAAGGGGTGCTGGAGATACATATTTTTGTTGGCAATTTTTAATCCAGATGGTAGAGCTAATAATACATTGTAATCTAAGAGAACTGAAAGGCTAACCATCATTGCTTCCTTCATATTTAAAATAAGTTTTCCAAATCAATTAATAACTAAAATATGCATGTTTTACAGAAGGAGATTTGGCTGTATCTTGGACTCCATGTATTTGTCAAGTCCAAACTGTCATTGAGAAAGAAACAATGACAATGACTTCTCTATTCACTAGACATTCAACCGTTACAGAGAAGGATAGAAAGTTATCCAATTCCCTCCCACCCCCCCCCCAAATAATTTATTATTGTAGGATTTCATATTGATTAAACAAGATTACTTAACAAAATTTACTTAGAAATAACACAATGGAACTTATTACAGTAAACATACAGGTGAAACTCGAAAAATTAGAATATCGTGCAAAAGTTCATTTATTTCAGTAATGCAACTTAAAAGGTGAACCCAATATATGAGATAGACTCATTACATGCAGAGCAAGATAGTTCAAGCTGTGGTGTGACAAAATTGAGATGATTATGGCTTACAGCTCATGAAAACCCCAAATCCACAATCTCAGAAAATTAGAATATTGTGAAAAGGTTCAATGTCCTAGGCTCAAAGTGTCCCACTTTAATCATATAACACCTGCCAAGGGTTCCTGAGCCTTTAAATGGTCTCTCAGTCTGGTTCAGTAGGAAGCACAATCATGGGAAAGACTGCTGACCTGACAGTTGTGCAGAAAATCATCATTGACACCCTCCATAAGGAGGGAAAACCTCAAAAGGTAATTGCAAAAGAAGTTGGATGTTCCCAAAGTGCTGTATCAAAGCACATTAATAGAAAGTTATGTGGAAGGGAAATGTGTGGAAGAAAAACATGCACAAGCAGCAGGGATGACTGCAGCCTGGAGAGGATTGTCAGGAAAAGGCCATTCAAAAGTGTTGGGGACTTTCACAAGGAGCGGACTGGGCTGGAGTCAGTGCATCAAGAGCCACCGCACACAGACGGATCCTGGACATGGGCTTCAAATGTTGTATTCCTCTTGTCAAGCCACTCCTGAACAACAACAAAAACGTCAGAAGCGTCTTACCTGGGCTAAAGAAAAACAGAACTGGTCTGTTGCTCAGTGGTCCAAAGTCCTCTTTTCTGATGAGAGCAACTTTTGCATCTCATTTGGAAACCAAGGACCCAGAGTCTGGAGGAAGAATGGAGAGGCACACACTGCAAGATGCTTGAAGTCCAGTGTGAAGTTTCCACAGTCTGTGTTGATTTGGGGAGCTGCGTCATCTGCTGGTGTTGGTCCACCGTGCTTCATTAAGTCCAGGGAAAACGCAGCCGTCTACCAGGAGATTTTGGAGCACTTCATGCTTCCTTCCGCAGACAAGCTTTATGGGGATGCTGACTTCATTTTCCAGCAGGACTTGGCACCTGCCCACACTGCCAAAAGCACCAAAACCTGGTTCAATGACCGTGGGATTACAGTGCTTGATTGGCCAGCAAACTTGCCTGACCTGTACCCCATAGAGAATTTATGGGGCATTGCCAAGAGAAAGATGAGAGACATGAGACCGAACAATGCAGAAGAGCTGAAGGCCGCTATTGAAGCATCCTGGTCTTCCATAACACCTCAGCAGTGCCACAGGCTGATAGCTTCCATGCCATGTTGCATTGAGGCAGACACTGCTGCAAAAGGGGCCCAAACCAAGTACTGAGTACATACGCATGCTTATACTTTTCAGAGGTCCGATATTGTTCGATGTACAATCCTTATTTTATTGATTGCATGTAATATTCTAATTTTCTGAGATTGTGGATTTGGGATTTTCATGAGCTGTAAGCCATAATCATCTCAATTATGACAAAACACGGCTTGAACTATCTTGCTTTGCATGTAATGAGTCTATCTCATATATTAGTTTCACCTTTTAAGTTGCATTACTGAAATAAATGAACTTTTGCATGATATTCTAATTTTTCGAGTTTCACCTGTATATGGGGTCGTGACCACTGAACCCAGCAAAACATTGAATTTTATATTGTTTTGCTTCTTTCTTTACCCCATTCCTAATATACAACTCCTCTAATCTTACTTCATCCCTTTTTTGTTTTTACTCATGAGAGAATAAAAATACAGTTGTATGTATGAAAAAAAGGCATGTTACACATAAAGATAAGACTCCAACTAATTGTATAAATGGGCTGATTTCTTTACATCCTTCAATTTGAGTGTTTGTTTTGCAATAACCCTCTGGCTAGTGTGTACATGTGTCTGAAAATATATGCATCTATATAATGATGTCACATTTATTTGGGGGGGAAAACTCCAGGATTGGTTTTAATTAATTAGCAACTTTAAGTAGGAAAACTGGGCGCTACATGTCTTTTTGTAAATAGCCTCTGGTTAATTTTCTGATTACTCCCCTCCCCACAACTTCGCCATTAATGATTGCTTTGATAATACTTGTCAACTATACTGCTCAGTTCTTGGTAATACCTTTATTTTTGGAATATATTCTAGCACAATTTTTATGATTAGTTTTTAATAATCTGATATTAATCTTCTTATCTACTATAGTTAATATGCCAAAAATTCTAGTGACTAAAGAATTTGATTGTTCTGATCTTGGAGTATACTGAAAATATATATTCATTCTCATTCTTGTCACATATAAAGCAGAGCTCTACTTGAAATTTTCAGTACCCTCATCTGACCTGCAATATGCTGCATATTGATCAAGGTTTATAAACAGTAACATCTCAAACTGACAAAAATAAGTCCAGTTGCTAGGACTCAATTCTAGACATTTCTTCATCGACATTTATAAACAGACCTTTTCTTTCACTAAGGCTTATTGAAACATCAATTCACACTGCATGTAATTTAGGTAGAATTCAGTAAGTACTTATACATTCTATTAACTCATATTTTCTAAGTATGATCTGCTAATTAAGCCACAAGTGGCAGCTTTGAACAATATACAAAGCTATAAATAATATTTATAAATAATAAGACCTGGGCTCACATACTGCAGGGCCCCCAATCCCCAAGTAACAGCCCACTACCAGGCCATGGCCCAATTTGGAACCTGGCTATGTGGAGCTTGACTTGCACAAGCAGCGGGTCAATGTACACAAGCAGCTTGACTTGCACACACCAGCCCACTGCTTGCACAGACTGGTTCCCTCTCCTCCCCCGCTGGGCTGCCAAGCCATAAAGGCTGAGGACCACTAACATACTGCATCATGCCAAAAAGCAACCAACTGCCTTGTGCTTAATTTATGAACCCAGCCAATACATCACTTGAAATGATGCCATTGCAACCATTATAGACATAACAGAAACACTGAACTGAAGGGAAAATAGATCTTTATATTCAGTTCAAGCTACCGTAAACTAACATTGTTTTTAGGTAATTGTCCTTTAAAATAGCTCATATCTGTTTTAAAGAAAATAAACACAGACTTGGTTGTGAAGCTTAAAATGCTAAAAAAGTACAAGGAAGGGATAGTGAAGAGAAACAGTGGAGGCAATGGAGAAAAACCTTTCAAGCCTACAGCTTTTCAAGACTACAAGTTGTTCTTACAACCTGTCACAGTTATGACCAGCCCACCAAAAAGCTACTTATAATCAAGTTTCGAAGTTCTGACATCCGGGATACTCTTGTGATCATGTGACTGCATTTTGGGTGCTTGGCAACTGGCCTGCATTTACAGCCACTTGCAGTGCCCCATGGTCACATGGCTGATTTTATTTTTATTGCAAACAATGGATTCACTTAACAACATTGCTATTTGAAGGCTCATTCTTTATTAAGTTTTTAAGATTTAAAAGTTATAATTTGTCAAAATTGTAGATATGTTAACCTTACACATATCTTGTTTACATATTTACACAATACACTGAATCTAATCCTGATCATATGTAAAAAGGGCTTTTATTAGCAAAAGTAAACCTAACCCTAACTTATTACAACACAAATGTAATAACCCAAATTAATGTTTATATCTTTTTATTTCTCATTCATAGGAATATATAAACTATGAATAAGCTAGAGATCCCTAGTTTATTTCCTCAGAAAAAAATATGTTATATTGTTATTTCTCAACCACATTTGCCCAGTATTTAATCAGAATATATACAGTATACGCTATAGTGCACTGCAAGATTAAAAAAAATAAGATGAACGAAAGAAAAAATATTCCTGTCAACTTTGCATGCAGGATCTTAATTAAATCCACAATCAATCATCACATTATTTAAAAAAAATTACTAGGATAAACAATACATTCATTATTGTATGCTGTAGAGCAGGGGTGTCCAACCTTGGCATCTTTAAGACTTGTGGACTTCAACTCCCAGAATTCCTCAGCCAGCTTTGCTGGCTGAGGAATTCTGGGAGTTGAAGTCCATAAGTCTTAAAGTTGCCATGGTTGGACACCCCTGCTGTAGAGTTTGCAAGTGTGATCTATCTTTAAGATCTATTTCCATTAAATAAGAGGCTGACTGGTATACCTTGTTTATGATCTACGGTATATTTTTTAAAATTTTATTTTCAATTGTTTTCCATTTGTCAGGAATTCTTAAAATGGATTTTTCTTAAGTTTTCTCTAGAAATCCAAGTGAAGACTACTAAGATTTCATCTACAGTGGATATAGAAAGTGTATCCCCTGTTAAAATGCCAGGTTTTTGAGATATAAAAGAAATCAGACTACCGTGTTTCTCCAACAATACGCCCCCCCCAATAGGAAGACCCAGCATGTTTTCTAGGCATAAAATGAAATTAAGCCCCTCCCCCCAAATTTAGGCCTAGTTTAAAACATGTGAAATTGGGGGGGGGGAAGGCGGGGGAGGAACTTGCCATTAGGAGTGCCCCGCGGGCAGCTACACTTCACCATCAGCCGCTCCTAACACCATGGTGGACCACGGAGGGCTCCCTTACCCGGGTCAGCAGGTGGGCGGTGTCAGCGTGGATGTCCGGCAGCGTTTCAGCCACTTCTCAGGCCTCCGTAGCTTCCACAGTTCCCACCAGTGCTGGCGCCTCTCTCGTTAGCGCCGTCTCCAACAACAGCATCTGAGTCGCTCCCGCTTTTCCCCCATCCCCGTAACAACAGGGAAAAAAAAACATTTTGAGGTACCTGGGAGCGCGCTGCGTTTTGGTTTAATCCCGAGCGGCTGGGTGGGCGTGAGAAGAGCCGAGCGAGCGTCTCTGCTGCTGCTACCCTTGGTGCTCCAGCCTCGGGCTCTGCAAGTTTGCAAAAGTCTCAGTGCGCAGCCCGTTCCTGCATTCCAAGCACCCCGGCCGAGCTGCAGCTGTCCCTCTCTCGCCAGCGCTGTCTCCAATAACAGCAGCAGCAGCAGCAGCGGGAACCGTGGAAGTTACGGAGGCAGCTCCCCCACCCGAGAAGCAGCTGAAACGCTTCCATGGTTCCGCTGCTGCCGCTGTTGTTGGAGATGGCACTGGCAAGAGAGGAACAGTTACAGCTCGGTCTGGGCGCTTGGAATGCAGGAACGGGCTGCGCACCAGGACTTTTGCAAACTTGCAGAGCCCGAGGCTGGAGCACCAAGGGTAGCAGCAGCAGAGACGCTCACTCGGCTCTTCTTACGCCCACCCAGCCGCTCGGGATTAAACCAAAATGCAGCGCGCACGTTCCCAGGTACCTCAAAATCTTTTTTTTCCTGTTGTTATGGGGACGGGGGGAAAGCGGGAGCGACTCAGACGCTGTTGTTGGAGATGGCGCTGGTGCGCGGGGAAGAAATTAATGCACCCCCGAAAAGACGTCCTAGCCGTTTTTTCGGGGCTCAAAAAAAAAACACACACACACAAAAAAAAAGTCCCGGCCTTATTTTGTGAGAAACACGGTAAGATAAATCACTTGAGAATGTTTTCACTTTTAATGTAACTTATAAGCTAAACAATTCAATTGAAAAACAATCTGAAATATTTTAGGGAGAAAAAAATAATAAAAACCTAGAACAACATGGCTGCATAAGCGTTCATATCAATTTATAGGTAGAGATATGGCTTTGTTCAGAATTAACCAATCACATTCCAACTGATGTTAAATAGTAGTCATTACACATCTGCCAAGTGACTCTGATCCATATAGAGTTCAGTTGTTGTAGTAGGATTTTTCTGACATTTACTTAGGTGCCTCTTACAACAGAAGTCATGGTCTGCCAACAGCTTAAAAAGCATCCAAGGTATCTCATTCTTGGAAGGTATCCATTAGAGAAGGGTACAAAAAAATTTCAAAGGCACTGGATATGCCATGGAACACAGTGAAAACAGTCATCATCTTCAAGATTAGAAAATATGAGACAACAGTGACATTACTAAGAACTGGTTGTCCCTCCCAAATTGATAAGAAACAAGAAGTCTGGTGAGAGGCTGCCAAGAGGCCTACAGCCACATCAAAGGACCTGTGGGAATTTCTGGCAAGTACTGGTTGTGTATTACATGTGACAATAATCTCATACTTCTAGGCTGTGGGGTAGGGTGGCCTTTTGTTACAAAGAAAAACATTCAAATCCAGCTACATTTACAAAAAGCTACCCGGTAGATCAAGTCTGACAAAAGCATGTGGGAGAGTATGTTATGGTTTGATGACACCAAGCTGGAACTTATTTCCATTGTTGGCCATAATTCAGGCATGATATTCCCCTCTGAAAAAAAAATCAGGGCCGGCCAAAAGAGACCCCGCGCCGCGCGCCAAGAAATTGCACACACAACACCAACGCTACACACCCTTCCTTTCCAGCCGGTCAAGTGTGGATCAGCTTTGGAGCTGGGCAGCCGCTTCCCTGGTGGCGGGGCCGAGGACGCCGCCCGGGGAGCGCCCGCTACTTTCCCTCACCAGGGCCGGGCTGTGGCGTGTTGCCCTGCGCCGCATGGCCCCTGCCTGGCAGCGCGCTTCTTGGCACGAGGCAGCCGGGTTGCTCAAGGAGCCCGGCCGGCCAGGCGAGGGGAAGGCAGCGATGGCCCTGCTGGGCTGGGGCGGAAAACCTGCTTGGCATGGGGCCAGGGAAGCCTGCGGGCGGAGGACCAAGCACGCTGGGAGGCAGAGATTCGGCCGAGGCCGTCAGACGGAGAGACAGCTGGCCTGCTCCGGTGCCGCCGCTGCCGTTGCAAAGCGCCGCCGCAGCTCTTCCTTTTTGCCTTTCCCTTCCAGAGGCAACGCGGGACTGGAACCGCGCCGGCGGTAGCAACTCCTGACTCAGGGGGCCTCCGAGGGGAGGGGAAGGAGGAGAAGAAGGGGGGGAAGGGTGGGGGGGGCGATTCCCCAAAAAATCAGAATTCCGATTTTAATCAGAAGAATATCATGTCTGGTAATTCCAAAAAGTATGTTTGGCATAGAAACAACACCGCACATCACCAAAAATACACCATACCTACAGTGAAGTAGGGTGCTGCAGCAATATGCTTTGAGGCTGCTTTTCTTCAGCTGTAACTGGGGCTTTAGTTAAGGTGGACAGAATTATGAACAGTTCCAAATATCGATTTTGGTACAAAACCTTCAGGCCCCTACTAAAATGATAAAAATGAAGAGGAATTTCTTCTTTCAAGATGACAATGACCGAGAGCATACTTCCAAATCAAGAAAAGAATGGCTTTACCAGAAGATCAAAGTTTTGGAATGGCCCAGCCAAAGCCCACAGCCCAGGAATGAAAATCTGTGTGATGATCTGAAGAGGGTTATCTGTCTATCTGACAGATTTGGGGTACTTTTGCGAGGAAGAACGGGCAACGATTCTCAAAGCAAGATGTGCCTTGTTGATAGGCTCCTACTCCAAAAGACTGAATCCTGTCAATAAAATCAAAAGGTATTTCTATAAAGTATTAGTTTAACGGTGTGCAACTTTATGCAACCATGTTATTTTAAGTTTTTTTAAATTATTTGCCCTTCCCCAAAAAAGATTTCAATTTGTTTTTTTGTTGTTGAATAGAACAGCTTATATGCTATATTAAAGATGGGAAAAAAAATCTGAAATCTTGGTCTGATTTTTTTTTACATCTCAAAAGCCAGGCATTCCGCCGTTAATACAACATATAAACTGTAGACTTTCTACATCTACCATAATTCTGATATAGTGGTACTGAAGTTGTATAATTTACTACATTAAAATACATTGTGGATTTTTATACCCATGTTTTGTAGAACAGGAAATAAAGCCAACGATGAATAGATTTGGAAAACAATTGTGTCTGATGTTCACAAAGAATGGAAAATATGTTTTGGACATATGACAACTGTAGAAAAACAAATGACAATAGAAGCAGCTAAGGCAGAAAGCTAAGGCTGTATATGAGAAACAAAGTTTTAAAAAGCAGGTTATAGGAAAGTAGAAGAGACATTTTAGAACAAATGGCTGAAGAAGAAAAAACAAAATAAAAAATATGGAATAGGAAGAAAATATATATATATCGATTTGCTTGGTAAAAAGCATGCAGAAACGGGTAGACCTGACTGGTTCAAAGTTATATTGTCTTCTTCCAAAAAGGTACTTAAGATCAGGTTCCAAAGTTCCAGACGTGCACACCCCCAATATTTATGCCCATTTATACTCTCCTGTGGTCACATGACTATGATTTATGGCATTTTTGCCAAAAACTAGCATTCACTTCTAGGTTTTGGCAAAAAATGCCCCAGGGTAAATAATGGGTTCACTTAACAACCACAGATTCATTTAACAAGGATGGTAATTAGCTTAATGACCACAACAAAAAGAGGTTGTAAAATTGGGTCTGTCACGGTTTTAAGTCAAGGATTATCTGTACAACAGAAAACAGAAGCAGTAATAAAAGCTTCAGGTGAGACAGCAGAAGAAACTAAATGACTGCTGTTAAAAAAGGGAAATGCCAGGGAAAAAGACAGAACAGTGAAGTACATTAGTTATTGAGAATACAGAAAGTAGTATAAAATGGAGCATATGACTTTGAAGGAGAAAAAAAATTGAAAGATTCCTTGGCTTTAAGGAGAAGCATTACATTTAATACTAAAATAAATTGTTTCTCCAGATAATATCAAGCAATCACATTAAGTATACACGGAAGAAAAAGGTCAAATTGGTAAGATAAGATGATGATGAAAAGGACATTGAAATAAGAAAAAAAACACCACATAATTTAAAGGAGATTTGAAAACTACAAGATTGGATGAATAAATCCTAAAGCCTACTCTAGTAAAATATCATTTTTCCTATTTTTTCACAAGACTGAAAAAGTATTTTTTACAATTCCATAATGGACAACAACTAACACCATTTCAGGTATTTCACTTGGAAAAATGAAAATGGGGAAAATTTCAACAGGGAGGCAAGAAAATTAGGAAATCTAAACGAGAAACAGCTATTAATGGTGATACGATGCTTTCCTCAATGGAAATATGGTTGTGTAAAACTAGAAGCAAAAAAAAAAAAAGCAACAGCTATATATACGAATAACTGGCAGGAGATAAAATTGTGATAGCTGATTGTTTACCAAGACAGGATATATAAAAAGAATGTATTTATTTTGTTATGGGGAAAATTCCATTTTTCTTAAAACTTTTACCCTACAAGGATAGCAGAGGTAAGCTTTCATTATAAATATGCGATGAAATGGTAGACTATTATTACAGCTGGGCAATTCTTGTAAGACAGAGGTAGAATGTTGAGTCAGTTTGAAGAGTGAGGGAGAGAAGACAGAAGAGCAATAACTGGTGTATATATAAAAAGAATGGAAATATTGACATCTTTTGTGACAATCATTCTACAGTTCAGTAATACTGTTGTATAGAGAAGACATTTTGTTGATGTACCTTTAAAGATAAAGATTCATTTGGAAATGGGTGGCACCAAAATCAAATCAAATAAATACATTTCCAACACTATCCGATAATACAATGCAACTGTTACATAAACTACAACTGGCCCCACCCTGACCACGTTAAAAAAAATCTTGAAAACTTGGCTCTTCCTCCAGGCTGTGATAGTGGGTATTTATTTTTTAGTAATTGTTTTTTTCTTCTGGAATTTTAGTTTTCAATTGTACTTATTTACTGCATAGCATCAAGATTTAGTGTTGAGTGGTTATGTATGTTTTTAAATAAATATTCATAATTAATTAATGTTGTATAGCTGTCAAGAGCCTTTATACAATTTGATGGCCTTTTAAATTTGACAGATGAAATTTATATAAACTTCACTTCTGAAAAATGAGTCAGAATGTAGAAGTATTCTATCCAGTTTTGTGTCTGTTTCTATGTTGCCAGATAGAAAAGAGATAACCTTGGGATTTTTAGGTTGGTATTATCATTTTTGGATGGTGGTAGCAAGTACAAAATACAATTATTTATCCCCCAAATAAATAGAGAATGAATTATGCAATTACTGATCAAATAAATCAAGTTTCTCCACACCTGCTCAATTATCAGTTCAGTTCAGTTAAATATACATAAATTAAAACAAGCAGGCAGAATTAAATGAATTTTTTTAAATGAAACTCTTCCAAGCTTATATCCTTCCAATCTGTTCTAAATTTCTGGATGTGGAAGATATGACAGAAGCTCTAAGAGGATGTATATTTTGTGTATATTTGTAGATATTGTACTCTCAAATTGCAAATGGAGAGGTGGGTACTCTATTACCTTGATTTTTAAGTGCTTTGGTTTTATTGTATTGCGAACAGTTGCTGGGGTGCATCCAGTTCGTTGTACAATGACAATAAAGTTCTTCTAATTCTAAAAAAGAACAAAGCTCTGTTACCCAAACTGACTTTTGCTTGCATAAAGTTGGACTCAGCTCAACATTGTTAATTCATAATAACCTTTATTTATTGTATGGACAACTTGTATACTGCCTACTCATAATACCTAGTAAGGGAATTAAATCCGAACACTCATTCAGCAATATTAAAATTCATCTTTCATGATAAAAAGGACTTCTCTTATGACCCCTTGTACATGTTCACTTTCCTAAGAGATAAAAATCATGCATTTACCAAAACACCACTCTCTTAGACTAGAGTATAAGAAGGGAAATTTTGTGTTGGTATTTTATAAAATGAAGCACACATGCATTCATTACTTACCATACTGCAATCAGTAAAGAAAGTTAAAGGAAATATCCAAAGCTCCCATGTGACATTTGAAATATTATAATATTGATTTTCCTGACTGTTGATATTAAGACTCTGGTAAGCATATATTGATTAAATCCACTCAGAGCATATCTATTTGGGAATCAATCCCATTAATTTCAGTGTGACTTAGTTTTCAGTATGTGTATGGATGTGTGTGTGTGTGTACACACACACACACACAACTGTACAATTAAGCTGGAGTGGGAAACAGCAGCATCGCTATTCTAGAACTTGTTGAACCATCATGTAACTACTGAAGACAAAGCATTAATTGTGCTCTATCAGAATAACATTTTATTTTATTCATTTATCTAACTTGTTAAGGCCACCCAATTGCAAAAGGACTCTGAGCAGTTTACAAAATATCAAAGATATAATTGAAACCCAATTAAAAAAACAACATAATGAAAAACAACTGCCTGGACAAAATAATTTTAAAATCTCAACAAGGGCTCCACAAGCATCCTAATCTCAAGCTTTGGAGCAATATTCAATAAATTTAGAAAATGCTACAGACACATTAATGTGGTTTGAAATATGTTTAAATAATATTTCATTAAAACACTATTTACTTCAAGATAAAGCACAAGAAATAAAATACATTTATGTTCTCCAGCAGTATTTCTGCATAACACAAGTCTTCATAAAAGAGATCAATCCACATTTTTGTGTACAAGTTGCACAATGGAAATGTGTTCTTAGTATGAAAGGAGAAGCAGTTTGACAGTCAATCCAATAATTAAATGGATTTTTTTTTAAAAAGAACCCTGAAGCTTTTATTACAGTACATGAATATATACTGGTGACATTTGGCTTGATTTTTCCTATGGAAATGCAGAACAGGAAAAGAGACTGTTGCCAAGAAAACATCATAGATATTTTCATGTAGGTACCAAGAATCCAACTTGATCAGAAGGAAAATTCACTTTAGCAGAAAGAAGATACTTACCATATTACATTTTAATCTCACCCTCCCTGTTCAATTCCATGGGATTTCTAAGAAATCATTTGTAATTGCACCCACACAGTAACTTTGCATGATGCCTATTACAAGCCTTAACCTCCCTTTACATACTTGCCATATATACAAAAAATATTTTAATATGTACTTATAAAATCCAAAGTTTAAAAAAAGCCAATCAAGTGAGTTTTACTTTTAACAACAAACCCACCCACCCCTCAAAACCAAAATCTAGAAGTTCCAACTGAACAATAAAAACGTTTGGTTTGGACATCCAAGTAAAACTAGGTGTCTCTGCAAGGTAGTTTTGTTATATGTGATTTGCAAAAAAAGTTGCTTCATTAGATGCAGTCAACAAGACTACTAAGCAAGCGGGTTTTATGCTACATCATAAAATCTATTAAGACATCTTCACGCAAGACTAACAGCAAGCAGCACAAAATGTGCCTTCACACAATACAGGTAGTTCTCAACTTATGACCACAATGGAGCCCACAATCTATGTTGTTAAGTGAGACTGTTCAGTCAGTTTTGCCCCATTTTACCACCTTTCTTACCACAGTTTGTTAAGTGAATCACTGCAGTTGTTAAATTAGTAACCCGGTTGTTAAGCGATCTGGCTTTCCCATTGACTCTGCTTGTCAGGTCACAGAAGGGGATCGCATATCTTGGGACACAACAGTTATAAATATGAACCAGTTGCCAAGCATGGGCTGCAAAGGTTGCAACTGTGAAAAAAACGGTCAACAGTCATCTTTTTTTTTTTTCCAGTACAGTTGTAACTTTGAACTGAGGACTACCTGTATTGATTTGTAAAATCGATTTATTAACATGCTTGCCTTGGCTTCTTTTATTTAGTTATTTATTGAATTTATATTGCCTCCAATTAAAAAATTGTCTTGTTTTGATACAGTTGGGTTTTATTTTAAAAAAGCACAATACTGCAGAATAAACTCTTTAGTATGCTTGACAAAAGTCATTAGGACTGCAAGCCCCGGCTCTGACAGAGGAAGCATTAGTGGTGCTTTGTTGTATCGAGGTCATCTCCCCAATCCCACATTAAGTCATCCACACCTATCAATCAATCAATGCAGCAGCTACGGAATGCCACAGGCACTTCAGAAGTAGCAGCGAGAGGAACAGCCATGGTCCTGACAATTTTGCATCCCTGTTACTTGGTGGGGGGGGCAGAGCTTCACAAGTGGTTACTAAACAGCTCGAGACCTGAGGTACGAATTTTGGCGAAACTCAGGGTCCAAAGGCTAGACGGCCGACAGGGGGCGCCACAGCCACCATGTGGGGACGAGGCGCCGCAAAGCGGCGGGGCGCCGCGCGGTGCGGGGGGGGAGGGGAAAAGCCCAACGAAGACGCGCAAAACTCTTTGCCAGGTCAAACTCCCCGCAGTGTTCAGCCCCGCCCCACACGCAGACGCTCAAGTAACGCACACACACATACCGCACCGCCCCTAGCCCTCCCTCCCTTCCCCCCCCCCACCTCCCGGTTGCCCGTTACCATTATTACCCATGACGCCCAGCGCAGCGCCGCCATCCTGCCTCCGGTCAGCTCCCACGGGAACGAGGGCTGACCTCGCGAGAACTCCCATCTCCACCCGCCCAGCCTCCTTTTGAGCATTAACATGGCAGAGGCGGCGCGCACGTGTCCGTCGACTCCCGGATACAACAAGCGGCCCCCGTAACGTGCTCGTCCGTGCACGGAGGAGTGGTCCGGGTCGAGGGGAGGGGAGGGAAAGGAGAGTACCTTACCTGACGTCACGCGCAGATGCCCCCTCCTTTCCTTTCGGATTCGAACAGGCGCGCGAGTCGCGGCTTCCCCCCCCTCCTCCTCCCCCCTCCTTTTCCGCACGCGCAGATCGCACTGGAATATAATCCTCCCGCCGCCTGTTCTTCAGCGCCCCCCCTTGCCCGTCCTGTAATGAGACCCCATCCGGGTCTTTTTGCCCCCCCTCCCCGCGGCCCCTAAGGGGGAGGGGGGGCTGACCTGGTTACTGTGAGATCAAAAGGAGATTCCGTCGGTGTCGTAACGGACCTTTTTTTCTCTCGGTTCTCAGAGCCAGCCGTCCGCGCCACACGTCAGCGTTTTCCCGCCCCCCCGAACAACTACAGCACCCGCTGAGCTCCCCTCAGCGGCGGCGGCGGCAGCGGCAGCTCCTCTTCCGCTTCCTTCCCTCCCCATATTCCCTGCGCAGCCCGCGGAAGGGTGGGGGGGCACTCCCTGCAGCTCCGCCTGCTGGTTGACTGAGGAAAGTGACGGGGCCGCCCTGAAGAGGACGGAGAATTTGAGGAGCCGCGGAGAGGCGGCGGGGTCTTCTCTCCGGTTTCCCTGCTCCGCTTCTCTCCTCGGAGAACAGCCGCGCGAGAACCAACCGGCCTGGAGAGCGCTGCAGGTCCGGTCCCTTGCCCTGGTGGGGAATGGAGGAGCCGAAGTCCGGGTTTCTGCCGGCGAGTTCTCGCTAAGTGACTCCCCCTTTTCAGATTTATATACTGCTGTAAACCAGCCGGCCTTAAAAGCCTTTTCTAGCCTGGCTGGGAATTATGGGCCTGGATGGCTTCAGATCGGGGAACCCAGGTAGCCAATACAGGTAGTCCTCGACTTACAAGAATTCACTTAGTGACCGTTCGAAGTTACAACGGTGCTGAGTAAAGTGACTTAATGACCGTTTTACACAGTTGCGTTCTTTGCAGCACACAACCCCCCCCCCAACCCCCCCACGGTATGTGATCAAAATTCAGCCGCTTGGCAACTGGTTCAAATTTATGAGGGTTGCTGGGGTGCCGGGATCATGCGATCACCTTTTGTGACCTGACAAGCAAAAATGGGAAAGCCGGATTCACGTAACAACCTGGTTGCTAACTTAAGTGATTCACTTAACAACTGTGACAAGCAATGTCTTAAAATGGGGCAGAAATTTTGGCCTCCATTGTCATAAGTTGAGGACTACCTGTATATATGTTATTGTGGCTCTTCTTTCGGTGTAGCGTTTAATATAAATATCAAAATAACAATTTAAGTTTTGTTTTTTATTGTAACATTGAAGGGACTCTTGAAAAATAAAACAAATGTAGGTAAATTAAGGAATACCCATCCTAAATAGATATGATTTGACTTGCAGAAAATACTTGGGCAGAATAAGCTGGTATGATCACCAGTTGGCAAACTGCGGGCATCCCAAAACCTTTTGAATATTTATTCATGTAATCATGAATATTTATCTCTGCAAGATAATATTGGAATACAAGAATATACACTTAAAAAAGAAACCGTGAATACAGTATTGAACTGCTTTTGATTCCAAGTATAGTATGGCAAGTTTGAATACATAATACCTTTTGAATTGGGTAATTGTCCCATAGTCTTTTCTGGATTCATGAAATAAATCATTTCTGATATTTATCACATTTAGAAACTTCCCATCTTCCTCACAGAATGAGTCTGGAAAGTATGGAAGGCATAAAAACAACATCTATATATAAATATTTCAAATTTGGAATTTCATATTTTTGACAAATGTAGTTATGTACTTGAATTTTAGAAGATCCTTTTTTGCACAAGACCTATATTAAGAGTGTTTTAGAGACAAGCTTTTTGCCTAAACTAAAAAATGATTTTCCAATCCCTCTTTCCTGCACAGTGGAAAGTGGAAATCATGATGTCATACATCATATACTTCTTTGCTTGAGTATAGCATTTTAATAATTTATATAAAAATCAATATTGTGTTGTATAACTGCTTAAATAGTTTTATTTGGGGGGGAGGGGATAGCAGTTGTTGCAATGTAGATATATTGTAGTACAATGCTTAATAGTCATAGCCAGCATGAGCAAAGTTTTGTGTTGTATTCCAGCACACCTGAAAAAATCCTGTTGGAGAAGATTACAGTCTCGGCCTATAAAAAAGAAAACCCAACATTAACTTTTCACAGCCTCAAAATGATCAGATGTAGCATGGAGGATTCTGTACTTTCATCTTCTTGCATGAACAGTGAATAAAAATATTAAAAAGTGCACATAATTCTAAAGTAAATACTTTCCTTCCAAGCTTTATATATACTTATAGTCTACTTCTTGGCTATTAAAAATTCATGTTATTTCATATTGATGTTTGAGTTATATTTACTGAGCCAAAAACTTGAAACTATATATATTTACTTGAATTTACTGAACTCAGCAAAGCTTCCAAGTGAATTCAAGAAAAGCAATGTGACATTAATGCAAACTCTACAAAGGAAAATTATGCAAAAAGTGCTGTGTTGGTTAATTATTTTTAGTTACAAGCCATCTGTTTTGTGAAACTCCAATCTTTTACTTCATAGAGAATGCCTGCCCAAGTATTGCCTTCTAAGAAACTTCCAAGAATAAGACAAATATTTTTTTAGAATCATAGTATGTTGGAAGGTAATGTAGATATATATACCTGTTTTAGAAATTCTATGTTGCAGCATCTCTGAAATATGGTAATTCTGCCTGTCTTTAAATAACTTTTGCAAAAAAAGATTACAGTACTCCATTCCACATTCCATTATTAGGAATTTTCTTCTGATATCCAACCAATATTGACTACCTTGTAACTTAAAATCCCTTGGATTATCCAGACCTATTTCAGTTGGTTTCAGACCAGGGTGTAGTATGGAGATTACCTTGATTGTATTTGTCAATCTGGAATAGGTTGGTACATCCACCCTTGTGCTTCTTGCATTTCCCCCCCCCTCCCCCCCCCCAAAAAAAAAACTGCAATAAAAGTGGAGTTCCAACAAAGGAGCCATTTGTCAGAGAGAGAGAAATCTACTAGTGGAAGTATGCAGAATTTGGAATACTTGTAAAAACACAATCCATCACATCTGGTTAGATCGACTAGAACCATTTTTTCTCCTGTTTCAGTCTTTATATCATACATATCACCGAACAAACTATAATAAATGCACTATCACATAAACCTGGATATGATCTTCCATACTCATTCCTTCTACTACTAAACAAACGAAGCAACTTTGCCCCTCTTCAATCATTAGAACCCCATAATGGTTGAGGGCATGGAGGAAGGCACTAGATCTGCTCAATTGGATTAGATTGCTGCATAGATAAAAGCTTCAAACTGATTCCTTTTTCTATAAATAATGGATAGTTGCTTCATAGTGGCCAATTATATATTCTTTCAGGAAGGGATATGGCAATTTTGCCATAAGAATAGGACTCCTGGATGTGTTTAAAACTTTGCATCAGGTGTGTAGCAAGTTCTGGTGGCTGAGGGGGAAAGCAGATGACAACCATATTTCATTCTAACAAGTTTGTTGATGGGCAAAGACTTGTATGACTTTCCTCGTGCACTTCATTGCCTTCATTGCCAGGATCTTTAGATTCGGTTTCAGCTGATTTTAGTTCTTTCTCCATGGCTCTGGCAATATAATCTAGGGGCATCCAGAACTGAATCTGACATCAGTTATAGCCATATGTAAAAATTAGTGATACGTTTTCAGTATATGGTGGTACTACTTTGAGCAGATTCAGGCCCAAGTTGTCACTTATTAATGTAACAGTATCTTCTGGGATAGCCTATAAAGATGCTTAAAGTCAACAAATTGTTCCCTTGCATCTGTGGTACCCTTGGGCTGAATGGTTTGGAACCAGGACTGCGGCAGAGTGCTTCTATCTATTCCATTTGTCCCTAAGGTGAAACTTGTCAAACTGGGAAAGCAGTGTTCCATTCTTCAAAGGTTCTGACCACTTCTGATTAGGTCGGGGGGAAAATAGTTGAAAATCTCATTTTTTTAAAAATGACTGAGAATCTCATTTTAAAATATGTACATGGTTTTGAAGGCAATAGTAAGATGAAATCATGTGTAAAACTGCCAGTGTACCCAGGGTTTCATTTTTTTTCTGATCTATTATTTGAAAAGCAGGGAGAAGGATATGTTGCTATGGGAACCAGTTTTGATATAGCATATTATGAAAAAGATACCTAGAATGAAATTAAAGTGTGTATCTGTATCTGTATACAGGCTGCATTGTTCAACAAAACCATATTTTGTGCAGGATTTTTTTTACTATTCTCAACTGACAGGAGGGAGAGAAGGGAAGGGAAAGAAGTTGAATATGGGAGTCCACATTATTTATTATAACAGACTCCTAGTTTTTGTAAGCAAAAGTTTTTGGCCAAATAGAGTGTATGCATCACAATCTTTGTTGAAGTGTAGATGCAAAATGCTATCTATAGTACATCGCATTTATACTTTTGTTTTGAAGATGTTTTTAATATTGCCAATTAGCAAAATATATGACATCAATAAACATCCTACCTTTTGCACAGAACATCCACATTTTCCAGTATAGGCTTAGGCCAGAAATTTTAAGACAAAAAAACCCTTTGCTGTTTGGTGAATAGTGCATTTCAGGAACCGGATTAGGTACAGATTCCAACTGGTTCTTTTGGTCCTTTCAGTAGCGTTACTACCATGGATTATTGTATCTTTCTGAGGCAATGAGCCAATAGGGGATTTTGCTAGAGTAGTTTGGAAAAAGTACTTGTGTAATTATTCTACTGTAATCTTATCTGGTTGAGTAAACACAGAAGAGCCTGCTGGAAGACTCAGTTTTAAGGCCATGGCCTCATCAAATCTCTATTTTCTCCATTATCTTTTAAATTTCTTAAATGAAACCGTTAGATAGTTTGGGCATGGCTTCCTTTATGGCAATAATACAGTGTCTCCCACCCTTTATGGGAAGTTTTGCTAGACTATTTCATTTTCTAAACTAGTTAAGTTCCTTGATTGATTGTAGGAACACTAGTGTAATGCATCTAAATTTCAGCTATGTGTTTTTCAAAGTATTCCATGATTTTCTACTTTGTAAACTAGTGGTTGGTTGGCAAGAAAATTAAATGGATATATAATTGGTTTAAAAATAATATTCAGTATAAACATTGAGTTTCTTATCAAACCAACAGGATATGTCATATGGGTGATGGACAAAAAAGCAGTGGAACTAGCAGCAAGTTCTAACTTCCCGATGGCTTCCCCATTGAGTTTCCTTGTGGGAAGCTGACAGGGAGCATCAGAAATCCTTCCTTCCCTTTCTTTCCTAATAAAGCATTTATCAGGCCCAGCCCAAGAACATAAAACAATCCAGCCAAAGTCCATTTCTTTATTTGTTCACATCAAATGAACAGAATCTTGCCAGACTGAACCCTTACTCTTCTTACCCTAATGGATATACCAAGAGATTCTAGGAGTGGCTATCTTTGATTCCTATCCAGTTGCGGGATGTGTTGTCTCGCTTTACCTCTCTCCTTGGAATGAACTCTATCTTGGGAAACTCTGCTTTACTATAGTCCACCACACCACCACCTCCTTTGTAGGCACAGTCCATCACAGAGTATCCCTTTACCCATTCTCAGCAATGGATTTACATTACGGAAAAGCTGTTTGAATATTGAAAGCAGAAGCTGTATTTGTTTGCTTGCACCCAAAGCACAGCCCTGATGACTGTAGGTCTTCAAAAATATTACTAATATTGTTTGCAAAGTTGTATGTACTTAAGGACAAATGATTGCATTTGCATCATGTAAAACTTGTTTAAAATTATGACCAGTTATGGCAAGATATATTCAGCAAAGATTGTTTTGCCACAATCAACATTAAATGCTATAATTTTTATTCTTCCCATTCAAAATGATTGTATTTATGTTTAAAACATGGGTGTCTATGGAATGGAAGGAGAAGAATGAAAGCACAAGACTTTTTCTTCTTTTTGTAACTTCTGAAATAAAGTTTATATGCGAACATGTAACATTAGTTCCTATCAGGGATGAATAGTATTGCTGTAAGAGTAATATTGTAAGAGCTAACCTTACAATATTTGTACCCACTATGCATCTCAGCTCTAATAGTACAAGTTAATAGTTTAAATTGAAAAATAATATTAGATTTGGTAAACTTTTTATGTTTCACTCTATTTTTCCTGTAATCATTTGTAAATGAAAGCATTCCTTTTCATGCATAAGATCAATTTAACAAAACAAGTTTTTCTCTTTTTCTGATTTTATACCTTATGAACAATTTCTATACAAAGGTGATTTTTTTTAAAAGGGTTTTCCAGTCAAAACGAATTTTGTCTTCCATTCTTTAATTTCTCTTCAGTGGGATGAATCTGTGATACATATCTTTATTTGATTTGAAGTTCAAACACTTTATGCGATTTTAAAAATGACTTTATTAAACTAGCATTTTATATTATCTATATCGTGGCAATATTCAGAAAAAAAATCATCTGGATGACATTCAACATTTCAATATGAATAATCTAGAATGTTTTGCAATCTTGTTGAATGCATTCAATTCAACATCTGACATCATATATCATGCCAATGAGCACTGCATTACTATAAATTTTCTCCATGTGGAACTCTTAATGCATTGAATTTTAAAAAAAAACTATAAATGTCCTAAATTGCATGAGCAATTAATGTACCTTTCATGCTCTTAAAATCACATATTCCTAGAGATTATAGATCTGTTCAGTTACATATGTTATTGAGAATAATTTATATACAGCAAAAACATATTAGAGAATTTAAACAGTACATAGATTATTTATATTTGTTGACTGAAACAGTGATTCATCTGAACTGTTTACATAT
This sequence comes from Notechis scutatus, assembly GCF_049901735.1. Lineage (NCBI taxonomy): Eukaryota > Metazoa > Chordata > Lepidosauria > Squamata > Elapidae > Notechis > Notechis scutatus. The sequence continues at coordinate 75,382,730 of NC_142011.1, forward strand.
CTGATACACACAAGGAAAACATTACTATTCCTGAGTTTTCATACAACATTTATAATTTCTATTAATTGCTAACTAATGCCACCTTTCCATCAAATGTTGACAACTTGACAACTTGTCTTGATAAAACTTGGAGACATCCTGTTAGTTTATAGTTATAGTGAAAAGACCAATTATGTTTATAATGCATAAACTTTACATATATATATATATACAATGATGTAGAATAAGATCACAATTCCAAAGTCTCTTTGAAAAGTTCTAATATTTATAATGTGTATATTAGAGGTTACAATCTCAGTTCAGTTCTTGATTACGGTCACTGGCCAATATGTGTTTCAATTCACTTTCCATAGATAAAATTTCTACCATTCTGTCATTTCACAGAAAAAAATAAAGATAAAAATAGCAACTTGAAAAATCTTGGGAATGTATGTTGCTAAGTGGAAGGTATGTTGTAAGAATTCATTCCTTGATTTGATGGCTACAGTCTATGTGTTTCTAATTCTACTTTATCTTCAGTCTGTAATGATTCAGATTCACTTTGAGCAACAGGTGGTCGCAGTATGATTTCTGGGCCTCCTCCATAGATTGACTGTAGAAAATTCCATGTTTCTTCTGAAATCTGTCCAGAATCAGCTCCTAAAAGACACACATATTTCCATAAAGTTTACCGGACATTTTAAAAGATTAAATCTGGAAAGCACTTCAGTATTTATAAATAATATAAAAAACTCAGGTTTAAGAAGTTTAGTATTATCTGGATTGATCTGTAACTGATGTGATATAGATGATACAGCTCAACCTATTACCTACCGTTTGATGTTATTTTGTCTTTGTGAGTAATTATGTAAAGGGAACTTAATTTCTTTCACACATTTTAAAATACCTGTTCAGATTTTCAATGTTTAGTTTCTGCACCATAAAGGTAGAAATGTCCATATTTTTAAACAAAAAAAAGTATGTTCAGAAAATCACTATAGCGACAAATGACAAAGCCACATAGACTTTTAGAAACAAATTCAGAGTTCCTTTTTAACAGCAATAACAAGTGTCAAATACAAGATTTTTGTCACGTACAAATTTCAAGGACTGCTCCTATTTAGTAATTAATACAACTAGATTACAATATAAGCTTGTTGATGCAGCAGTATTTAAAAACATTTTAATTATAGCTGAAGGCTAGAGAATAATGTAATTTCTTTTTTCTATATTATGTATTATATTATATTATATTATGGAGTGGGATATAGTGAATCTATATGAGAAGCTAACTGGAGAAGCAATAAATACAATCAATCAGTCAGAATAGAGCTGGAGGGGACCTTGGAGGTTTCTAGCCCAACCCTCTGCTCAAGCAGAAGACCCTATATGATTTCAGACAATTGGCTGTCACGTGTTTCCTTAAAAACCTCAAATGATGAAGCAACCACAACTTCTAAAGGCAAGCTGTTCTACTGGTTAATTTTTCTCACTGTTAGATTTCTCCTTAATTCCAGGTTGCTTGTCTCCTTGGTTAGTTTCCATCCACTATTTCTTGTCTTGTCTTCTGGTGCTTTGGAAAATAAGCTGACATCTTCCTTTTTTTGTTTGAATTTTGTTTGAATTTCCCATCCCCAATGTGGAGCTTTCTCTATATTCTATACTTTTGAGAATAGATGGGGCTTATTTGTTTATGGAACTGTTAATCACATAGGAAAAATGTAGAGATCATACACAAAACAACCATAAATGAACATGACCACTGTTAAATTTTCATGCAGAGAACTATTATCAGTGTATTCATACCTTGTTTTAGAACAAGCGAACCACATTTACTGACACCAATCTTGGTATTGTCAATGGGACCTGGAGGATCTAATGAAATAAATGTTACAATGTGAGATAATACTATTTAAACAAAAAAAAGCCCCAAAGAAAATTCCTCTCATATTTTATAAATTATTTAAAAACTCCACATAATAAAACGTAGCAAAATGCATATTTCAATCGGGTGTACAATTTGAAACAGCTGCATACAAATTTGAAAAATGTTTGTAATTGAAAGAAATCCACCCATTAAACCATTTACCAAGGCTTCCTAAACTGCAAATCCAATAGGACTTTATCCATATGCATAGTTGTCATATACTCTTATTGGGTGCTGTTCTATTTTATTTAACATCTGCAGAATTCATTGTACTGCCCCATGATTTTACTGCAGTTATTTACTACCTAATTAAAACCATGTGATCTTAATATAGCATGTTCTTGCAGTCTCTGAATTAGGAAAATACTCACCGTTATCCTTGCCCTTCACAAACGCTTCCCATTCTCTGAACCATTGCATACTGATGCAATAGAATATAGATGGAGATTCCTCCTCTTGGAATGCTCTGTTCAACTAAGAGACAGAAAGAAAATTCTAAAAGCAGATGTGAACAAGCCTAACATAACTGTCTCAGATTCACTGTTACTGTCCTCAACTCTCCAAAATTACAAATAGTGCTTATTCACAAATTAAATGCTTAAAAAGTGTTGGATCAATGTTCAGTATTATGATTTTTAAAAAGACATGAATAAAACAAAAGCAATTTTGCAAATTGTATAAAATATTTTATGACATCATAATAATAAAATAGTTTTGGCATAATACAAACTCATAAAACATTTCCTATGTTGATGTTTAGCTGTGCTATACAGTTTAACACAGGCTATTTTTAGGCAGATACATTTCTGAAGGAATCTCAACTTTTCCAATAAAGGCAGTACATTAGGAGTTCTGTCACTGTTGAAGGCATTGATTAACCTTTCAAGGAAATATTTCTGGAAGGATGACCTAGCTAATCATGGTTTGTCAATTACACTACTAAACATCTATGTGTAATCTTTAGCTGGGTGACACAGTGCATCATAAACCAACAGTTTTTTAATCAAGGTAACTTGAATGGCCTACCTTAAAGAATGTGTCCAAAATCTGGAACTCACGTGGAACTGAAATTACTTGACTGTATCAGGAGTTGACCACATGGAATGTATTATGTCACAAAATGTTTTAGGATAATTTGTATGTCATAAAACGGTTTTTCAAAATTTGCTAATTTCAGTTCCACATGGGCTACTTTCAAGGCAGATACTTTGAATATCTCCTGAATTTTAAAGAAGGAAATAATCTCTGAAACAATGACCCAATGGTCAAGGATTATCTATGTATCTTTATCAAATCAGATAAACTGAAAACACAAAACAGATTTGGAAAATTGGAAAAACCTACAATTGTCTCTATTAGGTAGAATAGCTACAATTAAGATGAATATCCTACCGAGATTACTGTACCTGTTTCAGACAATCCGAATAAAGCTGGGGAAACAATATTTTGAAGAACTAAAGATGATATTAAAATTTGTATGGCAAGGTAAAAAAGCAAGAATAAAATTAAAAATACTATAAGATGCTAGAAGAAGAAGAGGTTTTGGCCTTCCGGATTGGAAGCTATACTATCAAACATCGGCATTTACATGGGCAAAAGAGTGGATTAATTTGAGGAATACAAGGTTATTAGCACTGGAGGTTCATGATCTGCAATTGGGATGACATAACTTTTTTATGGTATGAGGATAATTCCAGAGGCATTACATTAGGAATGCATTATTGCTAGTATGGACCAAAATCAAAGAGCAACACTACCTGAAAGTGCCAGTTTGGTTATCTATAATGGAGGAATGGATATATCCTAATGTTACAAATATGGATAAAATCATAAGATACAAGGACATACTAAATGAAAGGGGAAAACTAAAAATAAAACAAAAACTAAATAGACTAGGGATTGACCCATCCTGGTGGCTACAATTACAGATACAATCCAGATATGAAAAAGATCGGAAGGAGTTTGGGTTTTATAAGGAACCAAATGAGCTAGATCAGATTTTAATGGGAACAGATGAAAAATTAAATAAGAGGATATATAATTACTTATTAACTATTAGATTGGAGAAAGAACAAGTAAAAAACCTTGATAATTTTGGCTAAGAATTTTGGCTATGCAATAGAATTGGACAAGTGGCAGAAATTATGGAATAGAAACTATAAGCTTACAATATCAACAGCGTATAAAGAAAATCTCTATCAAATGTTTTATAGATGGCACTTTTCACCTGCAAGAATAGCGAATATGTATAGAAATAAATCTGAAATGTTGGAAATGTAACCAGAGGTGGTATTCAGCAAGTTCTGACCAGTTCTGGAGAACCAGTAGCGGAAATTTTGAGTAGTTCAAAGAACTGGCAAATACCACCTCTGTCTGGCCCCACCCCCATCTTCTTTGCCTCCAGAGTCCCAGCTGATCGTCTGGGTCTTCTTTTGTTGCCCTGCACAGGAGAATGGAGCTGGAATGCAGGTTAGTGGGGTGGGGAGGGAATGGGATTTTGCAGTAACCTTCCCCTGCCACGCCCACCAAGCCACACCACGCCCACCAAGCCATGCCCACAGAACCGGTAGTAAAAAAATCTGAATCCCATCACTGAATGTAACCAAATACCAGGTTCATATTACCATATATGGTGGACGTGTCCAAAAGCAAAACAAAAAGTATTGGAAGAAAATTTGCATATGGCTGGAAACTATGACAAAATAACACACAGATTTGAAACCTGAGATATTCCTGCTGGGCATGCTACCAGAAAATTATAATAAAGGTAATACATATTTACTTCTACATATTCTAACAGCAGCCAGGAATGTATACGCACAATACTAGAAAAACAAAGAAACCCCTACAGATTATAATATAATAAAAAAAATACTATAATGCGCAGAAATGGATAGATTAACTCTAAAATTTAAGGAAACACAAGACACTGAGTATTTTATAACATGGGAATTTTTTTACAAATGGCTCGTTGATAGATATAGAGGTTAGACGAATGGATTTATGTCAAAATATAGACTACATGGGAAAGAAAAACTGACTTGTAAATATATTGATGGCTATCTAATCCATGTTATAGGAGATAGTATATTTTTTAATAATGATTGATATCATCTAATATATGTATGTACATGATTATAATGATTATGATGATGCTTATATTTCAACACTGGATACCTAAAAAACACACTGTTCAATATAAAAATGGAATTTGTGATACAAAAACAATAAAAATATTTTTTAAAGGGATTATCTATTTATCATTAAAACTTAGGCAATACAATGTTGCTTAAAAGTTCATGAACCCTTTTGAATTTCTGCAAAATATGGCCTAAAATCTTTTTTTAAACAGATTTCCTAAAATTCAAGAGTTCACAAATTTAAGCACCACTATCTGTATAAGCTCTAATAATATTCATTATGCTTAGAAAATATATCATTGAAAGTAAATTATTTTTATATACATCTTTTTAAAAACATTCCTAGCCCCTGAAAATTTCATATTGTGGCTTTTTACACATCCTGTGTAATGCTTTGTCCTGTAATAACCATTTCCTTTTCAGTAAGAAGTTGTTCTTCACAGATTATAAATGAAATTTTCTGTTATTTTTTCTCAGTTCTGAAATTCTCTATTATGACATGCCAAAATGGATGCTAAGAAAATATTAAATTTATATTTTTATTAGCAAGAATAATTATGAATTATTTTGGATAATTTGAATAATTTCAAAATATTAAGCTTAGTTTGGATATTCAGTTTTTTCTATTTGTAATGGAACTTTGTCCTTGAAGGGTCTTACTAGTGGAAAAACTGAGGTAGCATATGTATTTTATTTTCCCTTTTAAAGTCCATATATCACCACATTGTTTTGAAGAAGCTCTCAATACCTCTGATCCCCAATCAGACTCTTTGGGGCAAAGAAAATGTGTGAAATTAATAAAAATGTTCTATATGTAGCTCACAATGTCTCAAGTTAAAAGCTATTGATTGTAAATATTTGTAACTCAAACAAATACATAATTTAACAAAATAGAAAGAACATACTTACCCGAATAAACATTTCCAGTTCTGCCTTCCGTCTTTTTTCTATTTTCTCTGTTTCCATTTGACAGGTGTAACATACATATAGATGATTAACTGCTGGTCCTCCACCATACCTGTGATAATAAATTATTAAATAAATCCCCATTTATTAGGTTTTATAGAATCAAACACTCTATTGAGGAAGCAACTCTTTTTTTGTTCACATTTTTTTTACTTTTAATAGAAATAAGTAACACATATCTGAATTAATTGCACATGGTATATCTATTATTCTCAAACTCTGATATATCAAAATGTGAACTTTTTTACACCTAACTTAGAAATAAGTGTGGTTCTTACTATTCACTTTTGCTGAGATCACATATAAAACAGTATTTTTGTTTTTATTCTGCTTTCTAATACATTTTTCATTGTACTGTTTCTTTGTTGCTTGATATAACAGAATCTTTTGTTATACATATTTTGACTTAAAAAGTTTGAAACATACAGTATTTTATAATAATTTTTGTCTACTCATTGAAATGAAAGAAATAATTGCAATGTAAAATTTTTGCTGATATACTATTTTTCTGCCATGATAAATCTATAAACTTTTTAAAGGATTCAGAAAATGCAAGACTCATTAGTATTAAAAAAATATCAATTCAGAATTGTTACTTTCACAATACACAACTTTTATCCTCTTCAGAAAACAGTTTATCACTTTTCCCTCTGTGCACATTAACATTTATATATAGGATTTACAGCAATCCCTCACATACTCAGAATTGTATTTAATATTTTAATATTTAATACATTTATTCTTGGGAAAATGTGTGTGAGAGTGCTTAATTATACGTTTGAAAGTCTGTCAGCAAGAAAAAGTATTTAATTCTTTAAAACAAGTATAATATTAAGCCTCTACTTTGTAATGCCTATTTTATCTACACATAAATATCACATCCATTTTGGAGGAGAGTATAGTACTTTTAAAATACTGCAAGAGTATGTATGTTTGAATTAGTGCCTATAAAGAATTGATTATAGAGAAGGGCAGTAGCTCTTTTGAATTCTACTGTATAGTGCAGTGTTGGTGTGGTGTAGAAGGTTTTCAATTCAATGTGTGGAGTTTGAAGGATGTGTGTTTGTGTTTATTTTTATGGTCATGATGTGCACTGAAGATGGTGTTTGGTTTCATTATACAAGGTGCAATGACAATAAAGTAAACTAAACTAAAAAAAGTACTATATTAAGGCACTCTACTACACTAAAAGTTTCTGTTATTTCTGATTTTTAAAATAAATTCTCCAAATGCAATTAAGAGGTGCATTTTAAAGAAAACCTAGCCATGCATAGATCAGAGCTTGAATTAAACTACAGTGGAGTAAATCTAAACACTTATTGGGGACAGAAATGTTCTATTGAAAACAGCAACACAAAACTAATGCAGCTATAATACCTAATTATTTATTTACAGATTGCTGTTTGAGCCAGCAGATGCATTTGTATTTAGAAACAAAGTGAAATTAATTGGTTTTTCTTTCCCTAATCCTGAATCATTCTTGTATCATGCCAGTTCACATACTATCAGTCAGGTAGTAGAGGTGCACGCATGCAAGAAAATAAATGAAAATAATATTTTTGCCTTCTGTTTATAGATGTTTTGTGAGATTAAAGAGGCTTAGAAAGTGCCAGTCCACCACAGGATTCAGTATTATGTTCTGTACTACATTATATGCAGATTTTCCAATTACCTTCTCTTTGATAATTATTTTTTGGCATAATAAAATCAGACATCAAATGTAATATGTTTCACAATTAAGTTTACCTGCTGTACAAATTATCCCATATGTTCTGAGGAAGCATTACAACGAGATCTTCTATAAAAGAAGCTTTGTGTGGTGAAACTCCTATGGAAAAATAGTTTTAAAAAATTAAATATGATTTAGTTAAAGAGAGTAGAAACCTTGAAGTAATGCAGTTTTTCAGCAGCAGTAAAAATATAAAATATCTGTGAAAGAAACAACTTCCTACTGTTTTATATTAAAGCTTCTTAGTTTCTACCCCAAAGATAGGTGCAATCTAATTTATCTTACTATAGAATTAAACTGTAGCCTAACAAGTCATGAGTAGTAATTAAGGACATACATATTTTTTACTTTCAACTAGTAAGTTATCCAAAGTTTGTATCTATAATTTTAATAATGAACCCGTTAGCTTTACATTTGAAGAAATGGATTCTACATAAGAAAATTTCAGGCTGTGATCTGGATAATCAGAAAAGAAATTAACTGACTACAGAGTGAAATTCTCGTTTAATTGAATAAAAATTCAAATTAAAAGATGTAAGGACAAAAATACATAGGGTGGCAAAAATGGTCAAAAACTCAAAAGTTACAGGAAACAGTAGGATTTATTGTTCCAGATAATAAGATAAAATGTTATCTTCATAGGAGAATAGTTTTATATGACCTCAGTCTCACCTCCATGGATGCAGAGAAAATCATTATTTGAAATAGGTCCTGGTTCAGCAAAAGTTCTGAATTTATTCAGCCATAAGCGTGAAATATAAAATTGAAGGAGGCTTGGTTCCATAACATTAAGGCTTGACACTCTCTCTCTCTTTTTTTTAGCTTCTTCGTTACTTTTTCTTTTGAAAAGAGGCAATATATTAACATTAGTTAATGACTAATTAATCTGTATGACTAAAAATATTAAGATTGCATACTATGTGCTAATTTTCAATTTAAAAAAGCAAAGGTACTTCAAATCTTGATATCTTCAAAATATTTGAGTTCATGGTAAGATAAACTCACAGCTATTCTTTAGAACCAGAAAAATATGTTAATTCCTGCAAAGAAGCACTTTGAAAAAAGCAATATTGAGTTTTTATTAAAACTAATAAAGCCTCTAACAATTGGGAATGACTATCCTGGTGTTTTTTTTAACTGTTTGTTATGAATAACAGACTTGTATCAGTTTTTTTAAAAAAAGCTTCCTTGCAAAAGAGAGAAGAATGTTTTTGTAGATACTCTCTTTCTTTAGTTCTGTCATCAACAAGCCAGAAAGAATTTTACAAGTTGGAAGTCCAGAAGGAAAATTTGCAGTAGTGTTTTCCTTTTTTTTCTTCCCTTTCCTTAGCATTGACTAAGTAAAACTCTGCTCAAACAATACTTTCGCTGACAACGACAACCTCTGCATCTAGCCATTGTTTTGCAACTTCAAACTTGCTTTCTTACCTGTAGAAGAGGACATAAGCTTCTGCATTTTGGATAGTTGATTCTGTTACTTCTGTGACACTTTGATCATCAAATTCATACCATCGATTATTTAAATTATTTCGACAATAAGCTGTATAATGCCCATCTAAATTAAAGAACAAATTAAGAAGTTTTTTTGTTTTAAAATTGCAGGAAAAGCAGATTGGTACAGATTAATGTAATAACATTTTTACATCAGCTGCATAATGATGTAACATACCATAAACATAGACTACAAAAACAGATTATGTATACTCACTAATAGCAGTTCCATGGTGGCAGATGACAGACAAAAGGTCATAAACTGCTATTTGAGCAGGACTGTCTTTAGCAAGAAAAGGTTGAAGATCAAGTCCTTCCAAAGGAAAGGATACATGAGTTCCAATTTTTGTAGAAAACATAAGATCGTGTCTGAATCTTTTGAGATGAATACATAAAATCTGTGTAAAACAATCGACAGGCTTATTTGAAAACTGATGTTTATCTTTTATTTTAATATAAGCAACAGATTTCTTATTAAGCAGCTAATGAGTTTTTTATTTCCTCAATGAAAATGAAATTACCACCGAAACTTTTATTTAATCGCATTATTCTATAGCACACTGTGATTTCTTTAGGAATGAGGATAATGAAACAAATTTCTGCAACCTCCAATTTTGCTCCTTTGCTCCCAGTACTTAGTAGTGAGGTTGTTTTTACTGCTCCATTTGAAAGTGATTTATGATATCACAATTACACCATAGCTACTATATGATACAGCTAGCAATCATCTATATTTGTGCCTCAAATTCTTTGGCAGATATTCTTTACTAGTATGTCTTTTTAAGAATATTGATTTGGTTGGGGTCTCTGACATGTTACTCAGCACTAATGCAGGTTGTGATCTGAAAAAAAATGTGAACAACATGGCAACAACAATTATTATTACGCTTGGCACTTTTCTACAAAAACATCGCTAAAGGGAAACTACACTGACATGACATGTTGTTAATGTGTATGCATGTCAGAAGTTCAAATATATCATTTACAGAATAATATTGTTGTTTATATTTCCTTAGGAAAAGATATGTTTAAAAAAAACCTCCAAAATAATTCTAATCTTCCAGATAACTTTCAAATTGTGGAATCTGTCCAAAAAGTATTATACTGATCCCAAGTGATCTTAATTATCGGTAATATTTTATCCTGAATTATTTCAGTTATTAGGTAATGCTCAAGAGCCTGCAAATATTCAGCTGACCTTTGCTGATCTTAGAAGCTAAGTAGGACCAGCCCTAATTAGTATTTGGATGGGGGACAGTCTGGCAATGGAAAAGCACACTTCCAAGAAAATTATATGAGCGCAATGACCAGGAAACAAATTAGACTAGACCAGTGATAGCTAACCTTTTTGGCCCCGAGTGCCCAAAGTGCACTTACACGCATCACCAATGCAATGTATGCCCCGCACATGTGCGTGCATCCTGTGCATGTGCTGCACCCCCACGCATGCACCCTACCCCCAGCATGCACCCCACCCCCTGCACATGCATGGCAGAGACCCAAAGACCAGCTGGCTGGCGGGAGGCACACACGCATGCATGGTGGAGCTGAGCTGAGGCAATGTCTCATTAAATTTAAACATTGTAAGTGAACAGCTTAAAACACACTAGTCCTAACTATCTAAAATAGTTGTGTAGAATGTAACAATTGATTCTCAAGACTGATAGAGCTTCAGGTGACTTTTGTAAATAATCAGCTTCACCCTTCCCCATTATCAATGAATCACCTTTCCAGTGCATCCTAAGGTTATGAGAAAAAGACCTAGAAAATCTTAGCCATAGCATCACCTGAGCTATAAAAGAAAAATACTACACTTGCTAGAATTCTTGTGTTATCACCTTTCATGAATCTTGTTAGTTCTTAAAATTGTGACTAAAAAAACAACCTTAGATTGAAGCAGCTACACATTCTGACAGAAAATGAAATTCAGGATAGGGACCATGACAACATACAGGAGAAATTGATTAGTTTGACTGTTATCTGTTAAATTGTTAAAAGATTCATCTTGGAAAATGAAGAAATAGAACTGAATACAAGTCATGTTACATGAAGTAATTTGTTCTTATGTTAACACTGATTTATTACAAAAAGGAGGGGAGAGGACATTTTTATCCAGCAAAACAAAGCACATTACCTCAGGGAAGTGTTGAACTTTGCAGAATTTTACTCCATTTCTTAACCTGAAGTAAAGTTCACATTTAATGACATTGTAAAAAATATTGACCACAATGTTACAAAAATTCTAGCTTTACTATTTTAGAAATGCTGGCCAGAAAAAAATGGAATGGAATTAGAAATCTACATTTTTTCCAGTTTTCATACCAATATAAAAAATAAACATAACTTATATATAAAAATCCAACATATATTTTGATAAAGTACTAAACTCAATAATAATAATATAATTGTTGTGCAATTCCAAAACATCAGGAGCATCACTTTGACACCACCAGTCTATTGCACAAGGCAGCTTTATTGGAACAGTTTATATCCTGCAACAATACCTTCAATATCATTAAATAACATCTGCCTATCCCAGGTCCTTAGTTTGAAGGTGGACAAATATACCAAATATAAAAATACTGTGCAACCAACTATAATCTATATTATAATAATGACAATGAAATCCTTTTCTTTCCAACTATTTATTTCCCGCCTTTACAAATAGCTGAAGGCAGCAAACATATCCAACATACCTTCCTCCTCCTGTTTTCCCCACAACAACCCTGTGAGATGGGTTGGGCTGAGGTCACCTGCCTGGCTTTCATGGCCAGAAATAGGGCTTGAATTCAGTGTCCTGCTCTCTAGCCCAGTGCCTAAATCACTAAACCAAAGTAGTTCTGATGGAGAATATATGGCTGTAACTCTGAATTAAAAGTGTTAACCCGGAATCTAAAGTGGTTTTTTTAGTGTATTGTTAAGATTTTACTGAATTCTGACTTATTAACAAGAAGTAAGTATGCAGTACCACTCTTGTCATTTGGTACCTTTTTCAAGCTTGGACAGGCTAAGAAACAGGCTCCTCAAGCACTACTGGACCTCTATAGTGATAGGGTATAATAACAGGCTCTTGAAAGTCTGACAAAATTCCTCTCACTTCTCCTCTTACACCTTAAAGAATCAGACAAGGCAATCCTAAGTTTCTTTCTTAATGCCTCCTTCTTTGAAAAGCTACCTGGCTTTTAAATAACTGCTCTTGTATTCAATTTTTTAAAAGTTATTTCTCTACTGCTCTACAGTGGCCCAAACAGAACTGGTATGCAGTTCTTATTCATTCAGCAGATGGCAGCTGAAATCAGAAGCACCTTTGCACAAAGGTTTCTTGTTTGCCAATTGTATCACTACCTTGGTGAAGAGTCCTCACAATCACTCATGAGGTTATCTTTGTAGACCACTCAGAATTTACAACTGGTCCAGAATGAGCCATGCAACTATGGGCACTTCTTATTTTATTCACATAGCTCTGGTAGGCTTGGTGTTGTAGGTTACCTGTATAGCTGTTCAGTTTAGTCTAGTTTCCTAGAGGACTGTCTTTCTCCTGTTGTTTCCACTTGACCACTTAGATTTGAGTGAGTTGATAAGTCCCAGTTGTAAACTGGTATCTTCTTGGGAGCCTAAGAAACACACCTAAGTAGCTGGGTTGTCCTGCAGAACAGCATTCCCCCCAAGTTTTGCACGGTTGCATCCTATTGGGTTTTGGTTGGGAAAATGTTTGTTTAGTTATTCTTCCCTGTTGCTTATCTTGTATTTACTGCTGATCCCGCCCTTTTATACTTTTACTAATTATTTTTTGCTTAATAGAAAATAATCTTAGTAGTTAGAGTCATATTACGTTGAGGCACCATACGAGTGGTGAAATATAAAATAAAACAGTAACTGCTAATGTTCAAACAAGTGGCAAGTCTAAATGATGCCTATGTTTAGTCTAGATGGTTACATGCATAGCTCAGATAAGGCTGTAGCATTTGGCATGAAACTATTCCTGTTTGCTGGAGGCAAATTAATCCTAAGCATCTTTCATTAGGTTTCAAGGGTGTTAGGCAGTTTTTCAAGCAAGCTTAAGAAGACAATGAATACTGAAAACTATTTTTAAACAAATATTAAGTCAAAATGGTTCATACAAAAGTCCTATTTTGCCAGCTGAACTGTGCCTGTGTATATTTCATACATTACATCATATTCCTGGTTTCAATAGCTTTATTAATGAAAAAGGGTAGAAAAATATAGAAATTATACAGACAGATAGATAGATAGATAGATAGATAGATAGATAGATAGTTTAAATGTAGATCACTTACTTTTTACATTTTTCACAACTGTACATATTGTCACCTGCAGACATTGTAAAGAAGAACAAACATTATTTTAAAAATATAGAAAATTATCTTTAACCCACACTAAACATGTTTGATTTTGCAATATAGTAAATTGATCCTAGCATTTTATAAAATACTTGTCCTTGTGAATTGGGAAATTGTTTTTAATTGAAAATCCATACTATGGATCAAAAGTTAATCTTTTGTAACAATGTTTTCTGAATGTTTGTCCTTGAAAATATTTCTCAATTCAATTTCAACAAAGATATTGTGGAGAAAACTCTAATATGCTTTCTGCTCTGTTAAATGTGAAACCTGATTCAAAACAATAAGCTACACATAGTAGCTAAATTAGAATTTGATATTCGATATGAATCTCTTACCTTTCAATTCATCTCTAGCAAAAAAGGCAGCAAGACAATCTTGTAAGGTTACTGTTGGACCCCAAAACCAGCTAGGGACACATGAGACAACAAACCTGAAATATCATTGATAGAAAAACAGCAATTGTTCTGCTGTTATAGCAGAAACATCAGTGCAGAAGAATTACTGAAGTAATAGAAAGAAAACAACTAACCTTTTGAAATATTCCACAAAAAATGCGATCCAGCCTTGAGGAGCATATGCTTCACCACAAGATCCTGCCTTGACAAGAGAGGTCTGATGATTTGCAGAATGCAGCTTAGCAAGATCTTCCTTACCTGGAATAGGTAAAGACAAATCCTGGAAAGTTTCCAGTGTAACTGAAACCTATGAAAAATAAACATAAACACTTATTTGTCAATATATTTAATCAAATTCTATAATTATATTTGTTTGTTTTAAACTTTTCATAAAACATAGTACTGCTTATCTGCTATTACATCACTTGATGGGAACTAACATATACCATTTAAGTTCACTATAAAATATACATGAATATAAGGTAAATTCACTGTAAAGTATGAACATAAATAAGTACATACATATTGATAAATATAAAAATATAAAGTGCAGAGGATAAAAAAATTAAAGAACTATGAACAGGAAAGACATGTTTGGAAAGTCTAGCTTAAATAATTCAAAAATATTTATATATATTACTTTAAAAAACAACATCCACACAGAAAGTGAGAAATTTTGTATAAGCACTGTAAAACTTACCCGATCACATGTGAGACATTGTACGGAACTTAAAATAGAACCATCAAATATGTCTGATATAACACTTCGGTATTTTTTGCTTTTCTTCTTTTTAGAGGAAGGCGCAGTTGGAACTAAAAGAGCAAAAAAAAAGAAATAATTACAAAATATTATTTGAACTGTCCAGGGCTAATGAACAGTAATTTCTACATGAATTTTGGGAGAGCAGGCAGCTAACATTGTTTTACTCATTCATTATAATTCATGTCCATCTCACCCCAAAGGGTGAGAACTTATACCATCTCACCCCAATGGGATCTATCTACCCCACCAATGCCAGCAGAGAGAGCATGCTATGGGCTCAATCAGTCAGGGAATTCCAGTGGGAGGGGGGGTCAAGGAGAAAAGTTCTCTCTGCCATGGCCACTGCCCTTTGGAACATCACATCCACAGAGGTGAGATCTGCACTGACCCTCTTGACCTTCCATAAGGGCCTGAAGACTTGGCTCTGCCAGCGTGCCTGGAGCCACAACTGGGGGGAGGTGCAGGCCATATCCGCCCCATGAGCCACCAGTTTGATAGGCCTGGTCTAAAGGACATGGAGGGATAGATTCTTTGAGACAGAATCTCAAAAGTAATGTCAGTGGCAATGCAGCCAGGTTTGGAGAAAGAAGCAGCCACTACTCAATTTATTAGCAGCTAAAGTAGCATAAAATATTTGCAAGGCTAATTTAGCATACATTGTGCCAAGTAAGCTTTAGATGGGATTTATCTATCTTATTTGATGTTGAAAAAGCTAACCAAGGCCCAACTAGTATTTGGAGATATTTAAAACAAAATCAGAAGAAAGCAATGGCAAACCAAAGAATATACACAGAAGCTGTCCATGTAATCACTAGGAATTTAACTTGACTCAGAAGTGGGTATACTTCATCTTAGAATACTAGCAGATAATCTCACTTGAATGTTAGCTTTGGAACAGGAGATAAATTTACAAATGTACAAAATTATTTCAATTAAATTCAATGTAATAAATCAGAAAATTATTTCAGCTCAATACAATGCAATAAATCAGAAAAGAATTTTTTTTAATGAACCTCACTAGAAGTTTGAAAACTCTGCAAAATAAAAGACTGTGATGTTGGAAAATAGCACTATATTTAAACAGTGCTTTGACAAACCTAGTAAAATGATGCAACTCCCAAAGGGCAAGCAAGATAAACAGAAGTTACAAGTCTAATGCTTAATCCCTAGATAAATTGTGAATGCTTGCCTTACTTTTATGTGGATTGGAAAAAGAGCTGGCAATTACACAAAATCTTAAAGCTGTTAATACAACAGAAGACAACTTCCCTTGAGTCAGGGGTCATTTCCCTGACTAGCTGTAGACTACAGACCAAATCTCTCAACTTTGGCAACTTTAAGATACGTGGACTTCAACTCCCAGAATTTTCATGCCAGTTGGGGAATTATACTAGTTGAAGCATCTTAAACTTTCCATTTTCCACTCTTCAAAAGGTATTCCAAACTGACTGAAAATAGCCTAAAGTGGTGGCTAACCTTTTTGGCACTGAGTGCCGAAATGGTAGCGCGTGCGCATGCGCCGGAAACCAGAAGAGCAGCTCCTGACACACACGCGCGGGAGTGCCGGAAACAGGAAGCTTAGCTTCCTGGTGTGTGCATGCTGGAACCTAGAAAAGCAACAGGTGACAGCTGGCGTGTCCAGAGAAATGGCTCTGTGTGCCATTTCCAGCACACGTGGCATAGGTTCGCCATCACAGGCCTAAATTCACACCCCAAACTTTGGCAGCAAACTGGCCAAATAAAAAACAGATTTGGATTGTTTGAGGAAGCTGGTAGGATTAAAAATGGAAATGATGGAAACTTTTCATTTCCACTATTTTTTAATAAAATAAAAATGGGTTCTGCTATGAAAAGTATGTGCATGTGCATTTGCATGCATACATGTATGCATATGTTAAGAGTACGGCACAGTAGTAGTCAACATATTTTAAAGTAGAAAGGATGCTGCATAAGCTTGGAAAACACATAACAGAGAAAGCAAATCTTAGGCAAGTTCATGAAATAGAAATTTATGTTGTTCTTTTGAACATTCCCTAACCTCTACCTGAGATTGTCCCCCAAGCCTCAAGAGTACACATAACAGAAGACAAAGGAAATTAGGAATTAGTTCCATCAGCATGACATCACTATGTAACCCAAGCTAATGTTATGCATGTATGCCTTTTAATCACTTTCAAATAATATTCATATAATCACCTGAATATCTGCTGTGTATTTGTACCTTCACTGTTTCCTGATTATTCAAAAGTTCAACTGTTTCACGGAAACTGTTTATATCTTTTTCTGTGTCGTCCATAGAATTTGTTCTATTCATTTTGGTACACAAGGATCTCTCTTTTCTATAATCTTTAGATGTATTTTCATCCTCCTCAATTAACATTGCATTTTCTGCCGGGTCATCGGTCACAGGTTTTGACCAAGGATCATTTTCTAACTTATCATTGTTAACACATGACTGAAAATCTGCATTTGATTGGCATTTTTCTTCTTCCATTCTCTCTTCAACATTTGTTGTGTTACTATCCTCTACTGTAATAACAGTTTCTTTTAACTCTTCATGAAGCAAATCCATTAAACAACGTAGAAATTCCTGGGCATCCTAAAATTTAAAACAGGTAAGTACATGGTTTAAATTACACATCTAATGTGATAGATTTAAAAATGCTAATTAGTTAAGAGTAAATATATATGAAGCATGATATAGGTGTAACATACTGTACTGCTTTTAGTTACTTCCATTTTATAATGTGTTCTGTAAAAGTATAGCGTTGGATTTAGAGGAGAATGCAGGGAAGAGATGGAATGGGATTTCTTTCTGTAGCTCCTCTTGTTCATAGAATCTCCCTGGAATGTCTATTTTCTAGATAGCTTGCACTATTGCATGAAAGCATCAGACAGAACAATGTCTGACTTTTTTCTCCTGGCTGATTTTTTTTTAGCTTTCGTTCCTCATGTCAGAGCCCATTTTATACAAAAGGGCCCTTGGCCATCAGAAGATGGGGAAAAAGAAAAGCCACATCCCCAAAGCCTATTTCCTTTATGCTAGGTCTATCACTATAATAAAATCTAAATGTTATATTAATAGGCATTTTGAAGACTGAAATGAATGTCATTTAATTTTTTTTTAATTATAGTTCTAGATCTCTTCCTAGTATTCCCTGCATAGAAAAGAATTAAGCTTTCTATTGTAAGGTGTTTATATTACATCATAGTGTAGGTATAAAGTCTGAATTAATCAACTTAATTGAATAAAGGAGAAATACACAAAAAAGTCCAGCAGTTTGCCAGAAACAACCATTCTTTCTGTTTCACTATATTATAACTACTCCGAGTATCTTTTTTGTGCATATATATTTTACTTGTGTTTTTATTTCTTTGAATCTTGCAACTGTTTAGCAACAATAATTTTTAGTGGTGTAAAAATAGAAAAGGCTTACTTGTTGTGAATAGCCTCGAAATGTTGGATTAACTGCTTTAATTCCTTGAAACAAATTTGTGGGGACCACAGCTCCAGGCCTGAAACAAAAAACATTTAATTTTGTTTACACGTTCTCAAACTGAATGGAGTACATCAGTGCAACAATGTTCAGTTTAGCAAATCAGGAATATTAAAGCTAGGAAATTCTTAATTTTACTGTCTTAATATATCAAAATCATACATAATCTAACAGGATTTATTTCTATGTAAATATATACAGAATCTACTCTAAGGATGGATATGGTTCCTCTGGTGAGTAGTCAGAACTAGATGCTGCTTTTTGCTTAAAATGCTATTTATTAAATCAAAGTGTTTATTATGGTTAAACCTAAGAAAAGGAGTAGGCAGCTATAGTAATAACTGCATAATTACAAACCAGAATTCTAGTTCATGTACTATTAACAAGCATTCCCTAATGGCGTGTTCCCTTCTACCGTATAGAATTGTGAAGTGGAAGGTTATTTTCCACATGTGGAAATCTTCCCCCACCCCATCTCTGATATACTCAGGTTGTTTCAAATGACACTCCAACCCTCCAGATTAGATGTTGGTGGTACATCATGGAATTTGAGGAATAAAATAGACAAAATCCATTGTATGAACAGAAATATGTAAGATTGTATGTAGTCCATTATTTGGAATGCATCTCATCTAAAACAATATTATATATCAGATTAATTTATGAAAACAAATTATCACAATGAAAGTAATACCATACCTGCTTTTATGCCAAAGTTCTGTTATAAGTTTGTAATAACTTCTGCAAATGGCTGGTTTTTTATCGGTCCGAGCTAAACTCCCACAGTCAAGGAAAAACTGTGTCAATGGGGGGCTGATAAGAAAAAAAAACAAGCACAAACTAATACTTTGAAGGAATGTTACATATATCCATGTTTTTTTTAAGTCTATGAATTCTTTACAATTAAAAAAAGCATTAAATATTCAATGTAGTCAATAATATTGCTGAATCCTCCCACATTTTTTCAGCACGCTCAGAGTAAATCTTGTATGTCATAATCGATTACAAAATAACCATTTCAACAGTCAATACTTAAGCAAATATCAGTTGGATCATATATATAAATTGTTATTGGAATGTGATTCAGGAACTAAACAAGTCAAAGACTGCGGAATTAAAGAGATGGATAATTTAAGCAGGATAACTGATGTGTAATATATGGGAATATCAAAAGAAGGTAAATATTAAATTTACTCTGAATATTGCAGAATATTAGAATAAATTTGTTTTTAGTAGTATAATAATTCAACCCTGGCTGCTAAAATGAATAATTCATATTTTAAAAAGTATTGCACAATCAGGTTGGATCATTCTTCCAACATCTGATGCAACTTTACAAAGATGTATTTTAAAATATACTTTCCTTTTTTACCAGTTGTTTTTCTATTAAGCCTTATATTCTCACAATGTATATTCAGTTGGCTATATATATATATATAATAATCACTGCTAGACTACTGTACAATTTCTACTAGAAATTATATTCAATCCCTTCACCAGCTAACTGGTAGATTAAGTTTTGGGAATATGCATTAATGTCCAAAAAAATAATATCTAAAAAGTTTAATAACTTAAATTTGGAAATAATTCATGGATTATAACTCTTCACATGGTCTTCCGCCATATTTAAAGTTGGTTTTTTCCCAATGTAAGATTTTAAAACACTAGACTTTAACATTTACTGCTTCAGATTAGTTCCAAATTCTTGTTTATTATTTTGACTTTATCTTTTCAACGACCAATTTCTGAAATGATTCTAGTATAAAATGTTCAAATGTTAAACTATTGTATGATTCTGTTTGTTCCATTCAAATATGACTTGTAATTTTTTTAAAATTTTTAAATGCAAATTCTTTGTGCAATTTGTAGTTTGTGAATCTTATTTACTTTTTCTCCAATTTCCCTTTTTTTCTGTCTTCACTCCTGTTTCTCTAAAAAATAAGTAACAATCAACCTTACAGAATTGGCATCTGAAATATACTGGATTAATGAAATCAGTATAGTTCATTATTGAACATCTGCTGAGGCAGAACTTTAGTATTATATCAAAATAAATTTCAGATTCTTTTATTTATCCAAGGAGAAAATTATATCCAAATTTCCATGGAGAAAATTCTTTCCAAAAATTTTGTTTCCTGTTTATGGAACTCTTCAGAAACTGGAAAATGTATAGCTAGGAGCTTTTAATATAGATTAAAATTTATTTATTCATTTATTAAATGTATATGCTTCCAATCTCATCAATAAGGAATTCTCTTACATGGCTAATTATTTATTTTTTATCTTTTCCCCAGAAATTATTGAAATTTCTGGCTAAAGTAAAGGAAAACGCAAACAGTTTTATATTCCTTTTTTTACCAGTTTGAAAGTGCTTGTAAAGCTGCATTCATGTAACAGGTGTTTCCAATATTTCTCAAGCCTGTCAAACCTGCAAGCCAATGAAAAAAAGTTATAGTGTGTACAGGATATAAATAAGCCTTCATTCTGTAGAAATTTAGAAGCAGCTTTTTGTAGTATTTAAAAAATTTCTGAGTACCTTTACCCTGAAAACAATGTTACTATATTGCTATCATACAGAAATCTGCAAATATGACAATGTGTGACATTCACCATCCAACTGCATTCCCATTTTTAGGTTAAGTTCCAATAAGTAAAAAAATGTTCACCCATGAGAAACCAAGCACATCCTAGCAAAAGAACAGTTTTAGCCTTAAAAATTAATCAATTGCAATTATCATATTAATAATTTATTCATGTGAATTACACTACTTTATTACCTCTAGCCTTTAATTCATCTTCTTCGTCAATTTGTACATCTAGGTCATCAAATGTTGCAATTAAAGGAATTTTCAGTGTAGGGATGCTGGGTAACTTAATATCCTTAATGGAAGATTTAAAAAAAGCAAAATTCTAAGCAGCATTCTTCATGAAGATTATGACTTTATTTTATTTTTATTTTTTTCTAATGAGCCTATGAAATTATTTGTATCAATTTCCAATATATGTTTTCTTCCCGTACAAAGCCAAAAGTCTACTGATATATACATATCATAATATTTCATTATTGAATAATGTAACTCAGTTAAAAAAACCTCTCCTATAGGAACATAAATCTGCCACAACATACTGTCTGGCAATAGAAATGGTTTCATCTGCTTTACAGAATACCTGCATATTACAAATTAATGACACAATAACTTTGATATAACAATAGCTTTGATATAGCTTTGGGATATTTTATAGTTCTGTCATCAGACGGCTCATAGTGTAAACAACTATTGTGCGCATAAATAGTCTATTCAGTCTATTCACAAAAGAACTGAGATGTGTATGCTACAAAAATGCAGTAAAATATTTTATTACTTTTAAGCATATTTCTACATATATATATCTAAATGAGATATTTCTCTCTTGTCAATCTGCAGGTAACTTAGTATTTAATATTTAAAGAATTAATGTAAATAAAAATTAATTTAATTTTTTAATACTCGCCAACAAAATCCTTGGCAAGGGGCTGTTTGTTCAAATCCACAACACAAATATGACATACAAAAATAAATATATTACAGTCTCATCTATAAATACTGATATACATTTTGGTTTTCAAGGAAATCACTTAGGATTACAAAAACAGTTATATTTTGTTCATGTTTATATTGTAATATTTTTAAGTACAATTCTTTTATAAAGGCATACATTTCTCATATTAAAGCTTCTTTTAAAATATTTTTCTTCATGCTATCAGACAGAGGAATAAATTTTCCCCTTTTTAGTTACAACATTACAAATACCAACAGGAACAGCAAGAAATGCTATCTCTCTATAAAATCCTAGTAGAATGTATGCCAGATTACCTGTATGATATGCTCTGGACCAGGGGAAGATAACCGTACATTTTGTAAGGAAGAATGAGTTCTTAGCTTTCTATCCAGAAATACTTCTTTGCTGCATGCATAACACCAGACACGAAGTGTTGTAAGATTAACTGTTAAACAGTGCTTTGTTTCCTAGAAAACAAAATATTACTAAATTATATATTATAATCAATATGAAGATTAAGTGCAACACACACACACACACACTGTACATACACTGTACACACATTCATGCATAGTCTAAATCAATCCACTTCAGCTTGAACATCTCTTTATTGATCATTATAGACTCTAATTGTCCGTACAATGGTACAAAGCTGTTTGGTATACATTTTTTTTAACTTCCCAATCTAGAGTCTAAGAGAGAATGAGTGATCGTGAATTAGCCAATTTGCTTAAGAGACAACTAAAATCTGGGATTCCCTGTTTCTAGTATAGCATCTCACATATTGACTCATACATTTACCCACCCATCAACTGATAATTTGTACTTTATAGTCTTTAGCAATCATGCACAAGGAAGATGAAGGAGATGGTTAAGTCCACATGCACTAAAAGGTCAACAGTTTCAAGGTAATGCCATACTAAACAGAATAAAAGCAGCAAATCTCCTGACCCTGTACAATTATTAGTATACTTCCCATGGAACAGTGCATTTCTTGTCCAGTTTAGTGTTATTTAGAGCGTGTTTCCCTTGCTTCAAGACTCTTAAGGACTGCAAAAGAATGCAGTTTGACTGGTTTGGAATTGAAATGGTGTTTTGTAATCATTTTTCTTCCAATATCAAGTTTCTACATAAAGCCCCCTTTAGCAGAAATATTTTGGGAATTACAAGTTCAATCATAACATGTTGTAATTTTCACAAAAATTTATCAAACAAAAGCATTTTACTTCATTGCATACTGTAAACACTAGTAGCTATTTACTTAAGTTATCAAATTACTAACAAAAGCATCAAAATATTGGCAAACAATACACAAGACAAATAGTTTAATGCTTAAAAGCAGCTTACAAAGATTATTTTACCTGTTCCAAATATATATTATTCACACACAATTGTTCAAAATAAACACTATTATCAGTATCAATTTATATGACTATGGAATTAACTAACCTTTCTTGAACAGTTAAGTAATTCAGAATTTTAACTTGCCTTCATTTCCTTAGTTGGTTAATATTTTAATATGTTTTATATGCTTGTTTTCATTTTTTTGGTCACTGAATTCCTCTCAGAAAAACAGGATATAGATATACTGAATAAATTATACATGAAATTGAATTATTCTGGGATTCTGACATAAAGCTATTCAAATTTATGTTAATCATGCATATTAATAAATTATTATTAGAGAAATGTAGCAGGACAGAATGTCATATGTGAGCACACAGCACCAAGAAAATTTGAACTGTGAAGACTGTGTAAACCAGGGGTGTCCAACCTTGGCAACTTTAAGACTTGTGGACTTCAACTCCCAGAATTCCTCAGCCAGCTGGGCTGGCTGAGGAATTCTGGGAGTTGAAGTCCACAAGTCTTAAAGTTGCCAAGGTTGGACACCCTGGTGTAAACTGTCAAAAGAATATGCAAACATACCTCTGAATGTATGGTGCTATGATCTATATGGGACTCCCCACAACCAACATAGGAGCATCTATTCTGTTAAAGCAAACAAAGTAAACATTAACAAGATGCAATCCACTACAATAATAAACAATTAAACCCACTGCTTCTTAGAAAAATTGAGCAGTTTGCTTTCTTAGCAAACAGCTACTAGAATCACCTTAAAAATAGAACAATGACAGTGCCAAAGAAAGCCTCTGAAGAGGCATGATGAATAGGATTGTTGGAAAAGATTTATGGAATGGACCAAAATGGTCATACTTAATATTAACAAATCTGTTATGCAACCTTTTGGAGACCATTTTAATTAATTAACAGCAAAGCATTTTCTATTTAGGCTTGCCTAAATAATTAACCATCCTAACACTATTAAAAGTACAAAACCAGAAGTGAAATGATATTCCCTTTAACCACTATATAAAGGAACTTATATTCTGCTAAAAGGATTTGTACTTATTTTAGAAGCTGAATTAAAAATGTAAAACCTACAAATTAATTTTTTCCTTTGTAATAAACAATCCAAATGTTTATTTTATTGTTAGGTCACACTTATGACCATGTGGTTCACTTCTTTGCATCTTTTTCTCCCGTTTCCTGCATTTTAGTTTTCTGTTTTTTTCTTTTCCTTTTCTACTTATTTTATATTACTTTTTAATCTTTTTAAAAGCATTTTAATAAAGTTATATATTAAAAAGGATAGCATATGCAGTTAATCCTTTAGAGCTATTATTTTTTCAATGATCACTTAAATCATATAAGATGCATATTTATTATAAATTCAACTTCTAAAGCAACCTAAACAGCAATTATTCTTTTATGGCCAAACTTTAGCGGTAACCCTATAGTACTTAACCAAAATATATATCATTAAAAAAAATTCCTAATACTATATAATGAACTTTAACATCTATCAATGCTTTTCGACTGCAATTCATTATCTGACTAAAGATAAATGACTATGATAACATAGAATGTCTATGTTTATAAACACGAATATTGTATCTCCCTAGAAAGCTGTTATGCAACTGAATAGCTAACAAAAACATAAAGAATGAAATACATCAATTTATTTGAATTGATACAAATTCTTACAGTAATGTTGAATTATTATAAAGCAGTTTATATGTATGTTACACTAAATTCTTCTGATTAACACAATTGAGTTAAAATATAAAGTGACTTTTCAGTAAAAATACACAGGCATATGTTAAAAATGTTTTTCATATGCCATTCCATTTATGTAGGGAACTATTTTTTCAACAAAAGAGACTTTACAAAAATATATGGCTTTGTTAAATCATCTTAAAAATATTCTCTGGAACAACATAATAGAAACTTAACATATATTTTACCCTACATTTCCAATAAAAATGGAATGTTGACCTGTAAGTTTCAGATGAAATTAAAATCTACTGTGGTTTGACCGTTAGAGCACTAGATTTGATTGCCAACTTTGCAAATGCTAAGCAGAGCTCAAAAATGGATCTGAAATGTAGCCTTCATTAAGGAAACAATACATAATTTGCATACAATCACACCACCCAGAAATTTCAAGTAATCTTAGTTCTGACTAGAGATCAATAAAAGTCATACATGAATAAATGATTGCAGAGTTAATGCCTGGCAAAGTTGCACTTTCAGAAAGAGAAATTCTTAGTTATTGCATATTATATACAGGTAGTCCTTGACTTAAGACCACAATTGAGCCAAAAATTTACGTTGTTAAGTGAGACATTTGTTAAGTGAGTTTTGCCCTATTTTATGACCTTTCTTGCCACAGTTGTTAAGTGAATCATTTCAGTTGATAAGTTAGTAACAAGGTTGTTAAGTGAATTTGGCTTCCCCATTGATTTTGCTTATCAAAAGACTGCAAAAGGTGATCACATGACCTTAGGACATAGCAAAGGTCATAAGTATGAATCAGTTGGCAAGAATCTGAACTTTGATCATGTGATCATGGGGCTGCTACAAATGTCGCAAGTATGAAAAACAGTTATAAGTCACTTTGAACAGTCACTAAATGAACTGTTGCAAACTGAGGACTACCTGTACGTTAATTCTGCTTACCTCTAAGCATGCCCACAGATTTGGTCCTTTTACTTTGCAGTCTTGACAACTCCCCTATTAAAAACAAGGAATCAGGCAGTTAGTTAATAAAATTAGCTCATATGGAACAAAGAAGAAAAACTCTATTGTTATTACTAGAAATACTAAATATTTATTACATAACAACTTAAGAAAACTATTATTTTAAAGTAGATGCTTATTTTGATTTTTCAACTAGTGGCATATAAAAACTATGTTACTAAAATATGACATTCAAAATATTTTCTTAATGTATATTATTACATCTAGGCAATAAATACATAATATCTACACTCTCCACTTAATAAATTAAGTAAAACTTAATGACTTCTTAAACATTAATTTAATAACACTTTAACAATTAACATACATTGACTTTAGTTAAATGACAAGATGAGAATTTAAGAATGAAGCAAAGATGAATACAACAAAAAGATTACTAAACTGAAACTCACATGAGATTTGTGTATCAAATCTTCTTTGGTTATCTCACCAACAGATTCCAAATGTGAGCAATCATTGTTTTGCTGTGGCATTTTAACAGCAGTCACGTTCAAGTATTTATAAACAATAATATCTATATATTGAGAACAAAACACTATTATAGTATTATGAAATGTAATTGGTACAACAAATACAATATGCAGCAAAGTTTATTAAAAATGAAAACAGATTATATACTTTTATATCATTTATATTAACATTATGGAATGGATATAAAATAACGCAAAAAAAGAATGGACAATATGAAGATTAGAGCTGTGAAAAGCACTGAAACATGTTAGCACAAATCATCATTCCTCCAAATATAACTGCTTTATAGGCTGTCATCAGCCATATGTGCCTAGAGATACTAGTAAAATATTTTTGTGTATGTACATGGAAATCACTTTCAAAGCAGTTGTGTCAGTCTTTCAAAGGATATGGCCACTGTATTGCTTTCAGGAGTGCCAACAAGCTTTGCAAAAATCTGCTTTCAAATACTATTTATGTAAGAAATGTTTTCATACATAATTAAATCAAAAACATAATTAAATCAAAAACATCATCAAAAAAGCACAACAAAGAATGTTCTTTCTGCGCCAACGCAGAAAGCTCAAACTGCCCAAGGAGCTGCTGATCCAGTTCTACAGAGGAATTATTGAGTCTATCATCTGCATCTCTATAACTGTCTGGTTTGGTCCTGCAACCCAACAGGACAGACACAGACTTCAGAGGATAATTAGGACTGCAGAAAAAACAATTACTACCCACCTGCCTTCAACTGAGGACCTGTATACTGCACGAGTCAAAAAGAGGGCTGTGAAAATATTTACAGACCCCTCACATCCCAGACATAAACTGTTTCAACTCCTTCCCTCAAAACGACACTATAGAGCACTGCACACCAGAACAACTAGACACAAGAACAGTTTTTTTCCTGAAAGCCATTACTCTGCTAAACAAATAATTCCCTCAACACTGTTCAACTATTTACAAAGTGGGCGTTGGTACTTACCTGACACGCCCTTTCTCGTCGAGCTGCGTAGAGCATCCAGAGTGGGAGGTGCTCCAGTCTTCACTCTTACAGGCTGAGCTATAATTGAGGAACGCTCCTCCTCCTCCACGTGACTCCTCCGTAGCGTTCCCCAGTTTTACGAAGACGAGATGACAACAACTATCCTCTCATCTTAACTATTATACAAGTCTCAACTATAAACTATGGACATCATTGGCCGAAACAGGATTCCCCACTAGACGGACCAATTAGGGTGGGGCTGGATGCTCTACGCAGCTCGACGAGAAAGGGCGTGTCAGGTAAGTACCAACGCCCATTCTCCATAGAGCTGCTGCGAGCATCCAGAGTGGGACATACCAAAGCATGGCCTGTCCTACGGGAGGGACTCCGTCTGGTCCGGAATCTCCTCTGGTTCTCTCGCCACCTGTTGAAGGACTTGCCTGCCAAAGGATGCTTCTGCTGAAGCGTAAACATCGATCTTATAGTGGCATATAAAGGGAGACGGAGACGCCCAGGTGGCCGCTCGACAGATATCCTGAATCGATGCCTGAGTAGCCCAGGCTGCTGAAGTAGCTGCACTCCTTGTAGAGTGAGCGGTTATCCCACTAGGAACAGGAAGGGCCTGAGACAAATAGGCCTTGGATATGGTAGCTCTAATCCAATGGCCAACAGTAGACGGGGATACTTTGCAACCCAGTGTCTTTGGCTGAAATGACAGGAACAAAGATTCTGACTTCCTGATAGACTGTGTGCGATAGATGTAGATACGAAGTGCCCTTCAGACATCGAGAGTGTGCCACTGCCTTTCCCTTTCTCGAGAAGGTCTGGGACAAAAATTAGGAAGAACCAGTTCCTGTGATCTGTGAAAAGCCGAGTTGATCTTAGGCATAAAGGAGGGGTCTGGCCGTAGAACCACCCGATCAGTGTGGAAAACACATAGATCCTTTCTAATGGATAGAGCTGCTATTTCAGATATCCGTCGAGCAGATGTTACTGCTACAAGAAACACCACTTTCAACGTGAGAAACTGAAGTGGCGCCTCCCTGAGAGGCTCAAAGGGAGGTTTAGTCAGCGCCATAAGAACCTTATTAAGATCCCAAGTTGGGTATCTGTGAATTACTGGAGGGTGCAGATTGGAGGCACCTCTAAGGAATGCTCGGATGCGAGGGTGGTGTGAAAGCGAGCCAGAAGAGCTGCCAGAGACCACAGTTGATAGGGCTGCGACTTGCCTCCTCAGGGTATTGGGGGAGAGGCCCCTATCCAGCCCGTCTTGTAGGAAGGCCAGGATTTGTGCAATTGATGGGGAGAGTGGATTGATGGAGGACTTGTGGCACCACTTACAAAAGATGTTCCAGGTTGCGTTATAAATGCGGGTGGTCGAAGGCCGTCTTGCTGCCAGGATGGTATTGATGACCTGGGCCGACAGGCCCTCATTTCTTAGACGCTCCCGCTCAACCTCCAGACGGCTAACTGAAGCCACTGTGGATTTGGGTGCTGAAGAGGTCCCTGGGACAGCGAGACCCTGTCTGGCGGAATCCTCCACGGGGGGGCCACTGACAGATTGCGAAGATCTGCAAACCATGGTCTCCTGGGCCAATATGGGGCCACCAGGAGAACTTCCGCCCTCTCGAGGATCCCAATGACCTTGGGAATCAACGGGAGGGGGGGAAATGCGTATAGAAGCCCCGTGGGCCAGGGGCAACGCAGGGCATCGTGGTTCTCTGCCCCCTTGGTGGGGTATCGTGAGAAGAATCTCGGTGTCTGGGCGTTGAGCGGAGACGCGAACAGGTCCACCAGGGGTTGACTGTATATCGCTGATGCCTCCTTGAACAGGGAGGGGTGCAGGCGCCATTCTGACTGGTCCAGGGTGGCCCTGCTCAACCAGTCTGCTTGGACATTTGAGACCCCCGAGATATGTTCTGCCCTGATGGATAAGAGGTTGACCTCTGCCCACCGACAGAGCCGCTCGGCCTCCCTCATGAGGCGGATGGAATGAGTGCCCCCTTGACGGTTGATGTGGGCCTTGGTTGTAGTGTTGTCTGTCAGGACTAGTACGTGGCGCCTTCGCACTTGATGGAGGAAGGCGCGTAAGGCCAGGTATACTGCGTGAAGCTCCAGCCAGTTGATGCTGCAGCGTCGCTCGGTTGCTGACCAAGTTCCCTGAGCTGAAAGTGACTGCATGTGGGCCCCCCATTCGGATAGGCTGGCGTCTGTTGTGAGAGTGACCCTTTGGGGCTCCTTGAAAAGATGTCCCTTGTTGGTAGCGGGTCTGGTCCACCAGAGGAGGGAGGCGAGAACCCTTGGAGGAACCTTCACCACGACTCCTGAATTGCTCCTTCCGGAACGCTGATAAGGCAGGAGGAACCACTGGAGGGATCTGGAATGTAGGCGGGCCCAGGGAACAATAGATATGCATGAAACTAATTTGCCAAGTAATTTGGATAAGTCCAGCAATGAGGCCTTTCTTGCCCGTCTAATGACCCTGATCGATTTCTGGATACTGCTGAACCTTTCGGGGGAAAGGAAAGCACCGAGAGGGTGGTCTTAGTGTCCCTCTCGGCTTGATGTCGGGTGGGGGATATAGTATGAGGATGTCGTCAAGGTAACAGTGAATGCGGATAGGGAACTGTCTGAGGTGAGCCGCTAGAGCTGCCAACACCTTGGTGAAGGTCCTCGGAGCCTAGATTAGACCAAAGGGAAGGGCCACGTATTGAAAATGCTGGCCGTTGTAGCAAAATCTCAAATATTTGAAAAACGAAGGATGAATGGGGATGTGAAGGTATGCCTCAGAGAGGTCAATGGAGGTGAGCCAGTCTCCCTTCCTGGTGCCCTGCAAGATGGACTGAAGTGTATGCATTTTGAACTTATGAAGGACAATGTAGCGATTGAGCCTCTTCAAGTCTAAAATGGGCCTCCAACCCCCGGAGTGTTTAGGAACTAAGAAGAGGAGGGAGTAAAACCCCTCTCCTCGCTGCGAAGGTGGCACGGGCTGTATGGCCTTGATTTCAGAGAGGTGTTTGATAGCGGCTTCTATGAGAGCACGCTTAGTACGGTCTCTGGAAAGAGGAGAAACCATGAAGTGCTCCGGAGGGGGGGACCGAAACTGAAGGGAGAGGCCAAATTTTACAGTGTCCCTAACCCAGGAATCAGAAGTGGATGATTCCCACTGGTCGGCAAAATATTTGAGGCGACCGCTAATGGGATAAGTGGCTGAAGGCCTATCTGGGACGCCAGGACACTTTACTTCCTGCACCCTGGAAGGGCTTCCTGTAGCTGCCCCCCCTCCTGTTCCTGTCTCCCGTGTCGCCCCGGTCCTGATAGGCCGTCCGAAATGTCGGGGAGCTCTAATATCTGGGGGTGAATGGTGTCTGAAAGGAGGTACGAAAGGAGCCCCTCTGAAAGGACTGGGACCCTCTGGACTCTTGCCTGCGAAAAAGGGATGGGAGGAATTTCTTTTTATTCCGGCTCTCCATCAACAATGGTTCCAGGGCTGGGCCAAACAATTTGCCTCCCGAGATGGGAGCAGAGGCCAATTTAGCTTTATTCTTAATGTCGGCCTGCCAGTGTCTAAGCCAAAGCAGTCGTCGGGCAGTAACGTGCGAGGAGATAGCCCGAGAAGAAAATTTCACAGAGTGAAAAGTAGCGTCGGCCGCAAATTCCGCTGCGGCCGTGAGCTTGGCAATGTCCTGATGGGCCCTGGTGTTTGACGGGGGGACATGCTGTTTCAACTGTCTGAGCCATCTGATGGAAGATCGAGTGAAAAATGATGCGGCCGTGGCAGATCGAATGGCCCAAGCATCATATTGGTGCGCCCGCCGTAGCGCCATCTCTGCCTGCTTGTCCTCTGGCTTCAGCGCTTCCAGAGCGTCAGTGGGGTTAGAGGATGATGCTAGTCTCACTATGGGGTCGTCCACCTCGGGAGTGTTTAACATGACAGAGAATTCCGTATCGAGATTAAACAATCTCTTGTCCTGACTGGAAGGAGCGGGGGGGGTGGGGGGGCCGAAGAGGCCAATTGTCTCGCTACCAAGTCGGAGAAAATTGGTGGAGTAGGAATGACCTCGGTTTCTACGACCGGTTGTTTGAATATAGAATCTTCTGGCCCTCCCGGGGTCGCTGGAGATGGATCAGAGGGTGACTGGGAAGTCAGGCCCGAAATATTTTTTGCCTTAAATAGCAAGGACTTAAACAAATGAGGCTTAAACAGGCCTACAAAGACGGGTTGGTCAGGAGGTATGCCTTCGTCCTCTGACATCTCTCCTTCCATTGGGTCTACCTCGAAAAAGGGTTCGGAGTATTGTAGGGACCCCCCATCTGACCCTTCCTCTTCCCTGAAGGGTTCAAAGCCCATTTCCTCCTCTTCCTGTGCCTCCTCCCCTTCTGGGAAAGGGGGCTCCATTTGGGAAGGTACCTGACCGTGTTGTGATTCCGGCCTGAGGAGGGATCTTCCAGAAACAGATTCGACCTCGGGCGCCATCATTTGTGAACTTGGTCTGGATAGCTGTTGGATACCTTCCGCTATTCCTTGACGGATAGCCAGTTGCATCCATTCTCTAATACTGTCTGGAATGATGGTTGTGGATGGACCTTCTGGGCATAGGCCCGCAGCGGTTGGTGTGAATGTCGCTTCAGGTGCTCGAGTGGCCTGGCGACTCCGGGCGGGTGAACTGCACCTGGAAAGAGAAGGCTGTTCTGGCAGGGGGGGTTGGGTAGAGGTAGAGGGGGTGGGAAGAGTAAGGGTTACAGAATGAGAGTCTTTGGACCGTTTGTCAAACTCCTTCTCCAAAGCCTTAGGGCGCCTTAGGGCGTCCTTCTGAGAGTCTTTGGATGAGTCCTTGTCCCGTTTGCGCAAATGGTGCGTCTTTGACTTAGCCTTCAAAGAAGGTCCGCTGGGATTGTTCTCTGCCATAATAACAAAAAAGGAATAAAGAATGATATTGAAACAAAAAGGCAGTTGGCACGCCTGGGAGTTCGACCTACAACGTAGGCCAGCTGTCTTATAGTTGGGCCGCGTCCCCCTTTTGGAAAAAAAATTTTTTTGGAGGTAATGTAAATTATTTATAATTTTTATTATATTTATTTATTTATTTATTTATTTATTTATTTATTTATTTATTTATTTATTTATTTATTTGAGGGAGGAACCCAAAAGGTGCCAATTGAATTCAAAAAAATTAATAATAATTTATTCTATCTTCTTATTTATTTATTCTTTTCAAATAAGTAACAAAAAATTAAGGAATATCTCTGATTATCCAATAGGCCAAATGAACGCTGAGGCCAGGAAACAAACAACAACAACAAAGGCAAAGAAAACGAAAAGGCCTCCTGAGGCAGCCTCCCAAACAAAATGGGAAGTTGGTGCCTTCGCCTCTGAGTGAGCTGCGGAAATCAGCCAACGAGAAACTAAAAAAGGGGGCAACAGGGCACAGAACCACACTACCCTCTAATTAACTAGGCTCCACACGGCCTGCCGGTCCCGCTATGGGCCTTCAGAAGCGTCGCAGCAAGATCGTGCAAAAAAGAAAATGGCGGCCGGCCACGAGGTGCACCCAAAATGGCCACCGGCTCCGGCGCGAAGAACTCAGAGACGACACAAGCCCCTCAACAACAACAAAAACAAGCCTGAATGCAGGCGAAACGAGGGACTGCAAAGAAGAAAGCTTTCCTTCTTCCAAGGGCGTTCGTGGGGGGAAGGCGCAACGGAGCGCTATAGAGAGCGCAAACAGAAGCCGCTGCTTAAATGCAGCACGGCTTAAAAGCGGCAGAGGCAGAAAAAAGGGGGGTTGGGGGGGGGCAAAAGGCTCTAAAACCCCCGTATCTCCCCCCTGAGGGGCGAAAAATCGCTCCTTTGCTAAATTTGGGACAAACCAAAAGCGCAGGGATCAAGGAAGAAAAGGAGAGATCAAACCTGAATTTGTAGAGAGAAAAAACCTGGATCGGCCAAGGAGTAACTGTTAGAGCTGCCTGTCTCTAGCGAGGCTGAGCTAAAACTGGGGAACGCTACGGAGGAGTCACGTGGAGGAGGAAGAGCGTTCCTCAATTATAGCTCAGCCTGTAAGAGTGAAGACTGGAGCACCTCCCACTCTGGATGCTCGCAGCAGCTCTATGGAGAATGTACACTACTATTGTTGTTAATCTCATCACTCCTTATCACCCATCCCCTCCCACTTGTGATTGTAGGACTGTAACTTTGTTGCTTGTATCCTTACGATTTATATTGACTGTTTCCTAGTATGATTTGATTGTTGATTGTACCTTATGACTATCATTAAGTGTTGTACGTTATGATTCTTGATTCTTAACGAATGTACCTTTTCTTTATGTATACTTAGAGTATTTACACCAAGACAAATTCCTTGTGTGTCCAATCACACTTGGCCAATAAAGTATTCTATTCTATTCTATTCTATTCTTCTATTCTATTCTATTCTATTCAAATGCTTGCTTTACAATAGGACTGTTTTTACAACATCCTGTTGTAAAAAAATATACAAACTTGCTAGAATATCTAAATCAAATTTGTTAAACACTTGATAAGAAAAACACTGAATATGCCCTATATAATACAATATAGACATTGATTCCAAATCATGATGATACCAAAATGATGAAACGTACTTTGACATCACAATACGAGCTTCACCTTAATTTGCACCATGACATTGCACACAAACATGTAAAGGGAAGAATTGTGTTGCAATGTACATTTCATCCCTCCCCTGCATGGCTGACTATAATTCAATATAGTATTTATTTATTTTTCAAATTTCTATGTAAATGGTGATTCATATTTCAGAACCTAATATAAAACATTAAATGCTAATTTGTAGTCCTATATATTAGTGATATGGAGAGACTTTGATCTTAGAACTTAGCACACAGTTGCCTTTTTCCAGATCAGAAAGATGGGTTTTATTACTAGAAGCTTAACTAGATTTAAATTTTAACCTTCATGACAGTTCTTGATCTTGTAATGGCTGAGAATATTCAATAGCATCACCCATCCAGGTTCCTTGCTAAAACCTCAAAAAAATTTTTTTTAATGCTATATGCAGTTGAACATACTGTTGGAAAAAAATATTTGGTGCCTTTGGCTGCAATGTTAAATATATTTTATTGTTAAAAAATATACCCAAGTTACTTTTGGATGTACATTATCGTTCTACTTACTTACACATAGCTGAGCTAAAGGATACAATGAGAAACTACTTCTTTATTTTCTAGTGTTTTTAAAATAGTGGTTGTACTTCACAACAGAACAAACAATATTATGTAAAAAAGAACAACAGATAATATAGTGTTTCCAATTAAGGTACACAACTAACAAATTGGTGTATTCTTGAAATCTTGGCCATTTCAAATAAATGACTTTCACCTGGTCACTGTGGCCATTTTGCACAGCATTTTACCCAGAGTTGCTCAAATTCTCCATATTCTTGACTTCATATTGGCAAAGTACTTGATGTTACTAAAGTTAAAGTCATCTATGAAGATGGGTGGTACATACTGTAAATCCAAAAGACAAACAAATAGGACAACATATCCTATTATTTTGTGAATTCTTTTGGTCTATTTCAAAGAAGTGGATTAGATCCTAGTTAGGTTATCTCCTGCCACCTATCCTTTGCCATCCTGGCTATTGTGGGAAGTAGATGAAAAATGCATGGATCTGAAAAATAGCAGTTTTGAAGAAGAAAGGTGTACCATTTGGAAAAAAACCCATTCCCAGATCCAAGGGGTTTAGATAAGTATTGCCCATTCTTCAATCTCCCTTTTTAAGGAAGGTTGTTGAGATAGTGATAGTAAACTAACTTCATAGTACCTTAGAAGAAACGA
Source organism: Notechis scutatus (assembly GCF_049901735.1). Lineage (NCBI taxonomy): Eukaryota > Metazoa > Chordata > Lepidosauria > Squamata > Elapidae > Notechis > Notechis scutatus. The sequence goes on from NC_142011.1 coordinate 75,417,896, forward strand.
ATTATTTGGACTTTTCTTCCAGTTAGGGTTCAGACCTGAATATACGTAATGATGTGTGGGAAAGGCCTTGAGAGATGGGCATAGAGATACAATCAAGGGAACAATTAGATAACAGATAGCACAGCTGCACAACTGGATAACAGGCAGACTTGGAACAGAGCCTCCCTAGTTTCTCAGTCATAAAGAGTCAGGGTGGAGGATTGAACTTTCAGGCTTGCAAGATTCTGTCAATGCAGCTTTACAACACAGTAGAGGGGCCCACATATGTACCAGCTCTGACCGATAGGTGTGTAGCACAAAGTCCTCAGGCCCATTGGCTGCCGGATAGCTGTCTAAAGAGCTGATGTTAAGTTATAATGGCCTTTATGGCTTGGTATCTGAGGGAACACTTCCTTGGAATTGATCTGACTAACTGGATTCTTTGGAAAGAAGCTACTTATAAGTCTCACCTTTCCAAGATATGTTGGGAAGAGAGTGTGAAGTTAGAAGACAGCGCTTTTCTGCCTTGGAATAAACTTATCATAGAGATCAGGCTGGCTATCACCTTGTTAACCTTCAGGAAAATGTTTAAATATTGAGTTATTTCAGAGTCTTTTAGCTTAAGCACTGCTCTATACTGTAGTATTTTATTTATTTATTTTCTTTCTGTTTTCACATGTGTTAATGTTATTTTTATTTCTGTTTTTTTTATTTCTGGGCCTTATGATGTTCTCTTTTAGTCATACTATGTTTTCATTTTTTTTCCCTAAGGAAGCTGTTACTAGTATTAGATTGGGGCAGGATATAAAGCTAATAAATATCAGCATGCTTCTATATAAGCCTCATCAAAGGTAGCAATTTGTGAATAACTTGTTTATTTCTAATTCACCTCCCTATTCCCAAAGTTGTGGCCAGGGGGAACTTTACCCAGCTACACTTCACTTGGGACAGAAAGGTAGCTTACATCCTCATCACCAAGCTTGTACAACATGTTCTATATGAGGCTGCCTTTAAATACCATGGTGAATCTTTAGTTGGTGCAAAATGCATGGCCTGGATGCTAGGGCACATATTGCACATATTTTGTGGACCCTGCTTCCTATCTGCTTTCAAGTACAATTTAAAATGGTGGTTTTAAATTATAAAACCCTTTAAGGTTGGCATTGGGTTACTTTGGACCACTCATCTCTCCACTGGAATCAATCCAATCATTTTGATCATGTCAGGACAAACAGCAAGCTGTCCTCCATTTTTCAAAAGTTAGAGGGCCAAGATTCAAAAGTGTAGTTTTTCTGTTGTTGGGCTGCCCCTCCGGAATGATCTCCCACAAGTGTATTTGGTTCCAACAACAGTTTTGCCTTCTAGAAGTTTCTCAAAATATAACTATTATAGAGGGCATTTGGTGGCTGAGACCAGATGTCATCTGGAATGTAGGTGCATTTATTTTTTTATTTTTCTTTAAATTTTTTGCTTTTATTGTTCTTTATATTGTGTCAAAAAGTATATATAGAATTGCAGCAAGTAAATGTGATACTTTAATAAACAGACGGTTTCAGTACCTACCTGTTTTACTGACCAAGTCTTCCTGTATTTAAGCAAATTAAATTTCTTTCCTTTTTTTCAAAACCCTAATCCTTACCCTCTAATCCAATGTGAAAAATTATACTCAATGAGACTAATTAATAGTTGTTTTCATGAATATTTTCATGGCTTTTTAAAACATAGATAATCCTACTTATATACTGTATGTTCAGAGATACATTTATAAGGATCATTTGTGAAATATTAATTTTAACTTTGAAAATACAAAAACAGAACCAATAGCTGAATTAACATTAAATAACATTAAGAAGAATTTAGAAAATATTTTTTTCTGATGACTGTTGCCCAATCGATTTAACTATTTTTTTCTTTCTATTCTTACCCAAGAGTTCAGTATCATAATAGAAACAATTTCACAACTACAACTCAGCTCATTATATGCCTAATCAACTGGGTTAAATCAAAGCACTTTAACACATCCAATTATCCAAAGCAATATGACTAAATTCAAAGATGTAATCTACTTCATGATGCCTGGATTTTGATTTCATTCTTGGGAGAATTTAAAAACAAGCAAACCCATGTATGCTGTTCTGCAGTGTATTCTGCTGATTGATCTTTTTGCAGTAAAACTGCTGCCCCAGCATTACTGCAAGCTGCAACCCAGTTTTCTTCCATCCCTTATATTTATTTGTGTCCTGCATTACAGAGTAGATTTCCCAACTGTTTCTTAAATGAAGTGGCAGCATTAAATGAAGCAATACGCTGACATAAAGTTAATCCTCTAATTTTCCTCTCCCTGTCCTCACCAACAAATATATATATAATCCCACAGGTTTGAGAGACCTGCACTTCCTTTTTTTCCCAGGTTAGTGGAGATAAAAACACACACCCTACTTTCCATGATAATAGCGCTGTCTTATGAAACAGAACATACTCGTATTTTCATTCCCTGAAGACTTGTACCCATTCTTCCTGTACAAAACAGTATACGGGTCGGTGTGTCTTCGCGCTTCACAAATTAAACATTATTCAGCTATATTACGGTTTCCAAAAAAATAAATAAAAAAAAATCTAATGTATGTCTGGATCTAAGGCGGGCTGGCATCTGTCCTTCAGGATTTATTTTTTTAAACTTAGAAAAATATTTGGACCCAAGGGGGAAATGTTTCCCCCAAGGAAAAGTCTCGTTCTCTTTAGAGACGCAGAGGCTTCATTCAGGAAGGGACTCTGCACATGTTCAGAGGCTGTATTCGGCTTCAAAAGGACCAGCCTCGTACATTTTACATCTAAAAAAGCGATCCTAAACTAGATGCCGGACTCGAGCTACGGTTCAGAGAAAGAGAGACAAAGCTGAGAAGAACCTAAAACTGGTTTCTGAAGGAAGAAAACGGGCTTCTTACCGGCGGCAGTAGGTAATCTCGTCCCCTGAATACGCCCTTCAAGGTCCTGAGGGCAAGGAGTGGAATTTCATCCGAAAACCTCAAGATTTTCCTCACATCCTTAACGATCTCTCCATCTCAAAGCCATCGCTCATTCCCTTCTTCGTCCTCCTCCTCCTCCTCCTCACCTGTATCCTAAGGCTAGTCCGGGAACTCCAGAGCGCTGGAGGAGAGAAAAAGACGAGGAGACGCCTCCGTTTTCTTCTCTTTTCCCCTCCTTATTTTTTTCCAGCGGGTTCCCGAACGCCGGCGTCTCCTCAGCTCTCCAGATCCCCGCAACAAAGATGGCGTCGCTGGCTTTCCTGGGGTTCGAGGTGGCTTGGAGTAGAAGGCGAGCGTGCCCAAAGCAAAGATGGCAGCGATGGAATTCCTCAGCCGGCGCGCCGTCCGTTCTGGAGGTGACAAGCACGCAGGTAGGAGCGCGCCTGCGCATAAAGCTGACGGTAGGGCTCGTTAGATCCCTTGTGCCAGGAAAGGAGGAGGAGGAAGAGGAGGAACCCAATTTCGAAAGGCCGGCCTTTCAACCGGCCGGTTCTAAGAGAAGTTTACGTGGAGAGCCTTGCTTTTTATTCGTTCATTTCCTTTGATCTCGGAAACACGTTTCTGCCTGGGTTTTCCTTCAGCGAAATACTATCTCATAGATATAGAAAAATTAAGAACCAAGATCCTCCAGGATGTCTTCACGGTTTTGGCTGCTATCCCAAAGTTAACCTACCGTGGTGCGTGGTTAGCCTCTATTTCCTATTAAAAAGAAATAGCGTTACCGGATCTGGACTGCAAAATCCGGATACCACAAGAAGGCAGGATCGAGTTAGAGTTTTCTGGAGGTCTTTTCTACCGGTCGTCAGATTATTTGGAGCAAGGATCGGGTGGTAGCCCTAAAAGTGGGTTTGCTGGGATCTTATTCTGATTACATTTGTGCCATTTCTCCATAATAACTGATGGCAAATAAGCGGAGCACTTCTAATTTGTAATATTGACTTTTAAAACTACACTGTAATTTTTAGACAAGCTACAATTCTTAACTTAAACTACAGTTCTCAACTAATTTGAGATCAATATCCATTGAACTACAATGGGACTTTATTCTTATGCAAGCATGATCACTAATACTCAATGCAGTTGCATATAAGTTTCCTAATATGGAAACAGTTATTTTTATTTTTAATTAATTTTCTTAATGCAGACTTAGGGCCATCTTTTTGGACAGTTCTTGACAAAGGGAATCCAATACATAATTCAACCTAAATTAAACATCCCCTATCATCATTATAGTGTAGGTATCCCTTGGCAGAATAGCCATCAAGTCCTTGAAAAGATATTCAGATGCTGTATTTATAACAGTCAGAAATGTTCAAGTCACAATAATCCCTGTGATATTCTAAGGAAGCAAAAGTTGTACTTTGAAGAAGCAGGACAGGAAGAGTATTGAAGCTTTTGAACTTTGGTGCTGGAGAAGATTTCTGAAAATACCAAGGATAGCCAAGAAACAAATGGATCGTCAAATAAATCAACTCAAAGTTCACACTTGAAAAAGAAACCTCCAGGCTGAAATTTTCATGCTCTGGACACATGCAAAGAATTGGAGAAGGCTTTAACAATGGAAATGGTGGAAGGAAAGAAGAGAAGAAAACAGCAGCGAGCAAGGTACATGGAGTTGCAAGGCACAGTGGCAAGGGTTACTTCATATGAAATGCAAGATTCTGGATGACCATAGAACAATAAAGAATGCTTTCCACATCTTTTCTACCATTTAGTGGTTACTAGGTTTTTGGAACCAGAATTCGGTAATCCAAACCACAAACTCTACTGTGTTCAGTAGAGATAAAACTGATTTAATATGTATAAAATTGAAATTGGCAATTTCTGCAAATATAACTTCAACTTAATGATATTGGTAGAAAAATAGAAATACCGAATGGATTAAATTTTAAGAAAAACCATGTAGACAATAGTAACAAAAAAGGGTCATGTACAAGTTGCTGCATCAACAGAAGGATAGTACAGGTAGACATCAATGTACAACAGTTCATTTAATGACTGAAGTTACAATGGTACTGAAAAAATAACAATTTTTCACACGTATGACCATTTCAGCATCAAAATTCAGATTCTTGACAACTGACTCATATTTATGATGGTTGCAGTGTCCCAGGTCATGTGATCACCTTTTGCAACCTTCTGCCAAACAAAGTCAATGGGGGATGCATTTAACAGCCCTGTTACTAATTTAACAACTGCAGTGATTCACTTAAGAACTGTGGCAAGAAAGTTGTAAAATGGGTCAAAATTCACTTAACAAAGGCCTCACTTAGCAACATAAATTTTGGGCTCAATTGTGGTTGTAAGTCAAGGGCTACCTATATCAAAGTCAGATGAAGTGGTAGTACCACTTTATACTGCACTGATAAGACCACACTTGGAATACTGCATCCAATTCTGCTAAGTGACACAAAAAGATGCTGAGACTTTTTCTAGACTAGAGAAGAGCTACAGAGATGATAAGGGGCCTGGGGGCTAAGCCATATAATGAAAAGTTGTGGGAATTAATTATGTCTAGTCTAATGAAAAGATGGACTAATTTTCCAAAACTTGAGGGGCTGTCACAGAGAAGAGGGGGTCAACATTTTTTTTCCAAAGCACTTGAAGACAGATCAAGAAGTAATGGGTGGAAGATTATTAAAAGGAGATCTAACCTAGAATTGAGAAATTTCCTGACAGTAAGGACAATTAATCAGTGGAATGCCTTTCCTCCAGAAGTTGCAGGTGCTCCTTCATGGATATTTTCAAAAAAAAGATTGGACAACTATTTATTCAGAATGGTATAGAATCTTCTGCTCAAGTAGAGGATTGGACTAGAAGACTTCCAATATCCCTGTTATTCTATGTTCTATGAGTGTAGCAATGTGAAAAAAGATAATATGTGAATGTGCCCATCCTGAAGTTACCTTATACCCTACATTTTGGCCACTCCTTCAGTAAAATCAAGAATCTCTATAAGTAACAATTGATACATATATCAATGATGAAAGCCCAACTTAACTCAGAGCTATGATCAGGCCTAAAATTTCAACCCAAAGGAATCTCAAATGAGGGATCTTAAGGTCTCCTATGAGGAAGAAAGAAATGCAAAAGAAAAACCCAAATTCAATGTGCTACATCTAATTGGCTCTGGTCTGGAAAAGGAAGTGCCAAACTCTTAAGTTAACCACAACTCTTTGTCCTCTGTCTCTATCTCAGTGTCTTCTTCAGGACAGAATGGAGTTCTCCAAAATGGTAATAATGATGGCAATAATAATAAAGGCAATGATACAAAAGCAATAATACTGTAGTAATAGTAATAAAAAATATATTGATTCTGAAATTCCAGGTGTTGAGAATTTATCTTAATGTAATGACAAACATAGCTTTTTTTTAAAGCATTTAAGCTCCATTCCTGAAGTGGCTGTCTTACTCCTATGTCATGGAGCAAAACAGTAATGAATCATTCATCTTCTGAAGCAGCCTCACAAGATAACAGCCTCTATTTTGTTCCAATCTAACTTGTATATACTCTTTAAGACAACTATTTCTTGCAAAACATACCTCAGATTGAGACAAGATTAAATCCAGTTAGATTTCCCTGAATTCATGTCACCATCTCCTCATGCAATCCCTTTTAACACAAGTATGACGTGTTAGGTCTTGTACAGCCAATATTGGATATTTATAAAGACCACTAATCAAATTCTTATCCAAGAGTCATGTTGCTCTACATTTCTATCTCTATGGTTTTCTCTCTGCCTGCATCTTCCTCCTCCTGACAGCTCCATCAGAAACCGCTAGCAAGAGCAAGGACTGGTGCAACGGAGAAACAATCTAAAGTCTAAAGCTGAGCTGGCTGACGTACCTGCAGAGGTAACTGGCAGAAGTCCTTCCAACTTAATCAGTTCATGATGCTTTTTTTTAAGCGAAGGCAAAAGATCGATTTCCTCTGTATAAGAAGAGCTACCCATCTCACCCAAACAGGACAGGGAAGTCTTCAGTCTAGCAGATGATGTAGATATTGTGGTCGATATACTGGATTTTTAGAAAATTATAAGGTCCTGTCATCCATGGCCACAATTTCATATTTACATCATCCTAAGCATCCATTATCTTGTTTATCACCCTGGACTCAAGGGATACTTCTGCTCACCCATGGGGATATAATTATACAGCTCTTTGAAATAAGAAATGAAGTCTTATAAGATTCTTTACGCTTCTTCTCTCATCCATTTATTAAAAAAAAACCTCATGCTTTTCAATATAGTTGTAGAAGTGATGAGCTAAATTTCCTGTTAATTCTAAATGTTCATTTGGAGTTTAGGAGTTGTATTTCCTGGCAAATAAATCAGAGATTTAGCAGTCCAACAACATCAAGGAAAGTTAATGCATGTATATCTTGGCTGTGCAGCAATATTATTTGGTCTAATATATTTTTGTGTCTTGAGGCCAATTAAAATCTTTATGGGAAGCTGCTTTGGCAGTTAAAAAATACATTACAAGCTCATGAATATTTCTAGTTGATAAGGAGCATGTCCGAAATCATATGCTATTTTTAAGAATAATCTCCTTCTGTGACTGAGCAATTTTGTTCCTCAAATTTTAACTGTTGATTTATTTACTTTAATTTACTCAGAAATCCATTAAGTTAAACGAAGCTTATTCCTGGGCTTGTAGCTATAGAAAGGCAGCTAGAATTAGTCTTTACTGAAAAGCTCAAACATTGTACTCTCTGCAACATTCATGGTGTATTACTGCATGCAGGGTTTTTTTGGGTGGTACCTTTAGATTGAAATTAAACCATTGAAGGAATGTCTCAAAGCTAGTCCAATATTTATCTTTGGCAGATTGTCTAACCCGAATAATATGATCCTGACTTAGCATCAGTAGATGATGATATAGGAAAGAAGGAGCAATGTCAGAAGACGTGGCTAACGAGACACGTTTTCCTCTGAAGAAAGCAGCTTTAAGAGTATTTGATCTTCCACTCTCCTGGTATAATTCACTGATCCAGGTAATGATTGCCTTTGTTGTTCTTTATAGCTCTGTTTGAAATATCTTTGAGTGCTTTTTAATATGTGTATTTTATTAAAGTATAATGTTTATATGCATAGAAGTATTATGTTACTAGTTTGTATTATTATTGCATGGGAAATACGTTCCAATGCTACTTACTAAGAACCACACCCTCCTTCTCTTGTATTCCCTTAGGTTTTTATTATTATAATAATTGCTGAATTTCATGGACTAATAAAACCAGAGTTTTTTCTGGTTTCTTTCTGTAGATTCAGTGGTGTTGATATCCTACAGATTTTCTGCTGATTATGCTTTAATTGATACATTGATATGAAACTCTTGAAAGTTGACTTATTTATTGTGGTCTATGAAATTAGGAATACATACATTGCAGTTATTTTGTTTTGTTTTGTTAGGAAGGGCTAGTTGTATCTAAAACAGATTAGGGTAATGATTAAGCTAAAAGAAGAAACAGAAAGAAAAATAGAGTTAAAGTTAATTATTTGCTGCAAGTTAGTGGTACACAAAATGTAGATTTGCTTGTGCATTATGCTACAATGGAAAAGTGAAGGTTTTATATTATTTGACACAGTAAAATTTTAAAGTGAGAAAAATAAAAATTAAAAAAGAATGTCTGGAATCTTAACTTAAACTTCAGGTGTGCAAAATGCAGATTAGAAATATGATTCAGAAAAGCTTTTTTTGCAAAACCTTCAAGTAATAATATTCACAATGTTATTTTGCAGTCCCAGGCAAACCACGCACAGCAATAAAATGCTATGTGGAATTATTATTTACATGCACAATTGCTACTCAGAAGATTGAAAATCTATATTATATCCAGCAGCCTAACTTGCTTTGCAGAAATGATCTTGATCCATAAGTACAGTGTGTATACATGCATTTTTACAGCTATTTTCCTAGCGATCAAATCCATTCTTTTGGGTGATGTCAGATAGGCTTTCCCCCTGGGGTGAAGAAAAAGCTAAGGAGAAAACATAGCAAAAGAGTTACTCGTCTTACATTTTTGGAGCTGGTAGACAAAGTAAATTGAAACCATTTCATAATTAACAGTTTGGCGATCTGTCATATCCTAACAAAGTTTCTAGTGGTTACATATCAATACTAATGGTATTGATACTATAACTGATAGATGGTGTACTTTGGAATCCATACACAGTCTTAATTATGACATATACAGATCAGAATGGTCTTTCTCCAACCTGGGTGGCATGAAGTCATTTAATACTGCATACTGATGATAATCAGGTATATATCTCTGTCCTGGGTCACTCAGATGATGCCTGAGAGATTTTTTTCCCAATGCCTGGAAGCTATGCAGATCTGGATGAAGAAGAATTGGCTTTGCCCAACCCTACAAGATCACGTTGCTATGGGTTTTAGGGCTCTCCTGTATCTAGTAGCTTTCCATCATTGATTCTGGACGGAGTAACACTACCCCAGGCAGAGTTGATATATAATCTGGGAGATGTCATAGGCTCAGGGTTTTTTCATGAGAGCAAGTATCAGCTGATGGTGAGAAGAGTCTTCATACAATTGCATCTTGTGTGTGTCAGTTGCACCAAATCCTAGATCCAAAGTCATTGTTGATGTGTCACTCATCCCTTAGTCACTTCCTGACTGGATTGTTGAAATGTGCTGTATGTGTGGGCTGCCCTTGGAAACATTTAGAAGCTTTAATTGGTCCAGAATGCAGTGGCATATGAGGTATTGGATGTTCCACAATATATATATACACATATACATATACATATACATATACATATACATATACATATACATACACATGTAATACCTCTGCTATGTGAGCTGCAATGGCTTCCTGCAGGCTTTGGGGTACTATTCATAATGTTATCTTTGAAGCTCTACTTGGTACGGGACAAGGTTACTTATGGGGGCATCTTTGGCTGTTGATTTCTGTTCAGCCCATCAGATTGGGCAGAGTCAGCATGGCCTGGTTCCCATAGGTGAAACCGTATTATTTGGTGTTTGGTAGGTATTGTGCCAGAGGTGGTATTCAGCAGGTTCTGACCAGTTCTGGAGAACCGGTTGTGGAAATTTTGAATAGTTCGGAGAACTGACTAATACCACCTCTGACTGGAGATTTTACAGTATCCTTCCTCTGCCATGCCCACCAAGCCACGCCCACAAAACTGGTAGTAAAAAAAATTGAATCCCACCACTGAGTTGTGCCCTCTCTTTCATGGCACCTGTCTTGTGAAACAGCCTGAGATAATGGACATTCCTGAGGCTGATGACCTTCCAGAAGGCCAAGAACACCTGGTTATTCCCTTAGAAATTAGGACTATAATATTGATGGAGCTCTGATATTGTTGTTTGCTATTGAATTTTTTTTTTAGAGAACCTTGACCTTGATCTCTTTTTGTTGTAATGTAATGGATTGTGTATTTGATTTGTTTTTAATTTTGATTGTCATCCTGAATGTCTTTGGCAGATAGGCAGCTGTCCAGATGGGATGAATAAATAAATTTGATTCAGTGACATATTGCCCATGTAGTTTAGATCCATTTATTCACTTTACATACCACTAAAAGTTTAACAGTGGGAACATTACCAGTTTCTATGGATTGACTGATTTCAAATCCTTCTATGTTGTTTCCAGTCTGCAACTTTGAATAACATATAGGAACAGGTACATTATATATGATTCATCCCAATGCAGATATATCTCCCATTCTTGCGTCAGACCCCTAACACATATTTTAAAAGCTGTGTTGTAAAAACTTCCAGAATATTACGAGTGATAATGCAGTTCTTATATCTAATGGGAGGATATTTCTTAAGAAAGAAGCTCCTCCTTGGCTCTTCTCACTGCATCTCATGTAGTCTGGGAACTCTCAGTGAATAATCTCTACAGGATAAAACTACAGACAGAGCACTGAGTGCGGGTTTCCGAATTTTGGATATCGTACCCCATCTTGATTTATTTTAGGGACTCTCATCCCTGTCACTTAAGCCAACCCTGTCATTTAGTAAAAACTCTCAATTCATAATTAAAACAGCAAAAAATATTCATTTTGGCCTTTAATTAAAAAAGGGAAATGCTTTTTTCTTATACCAGCAAATTAATGAGAATGCAATGTAATATAAAAAGAGCAGAAATAAAATGTATTTACATTACCTCCCATATTCCCACAGGCCACCTTTCCCTTGCAGTATTTCCACTGCATAAGCACAGATGCACATTGGATGTGTTGCCTGTTTTCTTCTTGTCCATCTCTCCATAACATTTATAGTCACTTTCCTCCCTCTTTCCCATCAGTCAGCACACCATGACCTTCCCTTCAACACTTACAATCTTCATAGTATTTCTTTTCTTCCCATTCTCCCATGGGCTCCATCCACTTCCCAATCTTCCTATCACACACTGCTAATTTTCATTGAGCCTCCTTCTTTCCTTCCCATCAGCATATTTATCTATACAGATTTTTGCAGTCCATTAGATTCTTCGTTGAAAATTTTGGTATTTTCAAATTTCACATTTCTTTCCATGCACAAACACATATTTTGAGGTCTCCAGTAATAGGGCATGGCATCTGAAATTGTCTTTTTGGAGTTCCTGGATATACTGCAAAAAATAAAACATTTACTTTACCAAAATAACTATAAACAAATGCATTTGTCTCAAATATAAGGTAAGTGGAATTAGTGTACTCGCCATATAGTTGGGCAACTATGGTTCTAAAAATATCTGTACTCTTTTTAAATTATAGTTCAATTTAAAATATGCTGAAGAATGTGAATTGAGGTTCATGTGTTGATAGAAGTGCTTACATTATTGAATGCAGAATTCATATTTAATACATGAATGTAACATGCTTATAAAAGTAAATTATTTGTATTTCTGCACAAATGTAATATAACTTTTTTGAAAACTTTTTTTAAGGTTAAAATCTCACCAGGGCTAAAGAAATTATTTGCAATAACAGCAGTAAGTGCCATAACTGTGCTTTTTCTTGCCCATCACTTCAAAAGAAAACGTGGGAAGAAAACCAGGAAAATATCTCCATGGGAATCAGACCATCTGATGTTCAATTATGCAAAAGCTTCTGGGTCAGAAAAAAGTAGGTGACATTTTCTCTATGGAAAGTTAATGTTCAGAGTTACCTGATACATACTTATTTGGGAGTAAGCCTTACTGAAGTGAGACTTCCTTTCAAAGAAGCATCAGAGGTCTATGCTGCATAGCTTACAATTACATACAAACAAGTATAACTGAATAAGTAGAGCGTGGTCCCAAATGATCATATGCAACTCAAATGAAATGTAAACAATGCTCTTTTTCAGTCTTGTACAATTTAGACCAGGGCTTTTAAATTCCCGGCCTGTGGCCTGGATGCATCATGCGCTGGCCACACCCGGTTTAGCGAGGGGGAAAAATGTCCCGATATATCCCGTGATGCCGATGTGACGACATGAGTTTGACACCCCTATCTAGACCTATGAGATTGACCAGACTAAGAAAGCAATACAATATAAATCAGGAATACTTTTATTGTAACAGCTATTGTAACACAATTGTGAGGTGTGAAAGACCAGGTCCACATGTGAAGGTTCACTTTAATTGATTTATTGCTAAAAGCCAATGCACAAGAATTTTCTCAGCTAATGGTAAGTACCTAGTTAGAGTTAGAGAAGGGTCAACGGCAGTCAAGGGAGGGATGGTCTTAATTCATTTGTGACTGCAGTGATTCTAGGCTGATCCCTCTTTTCACTCATCCCCGTGTCTCTGCCAGTCCTGTAAAAATCTTGCAAGTCTGAATAAGTTTCCCTTTTCTCAGTCTAATTTCATGTGAACTATGGAGTATCTTTTTTAAAAAATATTTTTTTTATTGATTTTTAAAAACAAACAAACAAAACATAAAACATGAAAACATAAAACATCTTTTTTGAAAGCAGCTTGATCCCGGGTTACATCTCTTCGTACAGACACAAATTCAAGTTCATGCTCATTTTTATATACCATTCCATATTTTATTACCATTCTACATTTTCTATATAGCTTCTCCCCTCTTTTAACTTTCTTAATTTTATTTTATTTATTTCGTCTCAATTCAGATCATTATACTTATATTCTTTGTCCTATTTCAGCTGTCTATTATCTTTTCTCATTAAACAAAATTTCTCCTGTAATCACTGATTGGAGTATGATGCCTTTATATCTTTCCCCTAAATTTATAACACTTAATATAATACATAACTTCCATTTGGATTCTGCTTAGTACATTCTAAAGCTACACACTATATTTTAAAAAGAGAAAAAATTATAAATATATAATATAATTAAAACAACAATCCATACCAATTCAATTCTATCATTAATATTAATATTCATTTAAATCTTAAACATTTTACACATTACTTTTCAAATAGGTATCATGCTTCTATGGGAACACTTGTAAACTTTCCAGTTGACTTCCCCCCAACTTCACTTACATTTTAAAACATTGTGTCATTAAAATGTTCCCATTCCTTCCTAATTCAATTCTCTCATTTATTTCATTTCATTTATTTTGTTCACAAAAGTTTCACTGAATTACACTGAGTATTTTATCCCACTTTTTAATCATATGTTGTTTTCAATTTTCTAACATTATTTCTAATACGAATATAACAATACAATCTTATGTACCTTTGCAGAATCGCTTTTTCAATTAAATTTTTACCCATTATCTCTGAATAAGTCCTGTTTCTTTATATCTTGCTCCACACCTTTGTAGCTTCTCTTCCCATCCTTCCTCCCTTGCTTCTTCTCTCTGCCCTTTTTACCCCCTTGTCTCTCCACCTCCATTTCCCTCTTCTGTGTTCCCCTTTTCTGTTGCTTTCTAACATTATATCCACTTTTCACCTTATTTTTCCCTTTTTGGGTTGTTTTTTTAGGTCTTAAATTCTCCATTCTCTTTCCCCCCTCCCTTTCTTCCCCAAGTAAAGTTACTTGTTCATTAAAGATGGCTTCTTCTTTGTCCCAATCTTCTTGTTGTGCAGTCTTTTCTTGTAGTTTCTCGTAGGTACAAATCGCCATTTCTAAGAATTGAAAAACGGAGCCAAGAGAGCCCTTCCCTTCTTGTTCCTCTTCTTTATATTTTTTAAATTCCATTTTCAGTTCATCCACAAGTGATGCCATTGTAAAAAAAAAATTTTAAACAACCACCCAAGTGTTTTTAATCATTCAAATATAATTTCCAGAAGTCCCAAAGTCACCAAGCAATCCAAATACACACAAGCTGTTTATTTTAACACTTTCTTCTTTTTTCACTTTCTCTTCCTGGGGTTACTATTTAGTTACAAAGTTCTAGTTAGAATGTATCTTTTAGAAGTCTTGTTAAGATTTAACTTTAGATTCTTTGAATTCTAGGCAGCCTCCTCCTTCCAAATCTTACTCTTATTATTTTCCTCTCCCTTCCCACTTACAGCAAAAAAAAAAAAATTTTTTTTTAGTGTTCAGAAATCTTTATTGTCCCCTTGGCATTTAATTTTCCAGTTTAATTACCTATTGATGTCAAAGCGGATTTTTCCGACTTCTCATTCATCTCTGTTTGCTGTCAACGTAAGGAAGGAGAGTGAAAAAAAAAACTTTCCCTTTTCACTTTCATTTGCTGCTTCCGAATCCTCTTTGGGAGCGATGTATCTTTTTTGAAATTTAAATTCCAGGATACCTTAGTTGTTGCTTCTTATCCCGGTCAGCCAAAACTTTCACTTCTTAACTTCCTCCTGCACTTTCTTTTCCGGATGAGTGCTTCTTTGAGGCGGCCATTTCTGACTGCCACTCTTACCGCCTTCGGGAAAGGGAATTTAGCCAGCTGAGGAGGAAAGATGCAGGTTTCCTCGACCCTGCTGGAATCTCCCCCCTCTTTACCACCTCTACGGGGTGGCTTAGCCCCGAAGCCAGCTGGCTCGGGACGCTCCAGTGGCGAGCCCAGGCAGAAACCGTGCACGATTGCGGATTCCTGCCTGACGCCGAAGCCCTGCAAACCGGAAGTCTCTGAACTATGGAGTATCTTAACTGAGATGTTTTCTCAAGTTACTTTGCCTGCATTCAGGCCCTGCTTGTCTGACTATTGCCATGGTAACTGTTTCCTTCTATTTTTCTCTTTGCCCTCCACATAATCACATTTTTAATTGGATTTGCCTCCATATAATTCTAGCTCCACTATAATATTTACTAATAAACCATGCACCAAATAGTGGTTTTCCTTCACAGTCTCAAATTATGTTGTCCATAAAATGTGCACAATTCCCTGCAGAAAACAATAGACAAAAACATGATGATCAATGCTCACGTATACAATAGCAATAGCACTTAGACTTACATACTGCTTTATAGTGCTTTAGAGCTCTCTCTAAGCAGTTTACAGAGTCAGCATATTGCCCCCAACAATCAGGGTCCTCATTTTATCAACCTCGGAAGGGTGGAAGGATAATATCTCATTATCCATTATGTAGCATTAATATTATATACGTATTTCTAGAATAATAATTATTTTAAGGTATTTCTAAAGTCTTTTTCCTTAGTTAATGGAAAAGAAGATGCACATAAGCTAACACTATTATTCATCCTCCTCAGATTCTAGTTGTTCCAGTAGCAAACAAAATCTGACACTTTCACTGAATTCCATCAAAGAAAAAGGTTTTCAATCTTACATCCATGCCAGTGGTGATCTCTTCAATAAATATTCTGGTTCCCTGCAGAGTTTGGCCTCAGTAAGTGTGATTTATTGAGAACTATTGTGTGTATTTTAGGAATGAAAAACAGATGGTTGTTTTCTTTGCTTAAGGAACTCTTTCAAGTACTGTTGCTATATGTGGAAAGCATTTCCACTAAAAATAGTATATGAATATTTCCAAAGAAATTGTTGCTTATTTTCCTAGAATAGGGAAATCAATTATTATAGGCCAACAATTATTTCTGATTTCCTCATTTTTATACTTATTTTTCATGAAACCAAAGAATAAAATATAACTACTAGAAATATATTATTATATTTCTCTTAGCTTATATGCACATGTTCGTTTCTTTTTAAATTAGGCCCACAGTGCCATCTCTTGTCCTAGTTGTGTTTGTGTGAATTCTAATTCCTGGGATAAAGCAGATGAAGATAATATGAAGTTAGTCAATATTCCAGTAACTACTCCAGAAAATCTATACTTGATGGGTAAATATATAATATTTATGGTATTATTATTAGAAGTACGGTATAACCACGTAGATTTTGTCCATGGTGATCTGTCTCTAACCTGGTCTTTATGGTCTTTTAATAGTGTACCCACTGCCACTGTAACTGAGTTCATTTACCTAGCTGCTGGTTGTTCTCTTTTCTTTTCTTCCACCTTTCCCAGCATTAGATATTTCTCCAGAGAGCTAGGTATTCACATACTGCGTTGCAAGTAGGATAATGTGAACCTGGTCATTTGTGTCTCAATTGAGAATGCTAGCTTGATTAGTTTAGGGATCCATTTATTTATTTAATTGGTTGTCTCAGGAATCTTCTCCAACACCAATGTTTAAAAGCGTCGTGATAGCATTCTTCAAATCCCTGAATTAGTTTAGGATGGGCTATTGCACAAAGCAGAAGATTGACTTCTGTGCTCAGTGTTCCCACTCAATCTTATGCTTCTAAGAATATGAGGTATTTATTCCATCAACTGAAGTGTTTAAGAACCTAAATCCATCTAATTAACTCTTTTGACTATACTTGCTGGGATGTTAAGAGCTGTATTCCCAATACACCTTCAGAAAAATAAATTGTGGAGGAGAAGACAGCTAATTGAATCTCTTGTGGGATTTTGACACACTCTCTCAGGATTTCCTATCTGGTACATCTAGTACAGTGTGCTCATGGAAGGGTGATTGACACTTGCAGGGATGGAGCTATTTGAAGAAGCACTACAACGATGGGAACAGGCATTGACTTTTCGTAACAGACAAGTTGAGGACGAAGCCAGCTGTGGTGGTATCAAGCTTGGAGCAGGTGATGCTATTGCAGAAGAACATATAGAGGTAAGAAGATGTCAGTACATCAGTACATAGTAAGCATTTGCTGCTTACTAGGTAACTTCATGCTTTATATGAATTGAGGAGAGAGTACAAATATTGAAACTGTATATTCCATTTTCCACTGAGGACATTGAGAAAGGCAGATTGTATCAGCAATTTAAATAAATGCTCTCCCAGGAATATGTTGCTTATATTGTCATTCTTCCTCAATATCAAATTGTACTATTTGTTATAATTTTAGCATCAAAAATATTTTAAGCATTTTATGCGTCAAATCTTGTGTTAATATGATGATTGCCATAATGGTTTTGAGGTATCAAAAATAAGTACCCATAAACTCAGAGATAAAAAAGTAAACATTTCATTGATTAGGGACAAAAATTTCATATGTGTGTGTACACATATGTGTGTACATATGTGTATGTGTGTTATATACATACATATAACGTTTTTTGTGTCGTATTATAAACTCATTTATTATCTATGGAAGCTCTGTGACCTCAGATGAAAAATTTTGTCCTGTATGATATACCTAGAAATAAACATGTTGGTATTGACTAATTTGACTGGGTAAATAAGCTAACTGCTTCTTTATTTAATTCTTCCAATCCTGCTGTTCTTGCATATGGTGTAGCATAAATAATTAATCATCATAGTAAATTAATCAAATGAGCAAATCATTTCAGCAATTCCATTAGCTGCTTAAAATATCAGTTTATATCTTGCAATTTCTATTTACAGGATATCATTAGTGCAGAGTTTATACATAAACTTGAACTTTTGCTCCAGAGAGCTTACCGCCTTCAGGAAGAATTTGAAGCCTCCCTTGGAGTGTCTGACCCAGCATCTTTTGCCAATGAGGCTGGTGAGGTGTTTGTTTTTTTCAAGTTTCCAGATTTCCTGGCATAATACAGTTCACTTTTTCAATTCAATGCTATCCAGATGTGCATGATTGTAACTCTTTTTAGAAATGACCTGTGCTAACTGAGCATTATTACAATCCGACAAATTGGGAGGCCCGTAATTAGAGAAGGCTGAGTTAATTATTATACTTGATAATTAAGGAGGATCTGGAATAATGGTAAATGCATTATTTGTGTTTTTCTTTCTTACTTTTACATAAAAGACCCACAGAGTTGGATTTATTTCCATAATCATGAAAGTAAGCATCAAAAATATTTGGAGCAATTTTTTAAATAGATACATGCAAATAAAATACAGATGTTTGCTAGCCAATGATCTACTTTGGTACATATAACTATATAGGTAGTGGCCAATTAAATATAAAATCAATCTCAATAAAAGAGTATACAATCTTTGGTGGATTCTTAAGTGATGCAGTGTATGGTTAGCAAAGCATGTTAAGACTTGCTCTTGTCTTTTTAAAAAAATGAATTATATTGATCCCAGTTTGTCCCTAGGAAATTTGCTTTTCAAATAGTCATCCTATTTGATTGAAACCAAGAGAGGTTTGAGGGTGGTAGCACCTCTTTAATCTTACCTGGACTTGGAAAGTTGGTAGGATTGGACCTGGTTTGTATTTCTGTGAGAGATTATTAGGGATTATCTGGGATATAAATTAGATTGGGAATTTGAACCAATATCCCACAAGAAGCCAATAGCAAGTCTCTTCTGTTTTGCAGCCAAAAAAACTGTATGAGCATGTTCATGAAGCCGCCACTAGTAGAATTCCAATGCATGAAGACTTTATCAGAGTCAATAGGTAATTTCTCTTTAAACTACTAATTCTTAACTTTGACAAATTAGCAACCAAAGACTTAGGTAGAATTGATTATAAATATACCAAGCAACTCATCCCTTTGAAATGTAAGCCATGCTTTTTCTGATACCAAATTATGACTCTGAAGTAAGAAAGCCACCAGAGGTCAGAATTCTTATTATTTTGATATTGCATTTGAATGTATTTCCTTGGATAAGGCACCTTTAAATTTAGTTTTCTAGCACCTTGTAGAGTAATTTAGGAAGGAGCTTGTGATCCCATGCTATAAGTCATACTGTAACATGTTGAAATTGATGTACATATCCCATGATCAACGTCAGTTCCCTTTTTAATTTTTCTTTCCTGACAAGTCAGTAGCTTCTACTATTTTCAAAGGCTTGAATAAATTTCACAGTATGTCTGAGCCATAATTAGAATATTACAAATTATTGTTTAAAAAAAGAATCTTCTTTTATGAAGAAATAGCATTTTTTTTACCCATGTTTATCATGGCTATATAATATTGGTGGTCCCAGGTATGAAAAATTCAATTTCTTGAAACAGCATATAGAAAAAAAGCTAAAGGCTTTTTAAATAGGTTGTATCTATCATGCCCTTTTGTAATACTTACCATAACTGATCTTTTAATTAATTTATTCCTATTTGCTGTGGACATACAAAGTTGTCAAATACAGGTCTTGGATGAACCCAGATGGCACCCTTCTCCAAATCTCTAGAGGGCATCTTTTTTAGCTTCTACTATTGCTCCTTTAAAAAAAAATATAGGGATAAATCTATGATCTTCCATATTTATCACCAAGCTCCAAAGAGGACATATTCATATTTCATTCTCTTGAGATCTTGGGTATTTTATTGTTTACTGCTCTCCTTAGTGGGGTGGGGTCTCTGGTGAGACTACAAGAAAGAACCTCTATCAAGTAGAGTATTCCCCAATAGATCTCATCATCTAATGTAGGTGGGAGAGAAGTTTAAAAATAGTTCATAGAAGTATATGATTAGCACAATTCTGACTTAAGTTTACTTTGTGTTCTTTCAGGACATCCAGATACTTCTCACAAACATTATGTTGAGTCAGATATTTAATATATTTCTATCCCATTGCATTAAAAAAAAACTCTCAATGGCTTACATCAAATCTAGAAAACCAATTAAAATTAAGATGGCATTATAAAATCAGGAGAAGGCGCTTCAATTTTTTTTTGTCTTTAGTAGCTTATTTAATGCTGCTTATCTTGAAGTTGCTACTACATGCAGAACCTTGCATTTCTTGCCTTAAGCCTATCTTCTGTCTTCTGCCACCTATTCCCCTACAGTGATGCAGCTTCTGACAGGTTGGACCACTTTTTCTTGTTGTGACAAGACAGTTGCAAAATAGGAATGGAGTAGTTACGCTTTGTCCCTTTTGCCATCATCATCTTGCTCTCTTCTCCACGCAGCATTCCTTCCTTTACTTTCCTCTTGTTTGCATATATTCATACAAAGCTTTTTTTTAAAAAAAAATGTGGTGTTCATTGCCATCTTTCTGAGCCTTAACCTTCCTGACTTATCCTACTGATTTGGGCCTATTCCCTTACAATCTCTTTTAGTTATATGCCCCTTTCTATTTTTAAAAGTGGTTCTTTTTGTTTCTCATTTGGTCAAAAAGCACTTTATGCAACTATACCAGATTCACCAGGTATCTTCCATGTTTCTTTCTTGTGGTTGGGCTGCCTTTATTTCATTTTTCAGGATCTCTCCTTTTTCCTTTTTAGCTTATTGAAATCAGATCTAACCGAAATCAAACTCTAATCTGACTGCCTTTAGTTTTCCCTGTCTGCAGTATAGTGAATTATAAAATTACATAATCTCCCAAGGTTCCTACAATTTCTACTTACTTAACCATTTGTTCCTTGTAGTATGAATGCTAATATCATGTCTGTATTTAATATTGCAAACATTTATATACTATTTCCCTAGAAATTAAAAACATGTTATGTGTTGCCAGGGCTAAATATCTATTTTAACTTACTTTTGGATCCATATCTCTGTCTTCACTATCACCGTATGGTCAATGTGATTTTCAAAGCAATTTAATATGGAAAATCTGGTGTTTTATTAGATAATATGTTTTCAGTAAACTTTTTTTCCCTATCAGTTTATTTTTTTCCTTCATCAAGTGAAATTTTAGACTTGAATTACCAGACTAACTCTGATAGAATTCTGTCTTTGGCTTCAAATTTTGAATACACAATTTATACTAAATAAGAATCACAAACAATATCAAGTTCATCAATCTATTATGTTCCATATTTCACAAAGTATAGTTTATTTAACTGAAAAGTTGAAGAACACAAGGTAAGATCTAGCAACAACTTTTTTTGGCATTGCAAAATAGCAGAATCCTGCCAAAAACAGCATAACTCAGGCACAATAATGGAAAGAAAATTTGGCAGGAAAAACTTAGTAATGTAACAATACTAGGAGGAATTGGGTCAGTAAGGCTAAAAAAATTTAAGACTTTCTGTTTTCTTAGTCTCGTCTGTCTGAAGATTGAGCCAAATTGAACATGACACTTAATGGGGAATGTGATCTGATATCATCGGGGTGGGAGGGGGTGAGAGTTGGGGGTAATTTTGTTATATTGTACTATATTAATTTATTTGATTCTTTTTGTTAGTTTTTATTGTTTTAAATATGGTTTTATATTCTGTAAGCCATCGTGAGTCGCCATGGACAAATAGGTGGCAATATAAATTCAATAAATAAATATACTTTTGCTATTCACAAGCTGTGAGAAGTAGGTTACTTAGACCTGAATTACAGCTGAGTTTTATTTGGATTCCCTGATTCAGAGTTTAGCTGCTCCAAAGTAATATACCACATATCATTCATTGGTGTTAGTCACAGCTTCAAGATAGGTGTATGAGTTAAGATTTGAAAGATGACTCATTTCCCCCTCCCCTGCCACACAATCAAAGTTCTCATATCATATGTGGGTTTCCTGGAATATTCCTAGAAATTATTCCTAGAAAATATTAATTATGAACTCCACATTGGTCGAATGTAAACTGGGTTTTCGCCCCCATACAGATGGTAGGAAGGCCAAATTAATCAGTCAGTTATTTGGAACAGGAATTAAAATACATTCTAGTCCCAGAAGGTTTTCTTTTCCTTCCACTTCATTTTTTCTTTTTCATGCATTCACCAAAAGCAAGTTAATTAGATATATTTATTTAATCACAACAGAAATATGCACAGTATTTAAGGCTAATTAAAAATACAGGTGCTAATGTAAATTATAGCAAGTCCCAATAATAGATAATGCCCAGAATTTCATCAGTCACATTATTGTTACATGTTAAGTAATCCCTGTGTTAAGACCCTGTCATGAAATTTACACAACTGTTTCCAACTAGTTTGTTGCCAGACTAATATTTTTGCATAGAATAGAATAGAATAGAATAGAATAGAATAGAATAGAATAGAATAGAATAGAATACTTTATTGGCCAAGTATGATTGGACACACAAGGAATTTGTCATGGTGCAAATACTCTCAGTATACATAAAGAAAAGGTACATTCGTTAAGAATCAAGAATCATAATGTACAACACTTAATGATAGTCATAGGGTACAATCAATCAAATCATACCAGGAAACAGTCAATATAAATCGTAAGGATACAAGCGACAAAGTTACAGTCCTACAATCACAAGTGGGAGGGGATGGGTGATAAGGAGTGATGAGAAGATTAACAGTAATAGTAGTGTATACTTTGTAAATAGTTGAACAGTGTTGAGGGAATTATTTGTTTAGCAGAGTGATGGCTTTCGGGGAAAAAAAACTGTTCTTGTGTCTAGTTGTTCTGGTGTGCAGTGCTCTATAGTGTCGTTTTGAGGGAAGGAGTTGAAACAGTTTATGTCCGGGATGTGAGGGGTCTGTAAATATTTTCACAGCCCTCTTTTTGACTCATGCAGTATACAGGTCCTCAATTGAAGGCAGGTGGGTAGTAATTGTTTTTTCTGCAGTCCTAATTATCCTCTGAAGTCTGTGTCTGTCCTATTGGGTTGCAGAACCAAACCAGACAGTTATAGAGATGCAGATGATAGACTCAATAATTTCTCCGTAGAACTGTATCAGCAGCTCCTTGGGCAATTTGAGCTTTCTGAGTTGGCGCAGAAAGAACATTCTTTGTTGTGCTTTTTTGATGACGTTTTTGATGTTAGGTGTCCATTTTAGGTCTTGTGATATGATAGAACTTAGAAATTTGAAGGTCTCTACAGTTGATACTGTGTTGTCTAGTATTGTAAGAGGTGATAGTATAGGAGGGTTTCTTCTAAAGTCTACCACCATTTCTACAGTTTTGAATGTGTTCAGTTCCAGATTGTTCCGGTTACACCACGAGGCAAGTTGTATAACCTCCTGTCTGTATGCAGATTCATCATTGTCTCGAATGAGACCAATCACTGTTGTGTCATCAGCAAACTTCAGTATTTTAACAGAAAAAATCCCAGCATGATTATTTATTGAGTCTTTTCAATTTTTTATTCTGTGTCCTTCCTTTTCTAGGATGGAAATTCCTATGTCCTTATTTATGTTTCTTTTATATTATAAAATTATGTTTGTATTGTTAAGGCTGCTGGTTGCAAGACTAAAAGCATTTAAGTCCCTACCTTAAAACTGGCACGGTGTCAGCCAACTTTACTTAAAAAGGGCTGTTTGATAGATTTTCCTATTAATGCATAATACTTGTTTTGCTATCATCACAAGCTGCTTTTTAAACCAATGCAAATGCAATGAATAGAATTTGGAAACGTCTCTACTTAAGATGTTTGATTATATTCTTCTTAGTGCCTTTCTAGAAAGAGTTATACTGACATATTATCTAGGAACTAATACATCTCTTGGGTCCTTCATATAGGCTTACTGCAAGGTAATTGGTATGGTCTATTTTTTTTAAAAAAATTGGAACAGGAGTGGCCTGTTTAGAGGTCATGTGGTATTAAATCAGTAATGGATAAATAAATTTTGACAATGCATAATCATATGCCAGATTGTTATTGCCAGCTTTTAAATTTATGATTTTTTAATCTATTAAGATTCTTGTTTCAGTAATTTTTAACTGTGCAAAATAGTGAATCATAAGGCAAAATTGAATCAAGTTACCTCAAATGGGCTAGTTTACAGAATGTGTCCACTATCTGGGATCCATGACTCCGGTGGAATAATAATTTTGCAAATTTAAAAAAACATTTTATGACATAATTCAAAATGAATATCTGAATATCTCCCTGAAGTTTTAAAAACTTTTGCAGTATTATAATTGTTGAAGACCTCAATGAATCTGGTAGGGAAATGTCTCTAAAATTATGACCCAATGGTTCACAGGTTTCTAGTAATCTTATTAAAATAACATCTAAAGAAGTCAATTTAGCTGAAAATAAGGAACTACAAATGTTGGCCTTGATAGTTATACCTTTATTTAACTGGGTTTTGAATGCATAAGCCTATAATTTCTGTTGCAATTGCAGATAGAAACAATTGTTTTAATTTTTCTGAAATATTTCTTATTATTCTGTAATATTCTGAAATAGCTTATTGTCTCTGTTTTTCTTTAAATGATGTCGTACTTCTGGTAGCTTCTGAAAACCTAAAATATTCTTTTATTTGGAAAAAAGTTTTGATTGAAAGTTTTCATTCTCTACTGTTATACCTGCTTAAGAGCCTTCTTTTCCCTGATATTTTTTTATTTCCTTGTTTTCCCTATTAAAATTTATTTGGTTTGTAGACTATCTCATGATCAGTTTGTATTCCGGCTTCTATTGTAATTTTTAGTGATCCTCCTTCTTCAAGTATACTGGAGAGATCAGACCCTCCTAATGTTCTCTTTCAGTCAAATGTTTAAGTTTTCTCACTCCAGATATCTGGGTGGCACAGAAGGTGGTACCAGAAAAATGTTAGGCAGTTAAATTAGGTGATTGGATTCCCCTTTAACAGTTGCCTGAAGGGACAGCTGCCCAATGGGGACAATGACTGTGAGGGGAATTAGCAGACACATGGGAAGGGGGAAAATATAGCTCTTTGCTCTGAGTTATCTAGCAAAACACCATGTTCAAATTAACTCTGCAGCATAGTGGTAACACTGGTATTAATAAATGCCAGTATTAATAAAGGGGTTGAAGTTTCAATACCTAAAGGAAGGATGTAACTGAAAGGAATTGACAAATGGGAAGGAAAACAACAGGCCAATATAATAGTTAAATAAGCTGAAGGATATTTTGAATACAGTTCTGTAATTTAAAAAGAATGTCCCAAATAGGAGCTAGTCAGTGTGTGGCTTGAATTGGTATCTTCCAAAAGAACTCTTCCAGGCTCTTCTTTGAACAGTATCTTAGAAGAAATATCAGGAAAATGTTGAAATGTGTACACTATATCAGGGGTTGCCAACCTTTTGGACCTCAGGGACCATCAAATTCATAATTTTTGATCCCAGGGACCACTAACCAGTTCTGTGGCGTGGCCTAATTTGTGGGTGTGGCTTGGTGGTCATGTGACTGGCTGAGCATGGCTTGTATGTAAATATTATAAATATTTATATAAATATTGAAATTTTTATTAAAAAAGAGCAACTTTTACCCAAAATCAGGCAAAGCAGGCAGGCAGATTGAGTTGCTCACAGAATCACAGATTCATTCAGAGATCTATCTATCTGCCATTAGCTAGCTCAGTCTGTCACATAAAATTTGCTAGCAAGCAAACTCACAAAATTAACTCACAATACACCATGTATGTAAATATTGAATTTTTTATTAAAAAAAGAGCAATTTTTACCCAAAATCAGGCAAAGCAGGCCGATTGAGTTGCTCACAGAATCATTCAGTGATCTATCTATCTGCCATCAGCTAGCTCAGTCTCTCAAATTTGCTTGCCATGAGTCTGCACTGAATTTGCTTGCAAGCAAACCTTCAGTCCTAAGGGAAGTTCGGCTGTACTTAAAAGCAGAGCCAAAGATCTAAAGACTAGCTAGAAAGCAAGAAATCCAACCATTTCCTGCTTCCTAGCTAATCTAAATCTCCTGGCACAGCAGAACAGATGATGGTCAAAAAAGGAAAAAATAGCCATTTTAGCAGGCAAGTTTGCTGGGTAAGGAGTGAGTGGATGGGGAGCGTTCCTGTGGGCCATGTGGGCGGCGCAGCCTTCTGCGCAGCCTGGATTAATTGCTTTGGGGGGGGGGGTCTGTGGGTGAGATTTCTCTGCGGCCCATCAAAATTTTCTCAAGGCCCACCAGTGGGCCCTGGCCCACCAGTGGGCCCTGGCCCACCAGTTGGCAACCACTGCACTATATGATGTTCCTTCTGGTCTCTTAAATAGGCCTTAGATTAAACAACTCAGTGGGTTCAAAATAATTATGAACTTTTTCCTTTTTAGCAGTGAAGCCCAGTATGTTTATGAATTTTACTATGTATAAATTATGTTTATGTATATGGCTTTTAGTTTTCCTGCTCTCCCACATAAGGAATGTAAATAAAAATCTCTCGGGGTTCATTCATGTTTAATAAGAGTGGAGAAGCCAAATAGCAACAGCATTTAGACTTTTATACCGCTTTATCGTGTTTTACAGCCCTCTCTAAATGGTTTAAAGTGTTTTACAGCCCTCTCTAAATGGTTTATTGCCCCCAACAATTTGGGTCCTCATTTTACCCACCTTGGAAGGATGGAAGGCTAAGGCAACCTTGAGCCTGGTGAGATTCAATCTGCCAAATTGTAGGCAGCTGACTGCAGCAAAAGTTACTTGCAATACTACACTCTAAACACTGCGCCAAGGCTCTCTACTGAAGCCATTGCTAAACCTTTGTTGCCTCGTTTTGTTTTGCTGAAATTTTAAAGCATTCTAAAACAATATTATGAGATGTTCATCCTGAAATCTCTTTGTGAACAATCTAAGCTTTATTTGCTGAGCTGTGTGGATTTTAATTTTTTGATCAGCTGAAACTGGTAAAGAACATGCTTGTTTTGAGTACGTTGGATACCTGTTTCTTCAAGGTTTTAAGGCAGTACCTAGAAAGCACACGGGGACGTGGTGACTCAGTGGCTAAGACACTGACCTTGTCAATCAGAAAGGTTGGCAGTTCAGCGGTTCAAATACCTAGCGTTGCATAACGGAGTGAGCTCCCGTTACTTGTCCCAGCTTCTGCCAACCTAGCAGTTCGAAAGCATGTAAAAATGCAAGTAGAAAAATAGGGACCACCTTTGGTGGGAAGGTAACAGCATTCCATGCGCCTTCGGTGTTTAGTCATGCTGGCCACATGACCACGGAGATGTTTTCGGACAACGCTGACTCTTTGGCTTTGTAATGGAGATGAGCACCGCCCTTAGAGTCAGGAACAATTAGCATGTATGTGCGAGGGAAACCTTTACCTTTACCTACTAGAGAGCTCACGATGTTTCTAGGTTTATTATGAAGCCGTTTGTCATTCTCTTCTGGGAACATGATGCTGGATGAGATATATCTTCAGTCAGACTGATCACAGTTTTTTTCTCCTGCTCTAGAAATAGAGCAAACTCTTATACCACTTCATTCTTCCTTGAGCCTTGGCCCTTCCCTTTAATTCAGGAGGTGGTAGGCAATGGGAACTGTGAACTGTCCAGATAAAGAGTTAGACTTGACTTGGCATACTGACCAAAGTGATGGCCTACTACAGGACAGCCTTGCTGCTGAGAATTGTGATCAAATGATCAAGTTGGCTGTTTTTAATTGTAATCAAGGCCGACAGGGAAGAGAATACTGTCCTGTTAAGCGTGTTTTTCAGAAGTGCTTTTGGAAATAGGCAATGATACTCTTGAGTAGAATGCATGTAACAAAAATGTTCCTTAGATATGTATGAGGATTTAATGCACTGGGATTATACAGTAAATAATTTAGCAAAGAGGAAGTAGGTCAGGGAAGCTGGGAATGAGAGCAGTGTGTCTTTGAGTCTGGGGATATGGAGCTTACTCTGAATTGGACATTTAAGCTCTTCTAGACAGACAGCACGTGACCATTAGCAGCCAAAAAGCACCATGCCATTATTCTACTATTTTCATATCACAAAAATTCTGTTATGGATATAAGATGGTAGAAAAAAAAATAACTCGAGGTTGCAAATAATATTGTATTTTGTAAACCTGATAAACTATGTTTCAGACAAGGCAGTTGAATAATGAAAATTAACTGAAGCTGTTCCTACTTTTGGACACAGTGTATGTATGCATTTTAATAGTATCTCAAGAACCCCTTTTAAAATCTTGTTTTGATTTTACCACAAATAATTATATAGTGGTGAAAATGATAAAAAAATGTGTATTGAAATGTTTGAAGTAGAAACAGAAACTTGGGATGATAGTAGTCAGACCCAGAAAGTTAAAAAAAGAGTAGAATTAATACTAGAATAAACTTGGAGGACAAACAATGGCTAGATAGCCAGAGAAGGCCAGTTTTAAATAGTAGATCTGATAATAATCAGTAGGATTGTTATTTTGTTTGCCCATTTCATTTAAAAGGTGATGAAATTTTGCACGATCCTGGGTCACGTTTATTTGCCTTCATTAGTAATATAATATTCATTTAGTTCTGTGGATAATTGTAACCTCTCCTTTGAAAAAATAGGTAATGTAAAGAAGATCTGTGTAAATATTAGAACAATTAAATATTAGTATTGAAAGAAGGAAATGTTCAAGAAAGGAGGAATTATATGAGAAACACATTTCAGAAAGTTATCAACTTCTTTAGTTTTGCAAGGAAAATAGCAGAACTACCCAAGTAGAATTATTTTTGTCTCTTCCACACAGTTATATTACCATAGAAATGACTTACTTTATATTTTAGATTTGTTAACATGATGACCAGAGAAGTAGCATGTAAATTAAATAATAATAGTAATCAGTAATAATTGCCCAAAATGAGTAGATCCTTGTGTCTTTTCTTCTAAATGCTAAATTTTTTGTATATAAAATGCTTTATGTATTTATTTAGTCAGCCATGTGTTGTTTCTCTTTGATAATGTAAGTAATCTAATTTTAGGTTACTTTCCAATTTTCAACTTCATAAGTTTGCTTTAGAAGGAGAATAAGCTTTAGAAAATCCAGTGACACTTAAAAACAAGAGGATTCATTTGAGAACTGTGTCTTCTGAAATAAATAGGGTGATAGCATGTAAGGTAACTAACACAGACTCAGGACTTTGTGAGAAATCTGGGACTGACTGCCTATGAAGGCAGGGTGGATCAAGCAGCTGTGCATTCCTAGAGCTTTCATTTGCCAGTGGCTCTATCTAAATCTCTCTTAAACATTTGTACATTATAAATTTAAGCATATGGATGTCTAGGAAAAATTAATCAAAAATTAATCAAATTAATCACTTGAATGTTTTGTCTTTAAATTTTTAAAAAAATTATTGTAACGAGGAATTACTAGCGGTTTTGAAATATTCAGCATCTCCTAGCTTGCTTTTTTATTTAAATGATCAAATAATTTATTCATGTCATAAGTTTTCCCCAAATAGGACCTACAGCCATATGTTACATTAGTAGCAAATGGAGGGAGTCACTAATTTGAGAAATCTATGACATTCATTAATGTTGCTGCTATTATTTAATAAAACCGAAAAATGTTAGCTATAAAGCAATCTCCTTCATGTAGTTGACTTTTACCTTGTTTAAGAAGTTGGGAAGTCTGCCAGAAATTTATGCAGCTGGCTTATTATTTATGAATAGAGGCTAGTAGGCTTTGTGATGGGTAGAACTTTTGAAGTTTTATGCATTTGCTTACAATGGTTAGGAATTTGTAAATGGGATTTTCAAATTGAAGCTCTCTATAAATCTTAACTATGAAATGATATGTCCCCAAAGACACTCCCTGCTTTTTCTGGCATTGTTGTAACTCACTTTTTGGAAATGGATGGTGGAAACTAAAGCAAGGTATTCTTTGACATAAATATGACCTGAAAATAGTAGACACAAAATTTAGTTGACAAGTTCTCATACCCAGATGAGTATAAATGCACTGTAACAACCCAGACACAGAGAGATAAACCACATTTACATACTATTAAAACATATTTGAAATGCTAAAAAAGAAACAGAAAGACCAGAACACATCATCTCCAGCAAACAATACCCAGATATGCAGGAATTAACACCAGACAAACAATCAAGCAAGCAGAAAACAATATCCTAATCTAATCTAAACTAACCTAAATTACCAAGGAGAAAACTACATCTCCATCAACACTGACTGGGCAACCCATTGTGAATAAACAGGGAACAAACCCCAGATTCACTTGCACTGATAATATTATCTAGTCAAGTAATGAAATGTCCAAGCAAATAAGCTAGGAGATTACCAAGGCCTCCAAGATCTTATATATTAGTCATAGAAGACCTGAAGATCTGTTCTTATTCAGGTCTTCTATAACTAATATATGAGATTTCACAGATTTTTGGAGTAAAATATGTGAAAAATCTGAATCTGTGATGACATTGATATATGTCGTTATAAGCCAGGGATTTGTTTTGAAGGATTCAGTCAGAAAAAAATATAATGCATTTCATATATGTTTATATGTATTTTTCTGAAAATGACTTCGTTTGTTAACCTAATAACTTATTTCTAAGCACCAGTTATGTTTTCTAATAAATAAGTATTTCTTCTACTTGTTTCTTTCTTCTTGAACAAGTTATTTTTTTCAGTCTCACAGATTTGCCCTTGTAATATACTATGAAAATAATTTTCAGAAAATATCCAAGATACCATCTCAACTTGTTAAATGTGCTATATATGTACAGTCCAAATAATTGAAATCTACATAGTTTTTCTCTGTTTTCTTCCTAAAAACCATTTCAGTGTCCTTTAAAGGTACTGTATATTAGAAAAACATAATTTTTCTAAAGTCTCTTATTTGTTATGTACAAAAAGACAGATTATGTATTATTTTTGTCCCTTTGTTTTATGTACTAATTGTAGTACAACAATGCTTCCATAGACTTCATTTTGGAAACTTTGACTAAAGAATTAATTCTGAACACTAAAGATAATCATTGCAATTTATAGCAGTGAACATCTGTCTTCAATCTAATGATTTTTTAGAGAAGAGAAAAACAAAAGTGGTTCTATAACTTACTGTTGTAGGTCACAGCTATATGGCAGAAATTCAATAGGTTTCAAAGAGGTCTGGTATACTGTAGTTTCAAACATTTAATTCCCCAAAGTGTTATTATGAATGTCTGTATTAATAAGGTTTTTTTCTGTTTTCAAGACATGGGTGAAAATTTAAATGTTCCTATTTATATATAACTTCTACTGTCCAAATGCATAATAAGAAAGCATTTTACTTTTGGAAGATTATTATAAAAATTAAGGAAAAATAAAATTATTTTTTTAATAATGTGGTTTTACTTTGCATGCTTTGGGTCCAAACAGCTGAGAACCTGGTAAAATACTTTATTTATTTTTAAAATGGCAAAAGAATAAGGTTTCGAAAATAGTATATGAAACGGAACAAATACTGTTGCATATGACATGCTACTTTAGGAGTTAATTTAAAAGCTCTCTGGTGTGATTAGTGTCTATCTAATATAAATGTATCAGTTAAGATTTAAGCTGAGTCATACTGAAGTTTTCTTTAACAAATTTCCCTCTAAAAGCCTAGGATTTCATATTGTTGTAACAATACAATTCAGAAGGTTTGGGCTAAAAGTGATATGTGATGCCAGCCATGTTATTTCTGTAGCATAATTTATGGATTACCGTTGTATCTGAGCCCATCAATATTCAAACAGCCATCTTGGAAAAAGCAGATAATAAATTAAGATAAAAATAAAATAAAATTAGTCATAGTTGTTGGGATTTAAAGAAGACTCAAAATTTAATCAACATGTTTCTCTTTTTTTAAAGGTAATCAAATGGATAATACTATGAAAGACATTACAGATGAATTCAGTCTACAAGATACAACAAGCATTGGATCCACAGATTCATTTGTTTCAGTTGCTGAGGTATAATGAAACAACATTTGTTGTCTTATTGTGTTAATTATCATGCACCTGAGAGCTTATGCTCAATTAATTAATGGCTTCTGCTGGTCTTTCATTAAGTTTCCTAGAACAAAATGTCTTGACATATGTATACAGATTCACAGATATGTAAAGAGTAATTATAATTTAAATATTACAAATACACATAACAATTTTCCCCCATTCAATTGTGTCACAGGTTGCCTGGGCAAGTACCTGCAGTTGTCTTGGCAAGGTTTTGTTTTTTTCCAGAATTCATTTGGCATTGCTTCCTTCCTAAGGCTGAGACTGGCTATGAAAGTGACTGGCTCAAGGTCATCCATCTGGTTTTGTGCCTAAGATGGGACTAGAACTCATGGTCTCATCATGCCTTCTACCCTGATGCCTTAAGCACTACTCAAACTGGTTCATAATAATTATGAATATATAACATACAACATAACAATTAAGAACACATACAATGAAATATTCATAGATGCATCACTAGAATGCTTCTTCACGTGTTTACCATGTGGAAAAGCATATGTCTATGGCTAGGGTGGCAGAATATGAATGTTTCCATAAATTCATGGGAAGATGCCTAATGAATTCCAGTGGTCATTTTTTTTTTAATAAAAACATTGCAAGAAAAATGATAGTTTTCAAGTTCTCAGATGGTTATGCTGTTGGAATTGTAATGTTTATTTCCCTGAAAGACATTTAATCTGGGGCATCTGGAAATTAGATTTCATCTTGTCATTTATTTTGCAATATAACAACAATTTCAAGGTATAGATTTACTTACTAGATTATTGAGAAAGGGATGATTTTAAAGGACAGTGTTAATTACAGTATTAATTGCTCATCTTAAATTGTTCTATAAACATTGGTTAAAATTCTGTTTGTAGGTGTAGGTCAGATACATATTGTACTTTTAATGTCAAAAAATTAATATTCTGCCCTTAAAAGTGACTTGCAAACTACTACCTACTAGAGAATAATGCCATCTAACTTCAGTAAGCAATATTATTGAAAGCTCTCCGTTGGCTGTCAGTTAGCTACTAAACCGGGTCCAGGAAGTTATTCTTCATTTATTAATCTGTATAGCCCTAAACCAGATTATCTGGGAAACTGCTTTCTTCTATAGGACCATCTATTTATTATATCCTTCAAATGTTGTTAGTATAGTTTGATAATATGTCTATAATAGTGATGTGGCAGAAACATTCACTCTGGAGTGCTTTCTATGTAGAATGGGAGAGTTGCAGAATGCCATTATGAAGGGATTCTCTCAAATCAAGCAATTATTCATCTAGCTATTTTTGACTACCAAATTGCAAAGTTTAATAATGGTTGTAATGTTTTATGGTTTGGACTTTTATAGCTGGATTTTATTAGGTTTTATTGCATTACATTCTTGTCCTGGAATTTACTTTGGGAATTCATTTATTAAAACACTTTGATACTTTTCTTTATAACAAAAGAATCCCCCTTTCCAGTTATGCAATTAATGAGACAAAATTATAATTTTTTACTTTCCTATTTCTTTGCCCCATCCCTTTTTACAGACCACTTCAGTCACTTATATTACTTCGGACTTTTGAAATACATTTGTGTAAATATCTAATTCTTTTCTGCATTTATTGTGGATAGATATCCCTATTTTGGGGAGAAAGCTATTTTTTGCTGTTCAAGAATGTAATTTCCTGTGGATGCTTATTTCCCTATTCTTAATTTCTCTTTGCTTTGCTGCTTTTACAAAGTAGCATGTCTATTATCCACGTATTACCCTAACTTTTCTTTTACATATTTGATTTTCATAATGATTTGCAATGTAAAGTGATATTAAAAAGCAGGTGCCTACCAAGGTGTTATGCTTGCAAAAGTAACTTGGTAATAAAACTATTTTTTTTAGCTTACAGAACACAAAGAGAGCCGAAACTATTATCACCTGGATTCACTTTGTCACTGCCCATTATATGAAGAAGCTTTGTGCATGGCAGAAGAAGGCAAGATTTATTCACGTGTCTTAAGGTGAAAATGTCTTTACATTTCTAAAAATCCTTATGGCAGAATTTCTAAAACGTTATCAGAACTTATATTGATATATGCCTAAATTAAAGTGCCGGTCTGTGATAATCTTTGAAATTTTCTTTATTTTGTGCGTAGGACTGAAATGTTGGAATGTTTGGGAGACAGTGACTTCCTTGCTAAGCTCCACTGTATTCGGCAAGCTTTTCAGGTAGAACTATATGAGACACATTTTAACTCATCTTTGTGCTACTTATGGCATATCTCTATTAAATTATTACATAGAGATTTGTAATCAGGACCAAACAAGTTACATAATCAGCATTATGTAGCTTTTGATTGACAACTGGTTGCTTAATAACTATTCAAAGTTTACAACAGACCCTTAAAATTGAACTTACAACCTGAATTCAAAGTTCTGACATTTGATCCCTCTCTGGTCATATGACTGCATTTGGGATGCTTGACAACTGGTCTGCATTTATGACCGCTAATAGCACCACATGATTATGTGACCATGATTTATAATGTTTTTGCTGAAAACCAGCTTTTACTTCTGTTTCTGACAAAAAGAATTTAAAATGTTTACAAAGAAAACTGACTAGGGTGTTTAGAAAGCTGGCTTAGTTCAGTAATCAGATGCAATTTATAGTCAGTTAATGTTGTTTAAATTTAGCCATTTCCAAGGAAGTTTAAAATATGGCATATTTGGGAAAAGCTCTACCATTCATTCCATTTCCCAAGCACTTATGTAGACTTTGTTTCAGGTCGAAATCTCCAAGAATTTCATTATTGATTGACATTTTTTTTCTGCCATGGTTCATATAATAATTTAGGTACATGCTTATTCATGATTCTTGACAAAATTGTAGTTGGCTGGGGTCATACACTATGTTAAAACATAATCTGTGGATTATGTATATCACAGTGGTTTTGTTCACACAACAAGCTAAGCTAAAACCAAGCAAATGACACAATGGCTTAGGGCAGTGATGGCGAACCTTTTCAGTAAAGAGTGCCCAGACTGCAACCCAAAACCCACTTATTTATTGTGAAGTGCCAACACGCAAGGGTGGGATCCAACTGGTGTTACAACCCGTTCGGTGAGTGTGCGTTTTGCGTGCGGCAATGTGCTGTGTGCGTAGCCACACCTGACAAGCGCTGTGTGTGCATGCATAGTGTTTGCAAGAAATCATCAGCTGTGCCGCTTGGACAGCTGACAAGTGCTGCGCGCAGGTGTGCAGGATTTGAAAATCCTCTTTCCTGCTTTTTCAACTTCAGCTGTGCCACACAAAGCAACTGAGGTTGAAAAAGCAGGAAATAAAGGACAGCACACTAGGTACAAATAGTGGGTTTCATTTTATTCAAATAACAACAAAGAGACCCCCTCCCCCCTTTCAGGTAGGGTAAAGCGAGGAGGAGGCTCTTGCTTAGATAACTCCCCTTTCCCATAAGAAGCAACATCTCATCTCTCTCTCTTTCGATCTGTCTTTCTCCCTCTTTTTCTTTCATCTCTTTCTCCCTTTTTCCCTCTCTCTTCTTCCTCTCTTTCTCTCCTTCTCCCTCTCTCTTCTTCTCTTTCTCTCCTTCTCCCTCTCTTTCTCTATCTCCCTCTTTCATCTCTCTCTCTCTTTCTCCCTTTTTGTTTCATCTCCCTTTCTCCCTCTCTCTCCCTCTCTGTCTCCCTTTCTCCCCCTCTCTGTCTTTCTCCCTCTTTTTCCCTCCTTCTCCCTCTCTTTCTCTTTCTCCCTCTTTCTTTCATCTCTCTCCCTTTTTCTTTCATCTCTCTTTCTCCCTTTCTCCCCGTCTCTCATTTTCCTTTTCTCCCTCTTTCCCCCTTTCTCCCTCTTTCTCCTTTCATCCCCCCCCTCTCTCTGCCTCTCTTTCTCCCTTTCTCTCTCCCCCCCAATCTCCCTCTTTCTCCTTTTCTCTCTCCGTTTCTCCCTCTCTTTCTCCAAGTTCTCTGGCTACACACACTGTTGCCTGGAGATGAACCAAGGAAGGGAGGAGGGCGAAGTCTTCTATAGCCCTCTCCACACAGCTCCTGAATTGACACCTGTGACAGAGGGAGACCGAGAGCAGGAAACCGAGCTTTGGATTATCGCAGGTGTTAAAGTACCCGGTGGGCGGTGCTTCCTTAGCCACGACTGCCGGGGCGAGAGAAAAGATGTTGGGCTCCTCCCCACAAAGGGGAACAGCAGCAATCGCAGACAGCCCTGGCTGGCTGGGAAGGGGAACCCTCCTCCTGTCTCCCCAACTTTCCCCCCAGCCGCTGCCTTTTTGTTTTTCCCTCAGCCACAGGGCTAGCCAATCACTGCGAGAATGTGGCTCCTCCTGTATGCAGAAAAGAGGCGCTGAGGGTCCAGGCAGGAGGGTGGAAAGGACTTTCGGAGGGTGAAGGGGATTAAATCGCAACCTTTCTCCGCACTGAAGGGGAGCCGCTTCAGATGACCATGACTTTCTCTCCTGCTTAGAGATAGAAGTCTCGCTGAGAGGGATTTTTTTTTGTTGGTCTTGGAGCTAAGCTAAATGAGAACTTTAAATGAGACCCAGGGGTGACCGGGCGGGCGTAGGCAGGGCCAAGCAGGGCAGGGGTGATTTATATCCTGCAGTCTGCCTAGCAAACCCGCGTTGTGGCTGCTGCCTTCTGCCTCCGTGCATCGAGGAGGCCGAGCAGCAGCGGGAAGAGCGCGGAACTCCTGAGACGCAGGAAGTGGCTGCCAGCAATGCCGAAGATGCTGAAGATGTTGCGAGGCTCACCCCACCAGGAGCCACAAAGTGCTTGCCGCCCCTCTGGCCCTTGCCAAGCCTCCTTCCCGCTGAACGTGCAAGCGCTTCTGGTGAGGAAGAGAAGCGGGGCAGGAGGAAGCTTAGCAGGTGCCAGAGGTGAGGAGAGCACTTTGCAGCTGCTGAGGGGGGGAGTGAGGGAGATCACACCCTCCCCTCACAGGCCAGGGAACACCTGGAAAGCGCTCTGATACCGCAATCTCCCACGCGGTACCCTCCCTCCCCATTTATCAACCCCATTGCCAACATGGGTGCGCTGTGGACCATCGGCCTTTCCTGGTGGCAGTGGCGGCATGAGTGGGGGAGGGGCGCAGGGATACCCACTCCTCCTCTGCCAGAATCACGCTTGGGGCAGTGTCCAGCCAGCCATGCCTGCCCTGCCCCCCAGCCCACATGGATTCTGGGCCTTTCCAAGGCAGGCAGGCACAGGGGAGTGACTGGAGGCAGCACACCTGGCTAGCAAAGGGGTGGATGTCCCAGGGCTGCATGAGGGCACTGACGGCAGCGATAGCAAATGGGCCAGGAATGTGAGCAGTTGGGCCTGGGCCACGGCAAGCAAGCGATGGGGGGCACAAAGTCAGCAACTTACCAAAAATTATGCAGGCCACAGCAAGCGAGGAGGGCAGACAAGCAAGCAAGCGGCAGCGAAGACAACAAGCAAGGAGCAGGAACCAGAAAGCAGCCAAAGAACCATTAGGCAGCGCATGTGACTCTGGAGGCAGGAGAGGCAGATAGGATGGGGTGGGCTGGAGTGGGGCGGGGCCAGTCAGTGGGGCAAAAAGTTAAATAGTTTGGCCGGTTTTTTTGCAAATGGGATGGGGGAGGGCAGTGTGATCTACACCCACAAACCAGTAGTTGTGCATGCGTAGTAGAGCTGAGTTGGGCCAACCAATCACGTGCCCACAGAGAGGGCTCTGCATGCCACCTGTGGCACACGTTCTATAAGTTCGCCATCATGGGCTTAGGCATTGTGTGAATATAGCCATAGATTCTATTCCCTTTCTTTGATAAAACAAGTTTACTCAAGAAGAAGATATTTAGTTAAATTTATCTCTTTAAGTAATAGGGCCCAAAACTTAATGGATTTGTGCATTTGGTTTCAATTTTGAGTTCTAACATCTTAATGGTTTCTTTTTTTTTTAACAAAAAAAACAACAACAACCAGGTAATTCTTTCAGACTCTGCAAATCGAATATTTCTTGCTGAAAGTGGCAGAAGAATTTTATGTGCTTTAATTTTGAGAGCAAGAAAGGTAAATTTTTGTTGTTTTAATAACTATTGTAACAGGATTGACCATTTAACACTCTTATAACATGAGTTAAGAAACAAGTATTCCTATTTTGGAAAAGTAGTATTCCCTTTTTAAGATTATAAATTTGGTCTACATACGGCAGTGATAGTTCATAAGAGTTTATGGCTATAATTTTATATTTCCAAAATGTATTGTTTTACGTTATATTTTCTAAAACGTGTACAAAGTCAGATATCATAATATAGTATAGTGGAGATAACTCTTTTTATTTCTAGATTATCCTTTGACTTACAAATAAACAGTGATATCAATTTTAAGGCAAGGATGAAAGAATCCATATAACGTGCAAGTTATTTCTTCCGAATTTTCTGTTTTCCTATACAGAACCCAAAGAAATTTGAGGAAGTATTTGATGAAATGATCTCTTTTTTAGAACAAGCAGATCAATGGATTCATACTGAAATGGAGTTGGCTGCTTATGGGGTATGCTTTCAATTAACTGTTTTAACATTTCCCCCCATTTTTGGCCCTAGATAGCTATAATTTCCTTACTGAACTTTATTTTGTTTATATTTCAGGAACTCTGCTATTTTTATTTATTTTATTTATTATTTTATATTTACCAAGTTTGAATAAACTGTTTAAAATATCACTAGGATTTGTATTGTAATTTATATAGCACGGACTTGTTAATGGTTTTTCTTTTTTATAAATGTGCTCAGTACCTTTTTAAAAAATTTGATCCTCATGTAGGTGAAACACTTAAACTTTTATGATGTTGTTTTGGACTTCATATTAATGGATTCTTTTGAAGACTTAGAGAACCCACCCATGTCTATACAGAATATAGTTAATAACCACTGGTTGAACTCCTCCTTCAAAGAAACAGTAAGTCCATATTTGTTTCATTCCATGCTTCCGTAGAACCGTTAACTGGTAGGAGATATCAACTACAGATATTAACATTAGGCTGGGACCCAGTTTGTGGAGAGAAGTATTTTTCAACTTTTTAAACTATGGATAAGAGCAGTCTCTGTAGAGTTTAGAAAGCACATTGAGCAGAATGAATAGGATGATGGTACTCCATTGAGAAAGAAAGAGATATTGAGATATGATTCTCTTGGATCCCCTGAGAAAAGGGTTGGGGTGTATTGGTTCCAAGTAAGATGAGTCATACTTTGAATGAAAGCTTATTATAGTACTTTCCATTTCTTATGTAATGTTTTCAAAATTGCTATGGTTATGTTTTCTCAGTTGATTTAAGTCTCTGATATTTTTTTCATACTTTAGGCCATATTTTATAGTAATATCCAAGTATGAAGGAGTATAAGATTCAATAATTTGATATGCTACATGTGAAGAAATGCCATTAGACATCTTACATAATGGTCTAAATAACTGTTTCTCTTCTACTTTTTGTTAAGCTCCAGGTCAGTTAATATGTCCCTTGTTCATGATTTAAGTGTGTTAGGATGTATATAAAACCAACACCAGAACTGTGTATAATCAGCCTTTCCCTATATTCTATTAAGCATCAGATCAGGTTAAAGGGTTGGGTGAGGGATAGACTTAGGCAGGTTAAGCACCCACCCAAACACCTGTGGATGATAGAGAGAATCTTAAATTTAGATGTTGATAGCAATATTTTAACTAGATATAGATCAGATATGCTATGTAGTGATATTTGAGAATGCCTTTGGGAGACAGACACAGCCAAGGGAGTAGTTAAAAAAAAAAAAAGCTGAGCCTGCAGCAGGGCAAGAGACTCAGAAAAAAACTTTCCCTAGTTTCTTTAAAGGAAATGGGGAAGAGATAACTTTCAGACCTACAAGATTTTGTTAATGCAGCATTACAATAAAGAAGAATTAACTCATCTGCTCCTATTCTCTGTCTGGTGTAACTTATAAGGCTGGCATGTTACTACCTTCATGGCAACCATGGTCCTCTCTCTATATATATATCAAGGTGACATAAGAACAAATCACACTTAAAATTTTACTTTCC
The DNA here is from genome assembly GCF_049901735.1 of Notechis scutatus. NCBI lineage: Eukaryota > Metazoa > Chordata > Lepidosauria > Squamata > Elapidae > Notechis > Notechis scutatus. The sequence continues at coordinate 75,457,758 of NC_142011.1, forward strand.
CAATTGGACAGGAAGACAGCATGATATTAGTTAGTTAGTTTATTTTATTGATTAGCCTTTCGGCCATATCAAAGTGCAGAGTTCCAGACACAAATTATTACTAAAATCTGATAAAAACAATTTAAAATGAAATTGGAATAAAATATGATTTAAAATGAAATTGGAATAAAATACAGGCATGATGAATATGTTACATTTGATATTATTGTTTTATCAAAACAGTTTGTTTGAGATTTAAGAATGCAGTAAATAGTCTACTAAGGGATGTAAGTATTTTAGAGTAGTTTCAACTTTTGATATGTAGCTCAAGGGGGAAACAGATAGAATATATTAAAAGAAAATTCCTTTTGAATTTCATTAAGCTCACTATTGAACCTATTCAGTGGGAGTGATGAAATAAAAAATAATTTTTATTCTTTAGCCATCTTCAGTTCTCTTAACATTGTTACTGGTTTGGGTTTTAGCTCAAACAGAAGAGCTGCTAGAATTTTTGTAGCATATTGTGTGACATGTTTGCAAGACATATTTGACAAAATAATTGTTTATAGGCCCTATAGCTTAAATTCCACAATATATACAGTATTGACTACCTGTATTAACGTATGGACGGTATATTTCACATTCATAGATTGAAGGCATTTCGTAGTCCCTTTTTTTCCCACTAGGGGTACAACTTTCTGCCTTTTAACCTACTGGTTGGTATCCCAGCAACAAATCCACTTGGCTAGAGATTGCTTGGCTTCAGTGATCCATCCTTTAATACATCTCACTTCACTTTTTACAGTGCATTGTACACGAGGCTGCCTTTGGAGATTGCCCACAAACTGCAGATGTACAAGTTGTGGCATCAGGAACTGTGACTAGAACTTGATGTTCCAGTCACAGTGAATCATCATTGGCATTTGGCCATTTCTGGATCCAATTCTCAATTCTTTTTTAAAATCCTTTGCAGCATCTTCATATATATCTGAGCTCTAATAGCAGAGGTCCAAAGGCTGTAATGTACTAACAAATGGAGAATAACTTCAAAAATATGCCATATGTTAGATTGGGTTAGAATTTGAACTTCTCTATTTTGTCTCCATTTTTTAATCTAGAGTATATCTCTTTGCTTCTCAGAGGCCTCTTCTTCTGTCTTGGAAGCAAGTTTGATCTGTCATTGTTATCCCTACATTCCTTTCTGTGCCAATCTAGCATCCAGGGTGCTGGATCGTACAGAATACAGCTTACTCATTGTTATTTCCTTTTTGTCTTTCTTCTTTTTCAGAGATACACAGTGTATGCACCTTTTTTCTCTCCTCAGTCTGACTTCTACTCTTCAGTTCTTTCTATGTTATTTGTATTGAATCTTATGTCTCTGCAGTTCACCATATTATTGCTCCAATTCCAGGAAGAGGAACAATAAATATGCCATATATTTTCTTCCTTGACTGTTTCATTTGACCAGACTGGCTAAGATCTAGTAAAAAAAATTGGAAGACAATGGCTATTTGGAATTCTCTGAGAGGAAGTAATACATCTTATAGAGTGCAAGCTTTCATTCTGTTTTGAATAGTTTTACTTTCTTTTATTATATGTTTTGTTTATGTCTGAACTGGTTTTGGCGAGTCTCATTTTGCTTCCTAGTACTTAGAATGTTGTAGTACATTCCATTAAAATTCTGCTACATCCTACGGGAAGTAAAAGTCTAGATTTGCCATCTGTATGATTCCAGTCCTTATTAGGACAAAACTGCTTAGCTTTATCAAAAACTATTTAAGCTATGCCTTTTCTTAGAATAGGTTTTTTTTTAACAATGCAGTCAAAACAAAAGAATTTGGTTATATTTTTTAATGGTTGCAGATAGTTCTTGTTCTGAAACATAGTGTCATATAAATATAAAGCTTTCTTTAAACACTGAGGTTAATAAAATATGTTTAAAAGTTTTAAAATTCATATATTTCAAAAGATATTTCCAAAAAATGTTTTTCTAAATAAGAAGTAGCATAGCATGATTGGGTATCTGCAGTTGGAACAGCTAAGATTGCTCTAAATAAGCATTATTAATGCTATCAATATTGATGAGTTAATGCTGATTAAAAGAATGAGTTTAACAAGCAAATTATGTACAAACTGTGCAATATTTTAATTAAATTAAAAGAAATTAAAGTTCTTTTATATATAGAAAGACAGATGTATTTGGGCATGTTCTTTACAGTACATAGTTCATAAACTATTATTCCTGTTTGGCACACTGAAACTTTCTGTGAAATTGGAAAACTGGCATTAGAATAGTTGCACTTCGCATGTTGGACCATACTTCTTTTAACCAGCCTCCTATTTTTTAAAACGCTTAGATCTAGATGCTGCAAAATACTGCAACCTAGCAAGCAATGGATATTTCCACAAGAAAAATGATTGTGGTACCTGAGAGATAATAAAGAACTATTGCATAGTTGTAATATTGCATTTATATTATCTTTAATTCCTCCTAATGGCACAGGAAAATAATATTTATTTGAGAAAACCTGCCTGTCTGGGAGCTCTTTTGAATATATCAGGATTTCATTTTCCACAATCCCCAAACAGAAATTATTTGACACATTGCAAATACAGTAATATAAGCCTGAGGCCACTGCTTGGGTCCGTATTTCTGTTTGTTCTATTATGTTTTGTTGTACAAAAGCTTTGTAAGCTTAAAGCTTAAAATACTTCGTTATAGAAGTGTACTTTTTTCCATATTTGACTTGAATACCTTTACCTTTCTTCTTGCTTTTATTTTATCTTGCTTTTTATTAAATAATGTGCAATATTACTTCATTTGGAACGTAGAACATAAAATAATAAGGTTTAAAGAGACCTTGGAGGTCTTCTATAGTCCAGGGGTCTCCAACCTTGATAACTTTAAGACTTGTGGACTTCAACTCCCAGAATTCTGGGAGTTGAAGTCCACAAGTCTTAAAGTTGCCAAGGTTGGAGACCCCTGCTCTAGTCTAATTTCCTTCCCATGGCAGGAGATAGTATACCATTCCAGACAAATGGCTGTCCAGTCTCTTCTTGAAAACCTCCTTTTGATGGAGTATATTTATCAAATATGTTTTTCTGGTTTCCTATAAGAAGAGATATTTGGAAGCTTGTCAAACAAATATTCTCTGGATTTGTGTTCAATTTATGTTTGGGGAAAAAAGAGTTCAGAGGAAAGTATTTAAAATAGATCTGTGCAGAATTAAATGTGTGGGTAGAAAAAATTAAGTAATATAAACAAATCTAATATTAGAGATGACAAAAATACTGCTCAGGGTGCATTGCATTGTTTTCTCCTTTTTAAGTGCTGCTCATGTGTTTTCCAGTGTGCATTCTTTCCCATAGAATATGACCTATATGATTCTATTGCATAAATAGCATGGCTTTTTCCTGTTCAATGGCTATTGAAAGGGATGTGTGAAAGAACCAGATGATTACCTTTTCCCGTGTACCAACAGTACTCAAACACATAATGAACATGTCTGCACGATGTTAATTGAGGCAGGCTGATTGCTGGTTAACATGAACAATGCCATATATCCCAATTTTATGACTTCTTAATCGTGGTTGATGCGTTTTTATAAAGTTAACTACAAACCCAGCTTTCAAACTAATAAGTAATCTGGATTTCAAACTTTGATTGCTACACACTAGAAATGACTAGCCCCAGATTCAGATAACAATGAAGAAAGATAACAACAGGAAAGTCATTGTTGTTAAAGAACCATGTTACACATTGGAAAGATGTCAATGCATGCATTCCACTTAGCTAACCAGAATGACCAGATTTTTGGTATCTACTCTTTCTAGCCTTGCCATGGATATTATTAGATGGTGACTGTACCTAAGATGTTCTATTCCGGATGCAGAAATATCTTCCAGCTTGTGCACTCTATCATCCACCTTTGTAATTTTAGATCAGATTATAAAGATTTGCTGGTATCACAATACAGATAGATTGTTAATCACATGTTACATTTTTAGAAAAATGTTAAGCTGCATGAAGAGAACAGGGAAAATAAGATGCAAGTCCCATATTTTGAACAATAAATAATATACATTTTGTAAAATTATTTAAGTTTATATTATTGCAAATTCAATATATTTTTAAGATGTCAAATTGTTTTTTATTTTAGCTGTTATTTCTAAATATACAATGTGTCATGCTTGCAAGTAAATAACACCCCCCCAAATATCTTACTTAGGCTGTGGCTTCAAGTTGTTGGTCAGTCCTGAAGCAAAAAAAGCAGCAAATGAAAGTAAGTAAGTAGCCTGACATTTTACATTAGAAGATATCTGTGCAATGCTATGCATTTGTTTTGCAATGCCAATTGCTAATTTAAGAAAATTTGTAGATTATTTAGCATTTGTGTATAACTAAAGAAGGTGGTAAATTGTTGACTTCAGAACTATGAATAAAAAAGTAGTGCATGTTTTTGAACCATTTTTAGTATAATTTATCATATCTGAAGTTACAGTTGAATTATAGGCAAAAAAAATAATCTCAATAGTCTGTCCAAAACTACTAAGAAAGATCAAACACGATTACTGGGGCGGTAGACTAGATGAGAAAGTTTTTTTTAAAAAAAAATCACACGAGGAAGTGGCAAACCCACTTCATGGGCATGTTGTTTGGATGCCAGGAGATGATTTTAAGTTTATAAGAGATTGAAGATTTAAAGATGTCACAATTGTTTATACTCAAGATGCAGGGTATGATTTGCGTTTTCTTTACCAATTACATCTTCAGGTTCCTGATGGTTTCTTTGCACATTTCTATGCTGTTTGTGAACATATTAGCCCTGTTCTGGCATGGGGATTTTTAGGTCCTAGAAATTCGCTGAATGAATTATGCAGCTACTTCAAGGTATATGGCTTTATTTTATCAAGGGTTTACTAAATATCAATGAAAATAGAGATGAACTAGTAAATGTTTTATTAGACATCCTATGTTAACTAGAACCATTTTATTTATCTTTTTCATTTATTTTGGCTAGAATCAGATTCTTTATTTCCTGAAAGATATTTTTGACTTTGAAAAAGTGCGATACTCATCAGTGGATAATTTAGCTGAAGATCTTCTGCAATTGCTAATCCGGCACACTAATCTTTTATTGGTCTACTTTGGAGTAAATGGATGTCAACACCCAACAGCCAGTGACCTTTCAGAGGCAAAAATACAATAATTTTCTGTTTTGTTCTTCATATGAGCATACTTTTGCCTTTTTCTCCGACAAGGAAATTTAATATTGTTTCTTTCTGAGCAAGGACCCCAAAATCTACGATATTGTCAAATGTGGCCTCAGGGAGGTTTTAAAATATGCATATCATTGCTTAAATTATTGCTGTACATATTATTTAAAAATGATATTTCAATTGTCCTTGGATTTATACATGACATATATTTTTAAACTAATACATAAATATTATTTGTGGGAGATAAATACGTTATTCAGTCTCTTTGTGATGAAAGTGATACAAAAATACATGTTATAGTAAATAAGTTCCTCCCAAGTTTACAATGTATAAATTAGGTAGTACAAAGCTTTCCAAAACTCCACCTGGTGATGTGTTTGCCAAGATTTGCACTTTTTTTGTCTTAACTAATGTGCAATAAAAAAATATGGTGACAAATTATATAGTTTTTGTGTGTATAAGCTATAATTTATAGTGTAGCAACTGTATCAATGCATTTGGCCTTGGGACAATATTTTGTGAGCACTGTTGTAAAATTTAAGGGTTAATATTAAGTTTTTATGTAAATTATTTCTCATGTTGTTTTACGTTGATTGTACTGCATAAAATCAGAGTCTGGTGTGAACCTTCAGCAGTTGTTTTGAGTAGTTAATAATCTCTACCATATTTATTTATTTTGTAAATTTATTGATTGCTTAATATATAGATAACTCTGCAGAACTTTTAAAATTTTATACATACTATAAATAAGTTCTTGTCTGATTGAATCTATTATTTAAAGTATATTTTTAAGGGAAAAGATATATATTAAAAAGAAAATGGTGTAAGGATAAATACATGTTCCATTACAATTTTAAATATGTGTTCGTCTCTTTTTAAAACAACAGGGATGCCAAATTAATACCTTTAAGGTCTAGTTTCTGTGTCGTGCATAGATGTGTTTTGTTTGATCATGGTTTATTGTATTATCCACAATTGAGAATATGAATGAAGCATGGTTTATTAAGCACAATGGCCAGATTCACACAATACATCAATCCTCAATCGTGCCACATTTTTATATAGATTTAGAAGGATGAATGAGCCCAGCTCTTGGGCTGAATCCCTTGTCTCCCACCCAACCAAAACAAGGAGATGCAATGCCTTCGCTGATTTGTTCTACTTGTTCATTAAGCTAAGGGTCTGAGAAGAATTGCTGCAAAACTGAGTTTCCTGAAGTGGATCACTAGACTCCTAAAGAACTTAAAAATCAATCTAGTAAAAAGAAAAGTCAATCAAAAGAGCAACATGCAAACAAAAGCAAATAAAACATCCCCAGGAGCAAAACAAAATAAAGTTTAATGTGTGTGTATTGTTTAATGGACTGCTAAATTGGCAAAATGAACTGCTGAATTGGCTACACCCACATGACCACCTAGTCATTCCCACCCAGTTGGTCTGTCCCCCCAACAATCTGAGGGATTGTGAACTGACCCCGTTTAAAAAGTTTGAGGACCCCTGGCCTAAACAGATGCTGTGATTGCTCTTTGAAACAGCACTAATCTTAGCTTTCAGCCAGGAAACTTAAGCCTAGATATTGTCTGTTTTGCTCTAGCTTCATACGTGCATAGTTGTAAGTGTTTAGCCTTTATATTGTTGGATTGGATTTTCAAGAAATCCTTTGCCCATTTCTGCCTTGCACTTCTAGTCTCTGCCTATTCTCTGTCACAAAATTAAACAGTTGTTTTGAATTTTATGAAGCATTGAAATACCCTATTGGTTGAGTGTGTTCTGTATATTTATTGTTTTATATATATTTTATTACATAAACTCAGATAGTGATATTCCCTTGCATGAAGAAACATTTAATGCTACCCAGTCAGCACGTAAAAGTTCTAAAGTACTGTACCTTCAAAAAATTGTGAAAATATGATACAGGAAAATATCATTTGAGTCTTTATATTATGTTAATACTGTACATATTAATATTTTCAATATTCAATATACAGCATTCCTTTTGCAAAAATGTAAAATATGCATTTATTGTAAGCTGCCAAGAGTCACATAACAATGACATATAAATTGAACAAATAAATAGATAATTGACAGAATTCTAATATTTGATTAGTATCTGAAAAGTAAGTGAAGTGAAAATGTGAATGGGCAGCTAATGGAGGCAGCAGCAGGAAAAACAAGATTAAAAAGGAGGTCCTGGTTTAAAAGCAAACCAGAGAGAGGGATCTGTGGAAGTTAAGCCACTGAAGAGGAAAATGGGTCAAATTCCAAGAAGCAGGAAAGGGAAGCTGAGACTGTCGTTGAATGATAGCATATATTTATGGCATTGTTTATATATGCATTTTGTGTACCATGATTTTATGGTCAACTTATCACAAAGAAGGACACGCCATTCTTTCTCTGGTCATAGTACCTCAATAATAAGGGAGTAATAGATGTAACAGTGGAAGTTTGTAACTTTCACTGAATCCTGGATTATTTTTATTACAGGGTAGTCCTCATTTATCTACCACAGTCAGGACTTGTACTAAGTGAAACCACAAGTGTGCTTACAAGTTGACTTCAGCTTTACTTCACTTTACAGACCGACAGAGGTAATCAGTGTAAGAACTGATTGCAGAGTGACTTTTTCCATCACTGTCATTAATTGCAAATGGGAGCTAAACAAGGCAGTTGCTAAATGAGGACTCCCTGTACTGTTCTATGCATTTAGGGCTAAACACACTGGCATGATGTTAGATTAGATTAAATAAACGCAGAGTCAAATTCTCATTCACATTTGGAAGTTTACTAGCTGTTTTGGGATTAATCACTATTTCTTAGCCCAACCTACCTCACAGAGGTGTTGTGGGGATAAAAGTGAAAGAGGAAATGAAGTGTATTCCAATGTGTGTGTCTGGAATAACTACAGGGTTAGTTATTCCAAAATACATATCAGCATTAGAAATATAATATGTTGATTAGATATCAGATCTCAGGAAAACAGGTTATGTAAATTCTTGAATGAATAAACATTGCTATTAGTAAATAAACTTTATGTTGGATTTGGCCTACTGTTCATTTTATATGAGAAAGAAAATGGAAACCAGGTGGGGAACGGACTAATCTCATCTTATTCTCTAGTCAGACACAAGAAAAAGTAATAATAATTCTTCCTACTCCATACTCTACAAACTGACTCAGAAGTTAATTACACTCTGGGATGCTCATGTATTTATCTTACAAGATCATTGCAACTGCTGATATGACAATAAGCTAATTTGACTACTACATACACTGGGATGGTTTCATCAATCTGATGCTGAGTGGACTTCATGCTATCATAATTATCTGGTAAGTTTCTATTATTAGTCGCTTGCTCTGTGCAAGTTAGGGCTATAAAAAAAGCCACCAGCATTCACCCTCCTAACACTTTCACTTCACAAAAGTGAAGCTTGCAAGAGATTTATCACTGTCCTAAAGAACTTATCCCCTCCATCTGGAATTTCTGTATACGTGGAAGGAAAATACATACTCTCTTAAAACTAACAGTAAGTAATTCTTTTCCACAATGTGTTTAGATCTAGCTGCATCTGTTTCAACAAAATCGTAGTAAGAAAAATAGCAGGGGTGACTTTGTGACTCTGTGTTATTTGTGTAAGAGGGGCTGATACAAGTTACTTAATTGGTATCAGATACTTTAGAAATCTATGTGCCCTCTCCAAACTCCCCTTCTTCACTTATTAGGATTAATGGAAACTGTACCACAAATAATTGGAAGAGGAGAAGTGGGAAAATAAGCTATTTAGTGGCTTGACATTCCAAGGTTGAGGTTGAGGACATACTTAATTTCGTATTAATAATTAAATCAACTATCTGTCCCAATGTGAGAAAAAGTATGGCTTAAAAGGCAAATTTCTGCTCCCATTTGGTGGAGAATTTAAAAACAAAGCAGTTTGTGGGGAATAGGCGATCTTGAAACATCTTGATTTTCTGTGACTTGGACAAGCTCTCTTATTTGGTTCGACAACCGATTATTTTGTCATTATTTGACACTCCACCCCCGCCCCGCCCCCCAAAAAAGATCAGTGCTGTGAGAAATGCACTCTGAACATGCTCAAGAGCCCCTCTCCCAGTTTTTAGACGCTAAACGATCGATGCCAGGACACCAATTATAACCCGCCCCCCCCCCCGTCCAATTTTTTTTAACTTGCCCGATGCGTGGGGAGATTGTTTCTGGGGTGGGGATGTTGGGAAATTTTGCAGTCGCCAGATATTTATAGCCTAACGGCGTTTTCAGCCCAAAATAACCCGGCTGGGCCTCCGAAGGCGCGGCGAGGGTGCTGAGTGGGGAGGGGGAGAAAGGAGGGGGCGGCCGCCGTGTGCGTCGGGACAGCTGCAGCTCGGCCTGGGCGCGCTTGGAATGCAGGAACGGGCTGCGCACCGGGACTTTTATGGAAACTTGCAGAGCCCGAGGCTGGAGCCGCAGCCAGCCAAGGGGCGCGCAGCACCAAGGGTAGCAGCGGCAGAGACGCTCGCTCGGCTCTTCTCACGCCCAACCAGCCGCTCGGGATTAAACGAAAACGCACCGCGCGGCGCTCCCAGGTACCTCAAAATGGTTTTTGTTTTTTTTCCCTGTTGTTGCGGGGACGGGGACGGTGGGGGGGGGAAGTGGGAGCGACTCGGACACAAAGGGCGGCCTGCGCTCGTCGTCTCTGACGCGCCTGGAGATGACAAGGCAGAGGGGAAACGGGGCGCGCGGCGGGGCAAGCGGGCTGCGGCTCGGTCTTGAGGGAAAGGACTTCGGGGGCGGGGAGCTGTGCCGGCGCTTCGGCTTTCTGCCTTTGGCATATCCCCCGACGGGGGCTCCTCCCTGCGTTCCATTTCGGCCTCGCCGAGGCGTTCGCGGGGTAGGTTTAAGACGGAGACGTCGGTCTTTGCGGTTTTCGGTGCGGGTGGGTGGGTTGGTGGGCGAGACTGGCCTTTTTCCTCCGGCGCCTTAGTTCGGCCGCTTCGCCTCTCCTCCGAAAAGCGGCCGCTCGCCCCGCCTGGACTGCCGTCGGGAAAGGAATAGCAACAGGCTCGGTCTCTCCCGGCAGTTTTACTTGGACGAAAATCCCAGACGCCCCCAACGCGTTTAAAAATCTCAGCTGGGAGGAGGGGGGGAAATCGTACGATAGCCAAACTATTGTGCAATGGCATTACAGCCCGGGAAGAAAATGTTCCTTTTCAAGACATCTTGAATGGGATAATAAAGCCAGATGTCGCTTATATTCGAGCGGGGGTTTCTTATTCTGAACCTGAAACATGTGGCAAAGCCCCCGAATCTAGAATTTCCTGCAAGAGAGATCCTTTCTGCGCTCAAATCCCGCGTTTTGTATAGGAACACATTGCAGTTGAATTCAAATATTTTCCCACATTCCAGGCACATCATCTGTGTGGATGTTTCCTTCCCAAATGTTAGAATAAAGGAAGTCTTTCTCTGAAAGGTGTCGTGATTGACAGTTGGAAGGTAATAGTAATGACAGTATCAGTAGTTAGTGGGAAGACAGTAACTGCCGGAACTATTGTTCTTGCCATTACTCTCTTGTGTGTGTGTGTGTGTGTGTGTGTCGGGGGGGGGGAGGGCGCAAAAGGGTGCTACTATTCTTGCATTATAAGTGGATTTTTTAAAAAAAATCTAAACTAAGAAACAATATTTTTGTTTTATAGAACGTGTTTTTAAAGTCAGACAAAAGATGGCAAAAAATAAAAACTTAGCAACCACCTTTCATATTTCAAACAGGATGTGTGAAAGAACCGATGTGCAAAAAATATGTAGGCAGATTAGTTCTTTGATTTTTGTTGACAGAGAGCTTTTCCTCACATTCATGTTAATGTACATTCCTTGAGATCTTGAGTTGGCAGAAACATTTGTCTGTACTCTAACTTGCTTCAGTAATGAGGCTGATGAGTGGTAGTCTGGTTTGATATCCGACAAGTCAAGAACAGAAATGAGTTGATTCCCCTTGGCACCACTACTGACCAGTGTTAAAAAACCCACATATATTGTCCTTAATATATGGTGGGGCAAAGTTGAGTTAGTGTGGTCATATGTCTGAGATGGAGTGTTTAGCCACATAATAAGTTGCCAATGCAGAGTTGCTATGCAGCTGTGACTTGTCAGTCAGACTGTTTTGAAATGCATCTAACCATCTTCTGAAAGAGAATTAGACCAATGTCCAAAGATAGCCAGGCTGACAAGCCACTGACTCAGTGGAGACCATGGGTTGAACCATAAGGGACCATGACTACATCAGAAATATTATTTCCTGTCTTATCTGGCTCCCTTCTGGATCACAAATTTCTCTGCTGAACTATTCTTCAGCTATGACTTTAGTGCTTTTTCTTCTTTTTCAGATGAGTGCTAAATGCCTGTACAGAAACAGTGTGACAAGTCACAGCTGTGGCACACTTCTCCATTAGTAACTTGTCTATTGGACAATTTGAAAGTGGCTAAAACCTACATCCCATTCATTTATCTCAAACGTGCCCCACTACAAATTAAATAAAATGATTAGTGGTTGTTTTCTGGCTGGCTGGCAAGAGAAATACAGCCAAGTGAATCCACCAATTACTGTCCTTGAGTGGCCCTACAACAAAACTCTTAGGACAGCCTCGTTCACTGGCCTTGTTACTAAGATTAGAGAGGAGGAATAATTCATAGTGGTTGAGTTTTATGTCAGCTTAAGGACCTGGAGGAATGTGCATTAACGGCTGTAAGGAAGAACCCCAAAACCAGAACTGATGAACCTGAATTTAAGTAGCTTCTGCATTGGACTGGGGATGAGATAAAGGCAATGACACGAGGATATGGTTTTTAAAAAGATGGTTAGTTAGTGAAACATCTTTGTGCAATGTTTGGTGGGATGTAAAAATGAGCTTTTACATTTTGATGCTGAATTATATTAAAATGTTCAGTGTTTTATATTACTTTGTAGCATGTAAATAAAACAGATGGGAACTAAAGTGTTGTGTTTTATTTAATTTTGATGATACTGGCACTTAAAATATCAATATTTAACTATATTCATAACTGGATATTCTGTACATCTGTAAGTGCTGTGCAGTATCTCCAAAGTATCTATGCCTCTATCAATGCTTCATCTCTATTCTCTGAACTGAAATAAACAAACTATTTTTTTAACATTATAGTGTTTCTGTCAACTTTGAACTGAACCTTGACAGTTTCAGTATTAAAAAATGGCATTCAGCCTTACAGGATTATTGTAACACGTATTGAAATAATGCACTGAAAAAGTAAATTATTAAACCTGTTAATTATTATATATCTACTTGAGCTATAATAAATAATACCGTGTATTCTTTTAAATATAGGTTAGTTATTCTGATGTTATTTAGTCTGGCACCAGGTGCTAATTCAAATAAAAATACCTGGGCACAAGTTTGTTGAATTAATTTAATTTGCTTAATTCAATGTTCATTTTTCTGCTTTCAGAAGTACTAAAGTAGAATTCTTTCTCTGAAGTTTTCTAAGGGATTGTCTGTCTCCCATGGTTTCTTCCCATTTGGTAAGATCAGGCAAAGCCAATATGATTTGGGTCCTTGCAATCAATAGGCCCACCTGTCACATCACCTGTCCCATGGATTGGTATCACTCCAGACATCATGTAGCTCCTACCCCAAAGGTGGGAGATGTTCCAGAAATCTTTACAAATCTCTAGCTAATGGGTAGTGTGCCTCGAGAGTTACTGGTTGTTTTCTGTTTGTATGTCTGGATGCATTGGATTTTCTTTCTATCGGGCATGCAATTCTGGAGGTAGAAGGGTTACTTCCACTTCTAATTCCCCTTGATGATTGTGACTGCAGTAGGATAGGCAATGCAGTATCCACAGATGTTACCTTGTCTTATGCTTCATCTTGGGATTTGCAGACATTTGTGAATTTTATAATTGCTTTTATGTATTTGTGTATTTTATGTTCAGAGAGTTTCAATGCAAAACTGGCTTTTGCCTCCCTAGCATATTTTGTTTCTATATGCTTTGTTTCCCACTTCTGCATTCCACCTAGCTTCAGACATACTTAAGAAATAAAGATTGTGGGTAGCTGAAAAAACTGTTTTTTTTTAATTCATTCCCATAAATTGGGACTGGGACAATTTACTTCTTTTTGATTTTACCAGTTTGCCTTGTGTGAAATAAGTATTTTGTGACAAGTTTAGTTCACCATATTAGATGTTTGGAAATGAAATTTTTTCAAACTTGCAGTGTGTCAATCTAAACAATGGGTCCTATTAAGGGCCCATTCTTCCTAAATATTCTGTTTCCAAGTGGTCTTCAAAGACAGTACCATAGGGTAATTAATGTAGACAGTCAAGAGAGTAGTGATAGAGATATGAGTCAATATAGGCAGGCCCACCTGTTCCAGGAAGGGTCTCTATTAGCATACCAGTTGCAACTAGGCAAAGGCCCTCCTTGCCATACATTCCACTTGTCATCCAGCAGTAATCAAGAGTCTTAGGAGGACCTTTGAGAGACAACAATAGAACCAACAAAAACATAAACAACAAAATACAGTCCAGTGCTTAGACCTAATATTCATTCAGAACACTATTCTATTGCACCAGGGCAAATAGCCAAAAAGGAAACTTTTAGCACTTATACAAAACACCATAGAGAGGAGGGAAGAAAGGAATAACCCTGGATTTAGGAACTGACAATCTATTTAAATAAAGAGTGAATTTAGTCATCCAACTGCCATCAGTCACACAGTGTCTTGGGTGATTGAAGAAGTGAAACGAATGAAGTCATTGGTATTTTTCTGGTGGCCAGAAAAATGGAGATAGCAGAGCAGGGAGAAGTCAAATTGCGACTTTTAAGGGTTTTGGAAAAGTCTGAGAAGTGGTTTCTAAAAACACAAATACACAGAGAGAGTATATACTAATATTAAAAACATTTTTAAGAGGCCAGCTGATGGCCCTTCAAATTGCTTTAAGTGTAATGATTTCAAAGTGGAAAGGGAAAAAAATCAAAGAGCAAAATGGGCTGGGTTCCTAATTAGAGAAATATCCCCACCTTTTTTTTAAACCTGCAATTCAGGTTTTATAAAACCTGTAATATCTGCATATGTTGGTGTTCAGGTTACATTTGCCAAAAATTCCTGTTTCCACTTGTATTAAAAGAAAAGCACTGGCACATTTTCCTTCCATGTTGATCCTTTCTGTGAGCGTGCACTTTTATTGAAACGTAGTTGAATGCCACACAGTATCCTATACATCTAGTGTTTAATTTTAACTATATATTCTGCTGTTTCCCCAAACTGCATCTGTCTAATTTGAAGTTATACATTGTTCACCATTGCTTTTCTCATGTGGGTAGATGTTAAAGCATACAGGGCAGGGGTGGGATTCAAAATTTTTAACAAACAGTTCTGTGGGCATGGCTTAGGTGGTGGGTGTGGCTTGGTGGTCATGTGACTGGGTGGACATGGCTTGTGGTCATGTTATTGGCTGGGTGTGGCCTTATCACTCACATCGAGGCACGCATCTCCTCGCCTGGCCTCTCATGACTGTGAGGATGCTGCAACAGTCGTAAGTGTGAAAAATGGTCAGAAGTCACTTTTTCAGTGCCATTGTAACTTTGAATGGTCACTCCACACAAGCAAAGTGCCAGCAAAGGAGGGGGGGAAAACTCCAGAGAAGTTCCTGAGACAGGAAGTCTAGTCCTGCCAAGAATGTAATAACGGTTAACGGATAGGCAGTTTCTGTAAGCAACACCAGGATGTTTCCTTTCTGCCTTCCTTACAGGATTAGGCCAGTAATTTCTTCTAACAACTGGTTCTCTGAACTGCTTAGAATGTTAACAACTGGTTCTAGCAAATAGGTGCAAACTGGTAGAATCCCACCCCTGATACAGGGCCTTTACAAGCTATCAAAAAGTATAATTCAGTCCTTCATAATAAGCTATACAGCACCAGCAAAATATCTGGGGTGTCTGTATGTTTGTATGCATATGTATTCCACTGCATTAACCCAAATTTGCTTCCATTGCTGGAATAGCACAACCTAATGATGCAGGAGGCTTCCTGTGAGAAAACAGTTCAGTTATTGGGATTCACCTCTTTCTGTCTTGTCCATTCTAGGCACTCACTGCAAATATTTGAAACTGGTCAAAGGAATGAAATTTGGCAGAAAACCTTTGGAAATTAAAATGGTGCCAACTTTGTTGTCTGCTTGGTCATTCAATATACTTAATGGCTTTTCTGAGTGTGTTAGCACCTGAATAGATTGATTTTTGTGACTCTGTCAATTGTATCGAACAATCAGTGGAATAATAGGAATAATTAATTAAACTTGTACAATCATGTGAAAAAGGAAGTATACCCTCTTTGAGTTCTATGATTTTACATATCAAGACAGATTAAAAATCATCTGGTCCTTTAGCAGTTCATAAAAGTAGGTAAATACAACCTCAGATGAACAATACACATGACATATATGTCATCATTTATTTTACAAAAAGTAAGCCGAAATGAAGAAGCCATGTGAAGATGATACGGTGTAATATGTCATATGTTGTTGTTTATTTGAGGTTGTATTTGTCTACTTTTAAGAATTGCAAAGGACCAAATGATTTTTACTACCGGTATGTCCCGATATATAAAATCATAGAACTTAAAAGCGGGTGTACTTTCTTTGTCACATGACTGTATGCTGCCGGACTATCAATAGTTCTAGGTGGTGCACATTAAAAAATAGTAAATTTTGTGAAAGGGATATTAAGGAATCTTATCTTCCCCCAGAATGCAGGAAAGGATAATAAATTAAGTAAAACTCTAACCATGGTACAGTTTGGAAGATAGATGCTTTAACCCAGGTGTCCAACCTTGGCAACTTTAAGATTTGTGGACTTCAACTCCCAGAATTCCTCAGCCAGCTTTGCTGGCTGAGGAATTCTGGGAGTTGAAGTCCACAAGTCTTAAAGTTGCCAAGGTTGGACACCTCTGCTTTAACCCAAGCCAGGATCAGGTGTTTAACCCAAGCCAGGAGCAGGTATTTTCTTTTGAAAGTCAAGTGCTATGATTGAGAATTAACAGAAAAGCTCTATTTTATTAAGTATCTGTACCAAAAATGTAAGGATGGGTGGTGGTTTTGAACCTGAAGCTACATTTTTTTTTTTGTTTGAAGAGGTTGCTGTGGGTCACATTAGCCATGGATTGGAACAGAGTTTTTAGTTTGTTATCCTCTCCTTCATGGTAAGACTTAGTTTTTAAGGTACATTAAACATATTGGATGCTTAATATAATTACTGTTATTTCCTTTAGTTTCTCATTGTCTTCTGGCATTTGCTACTAAATGATGGCAGAATTTTGTTAGTATGTGCCCTGCAGATTGTTTACCAGGTCTACAAGCCCTCAAACATCTGTTGGCTCCAAAAGTTTTTCTTGAAATAATCTTACTGAAATTATAGAGGCAGTAATAAACTCTTAACTCCTTAACCTTTTGAAGTTTTACTAAACAAATAACCCTGTGAGCCATTGGGCCATCCTTTAAGAGAAAGGTAATGCAGTGTAAGGTCACCAGAATAAACATTAAATATTACTTAATTGTATTGCTATTACACAAGTGGACAAAAAAGCAGTGGGAGCAGGAACAATTTTGACTTCTTGCCAGCTTCCCCATTAACTTTATTTGTGAAAAACTGGGAAGGAGCATCAGAAATCATGATTATCTGACTGTGGAGATGCTGTGATGACCACAACTTTGCAAATAAAACTCACCGGAACATTCTGGAAATTTCAATTCCAGTTGAATAATGGAATTTTTATGCATTCTTTAAGATAGCAGGTATTTAGATAGCTTGATTAAAAAATTGTTGCGGTACATTGCATCACTTGGGCTAACTTGAGAGTAGAAACAGATATAACAAATAAACTTAGTAAGGTAAGTCGAGGTAGTCCTCGACTTATGACAATTGAGCCCCAAATTTCTGTTATTAAGTAAGATGTATGTTAAGTGAATTTTGCCCCATTTTATGACATTTCTTGCCACAGATGTTAAATGAATCACTGAAGTTGTTAAGTTAGTAGCTTGGTTGTTAAGTGAGTCTGGCTTCCCCATTGACTTTGCTTGTCAAATCTCAAAACATGATCCCAGGACACTGCAACTGTCATAAATATGAACCCGGTGCCAAGCATCTAAATTTGTATCACCTGACCATGGGGATGCTGCAAAGGTTGTAATTGTGAAAAATGGTCATGTCACTTTATTCAGTGCCATTGTAACTTTGAATAGTCACTAAATGAACTGTTGTAAATCGAGGACTACCTGTAATATATAGATGGATTCCAGGCCACTAAGAATTTTAAAGATCAGCACTTCTATTTGGAAGCAGATGGGCAAGCAGTAAAATTCTATGATTCATTGATTTCAGCACTTTGATTTAATGATCCACTGGAGCTCTGAAAAAGAGATATGATATGGACTGGAAATGACTAAAAACAAGACATTAGGATAAGGATGTGCAACACAGGTATAAGTGAAAGAATATCTAAATCAAAGTCTATGAAACAGTTTCAAGATCAGAAAAAATACTAGCTCATAAAGTCCATGGCTTCCATTTATTTATAAAGTGGTTCTTAGAAGTATACAAAATAAATTAGTTTGAACGTTCATTATAGGAGGAGAAAAAGAATAGAAACCTATGGAAAAGGAATTCCCTGAGAAATTCTAAATGATGGGAGGAAAGCAAATATTCTTATGCTCAAAAACTGTGAGAAGGAGACTCCAAGGCAGTACATGCTGGTCAAGCTAACATGAATCCCTCAGAGCAACCGACAGCAAATCATAAAGTGATCAGTCAGCAAGCAGTTTGAAAGCAGTGCAGTGATTACTAGAAGTTGGCATGGATATGACAAAAATAAGTCTTGTCAGATTTATTTTTTTGAAGTTCTTAATAGATTATTGGAATGCTGCAGACATAATATATCTTGCGTTCAACAAAGCATTTAATTAAGTAATATATGACGTTCTGATTAAAAAAACATTTAAATATAGGTTAGATTATATGACTTTGAGGTGGATCAACTACTTAGAAATTCCTCATCAGGATGGAATGATGTATTAAATTGCTACAGGATTTGATCCTCAATCATATATTAATATAGATTAATTACTTGATTGAAGGAATGGTTATCTCATTAGCAGATGACTCAAAACTGGATGGGGCAGAAGGCAGATATAAATTCCAAATAATCTTGGCAGGATTAGATAGATAGTGGGCTAAAAATAATATCTTGAAGTTTATTATGAATAAATACAAACTTCTAATTAAAAAAAATAGATTCAAAATATAAGGTGCTCAAGACATGATGATCACATGTGTAGAAAAAAATGTTTTTTTTTTTACAATTGCAAGCTGACTGACTTTAGTTATTTGCACTTGATTTAATTGGATATTTTATTTAATCTATTATGTACTTCATATTGCAATAGTCTAACATGGCAATGACTACTGGAAATGGCCAGTTCTGCCAAATGGCAACTGTTTGAATAACTGTACAAGTGGGAAGGAATGTAAATTTGGCCTTGGAAAGGGAACTTTTAAGACAGGAGTTTCAGGAAAGATTGCTCAGTTCTGAAAATGGAAACCATGAGAAAGAAGCTCAAAATATTCCCGCCTTGTACTTGCTTAGTATAAGTTAAAGAAGAGAAAAAAAATCTACCAAGGTTTTAAGGTTCTGTTATTCTAGGCTACAATAAACATTTCTGGAATTCCTGATGCACTTATTTCTTGACCTCATCTTGTTTGAAGAGATAACATTTTCACTTAAAAAAAAAGAAAAAGACATTTACGGTCTAAAATGGAGCATGCAAAATGTGATTCTAGCCAGATTCAAGCTACCAGTAGGGATGGATGTAGGACTAGCAACAAATTGCAAATCTGTGAGTTCAGAAGGAATATTGTTCAGACCACAGGTGGGATGCTACCTGTTTGGCCCAGTTCTATAAACCGATAGCTCTGAAGAGCAGCAAACACTGAACCGGTTTGCTGCAATGACCTTTTGGTCATCTGTTTGGCCCACCCACCTGCCTGGGCTCTTGGCTGTCCTTTATTTCCTGCTTTTTCAACCTCAGCTGCTTTGCGCAGCGCAGGAAAAGCAGGAAAGAAGAGGATTTTCAAACGCTGTGCACCGTGTGCAGCGCTTATCAGCTGTCTGGGCAGCACAGCTAATGGTTTTTTGCAAATGCTGTACACACATGCAAAACGCACTCTCACCGAACTGGTAGTAACATCGGTTGAATCCCACCCCTGGTTCAGACCGTGGCTGATCTCAAAAACTATGTAGATTTTTTAGTATTTGTATGGGTGACAGTGGAGAATTAACAGCTCTGTAGTAAACCTGAAAGTAAAAAACAAATCCAGAAGTATTTAATGGCAAACTAATTCTGTATTATGAGTAACATATCTCCACAGTATATACATGTAGTCACTAGGAATAGAGTTTGGCTCAAGGAAGACTTCACATTTTGTCTTTATCATCCCATCCAGAAAACTTAAAACAGGTTTAACAAGTAACACTTTATGCATAAAAAAGTTAATTAAATCAAGGAAGGGAAATTATAAGCATAGTAGAATAGAAAATAGAAGATGGTGAGTTCAAGTCCTGCTTTAGCCATGAGAGCCAGCTGGGTGACTGTGGGACAGTGACTGCTCTCAGCTCAACCCATCTCACAGGATTGTTGTGGTAAATAAGAGAGGAAAGGTGTGTTGAATATGTTACTGCTTTGATTTATTTGTAAAAATAATAAAGATGGGAGACAAATATAAATAAAGGTTTAAGTTTCTCTCCTCTTCCACAGAGCTTTTAATTGATGAGCACCAAGATAGTTGTTCACTGGATGCTGCTTTTGGAGTTGTGGGTTTGCCTTTCCTGTGCTTAAGATTTCATTCAGCTTTCTGTAAACTATGTAGAGTCAGATTTTGTAAACAAATGAGGAAAAATATTTTTCTACTAAGCAGTTTCATGAGAGGAATGGTACAGGAAGGTCTTGCTTGCCCAACTCAAGTCCATGTTATATTTATTGTATCTGCAGGACACTGCATTCTAGCTTGACTTCTGATTGTTCCATTCTTTAAATGTTAGAAGACTTTTAAGTATATATATATTGTTTGTCTTCTCTAGGTAAAACGGAAGACGGACATTTTTGCAGACATTTCTTACTGGATTGCAGAAAGGAATCATGACTGACATCGCACAGAAGACAGAAGTACGTATGAGATCCAAAAAGAAATTACTTATAAGGAATTTTGCAGTTTCTCTGTAATCTCAAAATAATGTAAAGAAGCTTAAATTACAATTCACTAGGCAATACTGGGAGATAATGTCATGTTTGTGCAAACAGATTTATTAAAATTAAAATGTTTTTAACTAGCAGGATGTTCTTTTTTCAAAAAATGAATGCCTTAATAGAATAAAATTTGTTCACAAAATATTAATTTAATTTTAATTCAGTTCCTAATCTATAGTGTATTAGTGTGAACAAGCCTGAATGCTATGTTCAAAGGTATTTTTTTGATTTAGAGAAAATATACAAGTAAAGATGCTGGAGTTGTGAAATAGTTTGCAAAATATGAAACTAAAGGCTAGTTGCTAAATGTGGAAGTAAAACATGTATGAGAATAAGTGGATGATAATAAATAGCTCGTTACTGAGTTGAAGATAGATAAGTGTACCTTGCCTGGATTTAATGTATTTATAGATAAATGTACAAGAAATGCTTGTCATAACTTTAAAAGTGTGTTGGCTGGGACCTTGAATGTGTGTATACCACAGTATGAAGTCAATCTTTTGTTGTTGGCTGTGAATTTGAATGATTTGCAGTGAATATTAGACTATATGATGCAACAAAGAGAACTGATCTAATAATCATCGAATACTTAAGACATTTGGATTTGATAAGGAAAATTGAATGAGTAAATTGTAAGTTATACATAAATGGTAAGGTGAGAATATTTGGAAAATGGACGAAAATGTAGAAATGCTAAGAGTTTGGCAGATAGTGTGAGATCTGTTTAAGGAATGAATGTTTGGTGAAAGTTGGATGGCATTCTCTAAAAGAAGTAAGAACTTTAAAACATCAAAAGCAACATATGAAACAATGTAGAGAATGGTGGAAGCAAAGCATGGTTTGTAGAACTCTATGGAGAAATGAAACAAACAATGTTGGTAAACCTACTTTAGGCAAATTTATACATTTTTTTCATCTGACATCTTTAATTTATTTTGCCCACTATTTCTGCTTCTCTTTCATTTACATAATATTGCTTTCATAAAAATGGAAGTGCTAGATACAGCATGCATCTATGTATCTAACACACTGTGCAATGTATCTTCATTTGCTTCTATCATCCTTTCCTGATCTTTGCTTTTTCTACATCTTCACTAAGATTCTGCTTTCTTCATCTAAACCTGTACAAAAGTGCTATGTCCCCAAACTTCGAAAAGGTGATGTAAAGGATAAATTTGAAGCCATGCAGAAAACAAGGGAAGAAAAAAATCAGAGACGAACAAAAGAAGAAAAGCAAAGAAGAAGAGAACAATATATTAGAGAGAAAGAATGGAACAGGCGAAAGCAGGAGGTCATTTCCTTTGTTATTATTTGTTTCTCTTGGTTTGATTTCAGTTACACTACAATGCTGGTATAGAAAATATATTTGAAACTTATATAAAAACTTACCAGAGTTTTTAAGACTGTCCACATTAATATTTTTGATCCATTATTCAGATGAAAGAACTTCTTGCTTCTGATGATGAAGAAGAAAACTCTTCTAAAGTAGAGAAAGCTTATGTTCCAAAACTGATAGGTAAGGGAAATTTTATAAACGTCTTGACCTCCATTATCAGTGCTTTAGTATCATACTGTACATTGTCTAAAACATTTCACTTACACGGGAAAAGACCTGAACACACCTAGACCTACATACCTGTACCCGTGAAAATCTATATGTATGTATGGTATTCAGCTTTGTTCGGATATTTTCCCACGTCGTTATAGTTGTGCTTTTAAAGTTGTGTGTGCGCGTGTGTGTATGTATGTATGTGTGTATGTATGTATGTATATATATATATGTATGTATGTATATATATATATATATATATATATATGTATGGTGTTCGGCTTGGTTCGGGTATTTTCCCACGTCATTGTAGTTCTTTTAAAGTTGTAGCAACGTTTCAGCAGAATCTCATCTGCCATCATCAGGCTTCTGTATTGTGTCCGTCTGTGAGTCAGACTTTTACAGTAGTTTCAGATTTGAATTTGGGGCAGCCTATTGCTGTGCCAGAATGGTTTTTTCTTCATCCTGATTGGTTGGGAGTCTTGGTCTGTGTTTATTGGTCTCGGAGTTTGCTGTGTTCTGCTTGATTGGTGTCTCTAATATCTTCTGTCTGTTTTTGGCTCTTTTTGTATCTTGATTGGCTGGCAGCATTGTGTTGCTTTAATGGAGGCCTTTAGTGCAGCTTGGCTTCGGGTAAATGGACGGCTATCATTAGTTAGGAAGCTGGGTTTCATCTGGGTGCCTGGTTGGGGTGTGTTTGAGCTGGAGGTATCAGGGGGATCTGTTTGTGCCCAGGTGTTTGCCTGGCTTGTGGTGTGGAGATTTTTTGTTTGTGAGTGCAGGCTTCCAAATGATTGACAGCCTGGTGGAATCATCTCTTCTGTTCATGCTTTCTGGTCTTTTTCAATCTCTATGGCTTCTCTGATGATTCTGTGATTAGGGTTTTCTATAGTGGCCAGGGTTTTGGTGCCATTGAAGTTGATGCTATGACCTGTGGCTTCCATGTGTTGGACTAGTGAGGAAGTGTGTTCCAGATTTTTGACTGCATTTTTGTGTTCATCCAGGCGGGTGCTTATTCTTCTATTGGTCTGTCCAATGTATGTGGCGGGCATGATGCACAGGGGACTTCGTATATGCCTTGGTTTTCCAGGTCAATTTTATCTTTGGGGTTGCTAAGGATGGCTGCTATTTTTCTGTCTGTTTTGAAGGCAGTCCTGATGTGATGTCTGTGTAGTACCTTACTAATTTTGTCTGTAGTACCTCTTATGTAGGGCAGGACAGCTGTTCCACAGGTCTGTTCATCTTCTGGGTCTCTATTATGTTTCAGTGTGTTTTTGTGGATCAAGCTGGTGATTTTGCTTTTGTGGAAGCCGTTGGCTGTCAGTACTTTAGTCAGGGTGCATAGTTCAGTCTTAATGTGTGTCTTGTCTGCCAGGCGTTTGGTTCTGGTAATTAGTGTTTTAGCCACGGAGTTTATCTGTGCTGGGTGGTGGTGGGATTGGGCGTTGAGGTAGCGGTTGGTGTGGGTTTTCTTCTGGTATATGGTGTGTCCTAGTGTGCCATCTGTTTTTTGTAGATTAGTACATCTAGGAATGGTAGTTGTTTGTTTGTTTCTGTTTCCATGGTGAACTTGATTTTGGGGTGTGCGCTGTTTAGGTGTGTTAGGAAATTGTTTAGGTTTTCTTGTCCATGGGGCCAAATCACGAATGTGTCATTGATGTATCTTAACCATAGTTTGGGTTTGAGGGTGGCATTGGCCAGGGCTCTGGATTCGAATTCTTCCATGAACAGGTTTGCAATGACAGGTGACAGTGGTGATCCCATGGGAGCTCCTTCTATTTGTTTGTATCTTTGTCCTTTGTATATGAAATATGTGTTGGTTAAGCAGTGTTCTGTTAGTTCCATGAGGTGTTTAGCTGGTTGGTATTTATTTTTGATGATTTCAAGGGTCTCTTTTATCGGGACTTGAGTGAATAGTGAAACCACGTCAAAACTTACAAGCAGATCTTCTTGCTCCACGTGTAGATCTTTGATCATTTCCAAGAAGTGGTATGAGTTTTTACATGAGAAGCTGCTGTTTCAGCATGGGGCTGTAGCTCTTTTGCTAGGTGTTTAGCTAGGTTTTGTAGTGGTGCTCCTCTGGAGCTGACTATGGGTCTGAGAGGTATGCCTTCTTTGTGTATTTTTGGGAGGCCGTATAGTTTGGGGCATCTGGAAGATTTCTCTCTGGGTATGATCATGTGTTGGATCTCTTTGCTTATGTGGCTGGTTATAATTTTCTTCTTGGTTAATTTTTCCAGATATGTGGTTGGGTCAGTGTTTATGGGTTTGTATGTGGAGTCTTGGAGTAGGTCTGTCAATTTTGTTTCGTAGTCTTTTCTGTCCATTACTACAGTGGCATTCCCTTTGTCTGCTGGGAGGATGATTATGCTGCTATCTCTTTTCAGGGTTTGTAGTGCTTTGATTTCATTTTTCTGTAAGTTGCTTTTTGGTGGTTTGCTTGTGCATAAGATGTTGGTAACTTGGTGTCTTATTTTATCAGCTTCATCTGTATTTAATTTAGTTAGGCTGGATTCTACTGCACATATGATGGATTCTGTGGGGATTTTTTGGGGTGCTATAGCATAATTGAATCCTTTGGTTAGGACATCTGTTTCTGTTTTGGTGAGTTCTCTGTTGGAAACGTTGTGCACTAATTGTTTCAGGTGTTGTTGTGAGTTGTTGGGGGTTTTCTTGTCATGTTCTAATTTCTTTAAAAGATTTGCTAGCACTACACCTGGAACTGAGCAGCAAAATCCACCCTCTACTTTGGGACAAGATAAAACAACTTACAACTTGGAGAGCTGATTCTGAAGGTATTTACAAACAGGAAAAATTATTGAAAAAATTAAAGAAATTAGAACATGACAAGAAAACCCCCAACAACTCACAACAACACCTGAAACAATTAGTGCACAACGTTTCCAACAGAGAACTCACCAAAACAGAAACAGATGTCCTAACCAAAGGATTCAATTATGCTATAGCACCCCAAAAAATCCCCACAGAATCCATCATATGTGCAGTAGAATCCAGCCTAACTAAATTAAATACAGATGAAGCTGATAAAATAAGACACCAAGTTACCAACATCTTATGCACAAGCAAACCACCAAAAAGCAACTTACAGAAAATGAAATCAAAGCACTACAAACCCTGAAAAGAGATAGCAGCATAATCATCCTCCCAGCAGACAAAGGGAATGCCACTGTAGTAATGGACAGAAAAGACTACGAAACAAAATTGACAGACCTACTCCAAGACTCCACATACAAACCCATAAACACTGACCCAACCACATATCTGGAAAAATTAACCAAGAAGAAAATTATAACCAGCCACATAAGCAAAGAGATCCAACACATGATCATACCCAGAGAGAAATCTTCCAGATGCCCCAAACTATACGGCCTCCCAAAAATACACAAAGAAGGCATACCTCTCAGACCCATAGTCAGCTCCAGAGGAGCACCACTACAAAACCTAGCTAAACACCTAGCAAAAGAGCTACAGCCCCATGCTGAAACAGCAGCTTCTCATGTAAAAACTCATACCACTTCTTGGAAATGATCAAAGATCTACACGTGGAGCAAGAAGATCTGCTTGTAAGTTTTGACGTGGTTTCACTATTCACTCAAGTCCCGATAAAAGAGACCCTTGAAATCATCAAAAATAAATACCAACCAGCTAAACACCTCATGGAACTAACAGAACACTGCTTAACCAACACATATTTCATATACAAAGGACAAAGATACAAACAAATAGAAGGAGCTCCCATGGGATCACCACTGTCACCTGTCATTGCAAACCTGTTCATGGAAGAATTCGAATCCAGAGCCCTGGCCAATGCCACCCTCAAACCCAAACTATGGTTAAGATACATCGATGACACATTCGTGATTTGGCCCCATGGACAAGAAAACCTAAACAATTTCCTAACACACCTAAACAGCGCACACCCCAAAATCAAGTTCACCATGGAAACAGAAACAAACAAACAGCTACCATTCCTAGATGTACTAATCTACAAAAAAACAGATGGCACACTAGGACACACCATATACCAGAAGAAAACCCACACCAACCGCTACCTCAACGCCCAATCCCACCACCACCCAGCACAGATAAACTCCGTGGCTAAAACACTAATTACCAGAACCAAACGCCTGGCAGACAAGACACACATTAAGACTGAACTATGCACCCTGACTAAAGTACTGACAGCCAACGGCTTCCACAAAAGCAAAATCACCAGCTTGATCCACAAAAACACACTGAAACATAATAGAGACCCAGAAGATGAACAGACCTGTGGAACAGCTGTCCTGCCCTACATAAGAGGTACTACAGACAAAATTAGTAAGGTACTACACAGACATCACATCAGGACTGCCTTCAAAACAGACAGAAAAATAGCAGCCATCCTTAGCAACCCCAAAGATAAAATTGACCTGGAAAACCAAGGCATATACGAAGTCCCCTGTGCATCATGCCCGGCCACATACATTGGACAGACCAATAGAAGAATAAGCACCCGCCTGGATGAACACAAAAATGCAGTCAAAAATCTGGAACACACTTCCTCACTAGTCCAACACATGGAAGCCACAGGTCATAGCATCAACTTCAATGGCACCAAAACCCTGGCCACTATAGAAAACCCTAATCACAGAATCATCAGAGAAGCCATAGAGATTGAAAAAGACCAGAAAGCATGAACAGAAGAGATGATTCCACCAGGCTGTCAATCATTTGGAAGCCTGCACTCACAAAAAAAAAATCTCACACCACAAGCCAGGCAAACACCTGGGCACAAACAGATCCCCCTGATACCTCCAGCTCAAACACACCCCAACCAGGCACCCAGATGAAACCCAGCTTCCTAACTAATGATAGCCGTCCATTTACCCGAAGCCAAGCTGCACTAAAGGCCTCCATTAAAGCAACACAATGCTGCCAGCCAATCAAGATACAAAAAGAGCCAAAAAACAGACAGAAGATATTAGAGACACCAATCAAGCAGAACACAGCAAACTCCGAGACCAATAAACACAGACCAAGACTCCCAACCAATCAGGATGAAGAAAAACCATTCTGGCACAGCAATAGGCTGCCCCAAATTCAAATCTGAAACTACTGTAAAAGTCTGACTCACAGACGGACACAATACAGAAGCCTGATGATGGCAGATGAGATTCTGCTGAAACGTTGCTACAACTTTAAAAGAACTACAATGACGTGGGAAAATACCCGAACCAAGCCGAACACCATACATGTAAGTACCAGCAAAACTTAAGAAAAAATATATATATATATATATATATATATATATATATATATATATATATATACACACACACACACACATATACACACACATACACACACACACACACACACACACATATATATATATATATATATATATATATATATATATATATATATATATATATATATATATATATATAAAAAATGACGTGGGAAAATACCCACACAAAGCTGAATACCATATACATAGATACATATACATATATATAATATACTATTTTGGATGGATAGATAATATTATGACAAATTATCTTGATGCTGCCCCATTTTAGGATGAAAAGATAATGGTGGCTCAAGGTAATTCAGATGGCTTCCATGCCTAAAGCAGGATTAGAATTTAGTCCCTTAGCTTCTGTCTCAGTGCTTCAAACTAATCTACCAGTCTGGAGCCACCTTATTCTTGAGGGTGTTTTTTCAAGTGATTTGATTACCACAGCAGGCATAGAAGGTTGCAACTTCCCTGCTGACAAATATAAGATACAAGTAGTATAATTTGACAACTGCTGGTTTCCCCATTGTCCTTATAAGAAGCTGGCAGGGAAGGATGCAAATAGTGATCACATAATCTTGCAGCACTGCAACAGTCATAAATGCAAGCCAGTTGCCAAGCACTAGATCGCAATCATGTGACTACACAGGTGGTGTGATTGGTCATAAGTACCCTCATTTAGCACCATTGCAACTTCAAATGGTTGCTGAAGAAATAGTTGGTAAGCAAGGACTATTTGTACAATGTATTTTACTTCAGTTGAACTCTACTAGTTGTTTACATGTTTCAGAACTAATTTAAAGTGCTGATGTTTAAAATTACTCTCCACAAGCCGGCATCTATGT
This sequence comes from Notechis scutatus, assembly GCF_049901735.1. Taxonomy (NCBI): domain Eukaryota; kingdom Metazoa; phylum Chordata; class Lepidosauria; order Squamata; family Elapidae; genus Notechis; species Notechis scutatus. The sequence continues at coordinate 75,485,975 of NC_142011.1, forward strand.
ATCTGTAGAAACTCTATTACTTCATAGTTCTTAAATGCCTTTCAATAATAAAATTAGTTAAGGTAGCCTAAGCACACCTATTTTGCAAAATCTTGGCAGCGTTTTTACTCCAACCCATATTCACAATAGCCCAATCTTAATTGTGAGATTTGAGCTATAGAGTTTAGATAACTACTTCATTGTAGGAAAAATATACATAAAATGCTCCTAGATTTTATGTATTCATGTGTAATTTTTACTGTAGGCATTATAATTTCTTCTTTGAAATCTGGATTATTGCTTTATTGCTTCAAATGTCTTTTTGGGTAGTTCAGAAAATTAGAAAATATTAATATTTTATATTTCCTACATGAATCAGAAAATAGAGCTAGAGGTATATTGGAAGCATTTACTTTTGTTTTGTTTGCTCATAGGAACTGTCAAAGGAAAGTTTGCAGAAATGGAAAAGCAGAGGCAAGAAGAAGAAAAGAAAAGGATGGAAGAGGAGAGGCAGCGAAGAATTGAACAAGATACGAAAGAGAAAAGAAAAATTCAGAGGGAACTGGCCAAAAAAGCTCATGAGGTATGATTAATGATCTTGGTAAAATATGTTTCATATGTAAAAAATACCCATGCAAATTTGAATAAGGACAGTAGTATTCAATTGTAGTTTCAAAGGCAAAGCCTTCATGAATTTTTTTTTTAAATATTAGTGTTGCACTAATGTGTATGTGTGCGTAAATAAATATTTTTAACACTTAGTTATAATATGTGGTCTCTTTTCTTATCCATGTCTCGGAATCCAGGAAGCAAATATTAAAAAGTAACAATATTTTAAGTTGTTGGCAAATTACTTTTATTGATCTGATATTTCTGCAGTTTTTCTAGTTAATAGATGTGCTTTCTTTTTGCCAATAAAATGGCTCATTTCCAGAAGGGACTTAACTACTATGGAAATCCTTGCAGGAAGAAGGGAGTGGAATTAAATTTTATCCAGTTGCAACTGCAACTCCTGGTGCTGTATCCACGACCTGTTCAATATTTATTTTCATAGAGCACAGACTCTTCCATAAATTCTTCTCGCAGAATAGCCCTGTTGGTCAAATTTCACTCAGAAGTAGATTTTTTTTTTCTGAAGCAAAAAATAAAGTTAATCAAGCTGATCTTGAATTACTAATCACCTGTGGTTTCAGTAGTTTTCAGTATGAGGGTGGGAGTTTATTCTTTTGGCTTTTTCAGTGGCATCAGATTTTTTTATAGTATTTGTGAATTTATGTTATTAGAGTTATGCTTTTGCATGATATGTTGTGGGTAATGTTAAACTGGTAAATGTTTTTTTAAAGATCTTTATCCTGGGATCAGACTCCTAATGCTGTTATCTTCTCAACAGAATGCCAAATATGATAGATAAGTAGAAACATAAATCTGGTAATTGATAGTTACTAACTGTATGTCTCTTAACATAAGATACAGCACTTAATATTATTAGAGACAGAAAACGTCAATATTACTGAGCCAAATATCTAAAATTCAATGTTGGGAAAGCAAAATAAGTTTTCCTTGAATTGAAAATTACCAGTGAGCTACATAGGCTGGGTTTACATATTACTCTAAAGCATAATGTAATTTGAATTTTGCATTAGTGAATTATGTTGATTATACTGATAATGGCTTATTCAATAAATTATCGTTAAAACCATGAGAATGCAGACATTGAGAAAAATGAGGTAAGATGTTTCTCATTTTCTTTGAACAAAAAATAACCATGCTTTTTATTGGGATACAGATATTAAGAAGCAAAACATAATACCAGGGGTGGGATGCTACTGCCTGGCTCTATAGAACCGGTAGCTCTGAAGAGCAGCAGACACTGAACTGGTTCTGTGTCTGCTGCTGTTTGGCCCACCCGCCTGCCCGGGCTCTTACCTGACCTTTATTTCCAGCTTTTTCAACCTCAGCTGCTTTGTGCAGCACAGCTGAGGTTGAAAAAGCTGCTTTCCAAATGCTGCACACTTGCGCGCAGTGCTTTTCAGCTGTCCGGACAGCACAGCTCAAGTGTTTTGTACATCCACACAAAGCACAAAATGTTACAGCTAACCGGTAGTAACACTGGTTGAATCCCACCCCTGCATAATACTATAAATGAAACTTGTGTTCGGAGTATCTGTGCAAATTATTACTATTTTAAATTATAAAAAGTAACAACTTTCAATTTAAAGACTGTCCCAAGACTGAAGTTTTGTACTAAAATTCCTTTTTTAAAAATATGGAATAAAATATACCAAAATGATTATGTTGTAAACTAATGTTTATACTGAGAATGATTATTGTGTCTGGAATCATATGTGATGATTAGACATTAAATAGTACTAGATATTTTAGTATCCTTTATCAGGATAAAAACTCTGTCATATTGGTTCAGTAAGTTATGTTTAGATTACCTTTATAATATGTGCGTTGCATTTTTCTTCCAAACAAACAATTTGTTGAGTTATATAATTGTATAATTAAATGCTACTAAGAAGTCACAAAAATGTTCCAAGTATATGTAACTTAGCAAGTAACCCTTCATACCTTAGTTATTAGCATTAAGGATTCACATATACATAAAACGGGGAGGACAATGCATTAAATTTCAATCATTTGGAATTTTCATTTCATGATAGATAGTGTAACAAAGTTTCTGCCCTTGGAATGTACTTGTTTTATAGTATATTTTGTGTTCATTGCTGTAGAGTAGACCAAAACTAAAATTTAATAGTTTTTAATATTATTACTGTAGATATAAAGATGCTGTACATATAGTGATGCAAATCAACAGTTGTATACTTCAGTGGTAGTTTTATGAGAATAGCACATAGTTGTTGCTAATTAAAACCTAGGATAGTTCATTTGTAATAGAGAGATCATATGTTATTGTTTCACGTTGACAAAATTAAATGTCAACTAATGCTAAACTAATTAATAGAGAAGAGTAAATGAATATAAGAGTATCAAAAGGTAACTCTAAAATAATAATTCAGATTAAAATTAAAAAGGTCTAGAAAAATTATATTACAAATAAAAGTTCCAAAAAAATTGATCATTTAGCTTAAAAGTTTTTTTCCTCCTTTGCCAAAGTCAGAGAAGTAGTTCAAATTTGACAAAGTACATGTATCAACAGTCCACTGTCACAAATCAGTTAAAATCAGACAAAACGCTGTAGAATGACCATTCTCTTAGCCAGCCTTCATGTCCCCCTAAAGTATAATGCTTAATGGGTTCTAAATGTTGGTTATATAGCCAAGAATGTCATCAAGATTCATCTTTAATGCATAGCTCATAGTTGTTGCCATTGAAATCACATGCTAGTTTCTTTAGAGAAAGAATGCTATGTTCATTAGATTCAGACTTAACACAAAGATACTGAGAAGTTAGGATGAAGAACGGATGAAGAATACAAGAGAACAAGACCAATTTGTTTTACACATGGTTCACTTTAGATAATATGCAATATCCACCTGTATTTGAGCTGATACTTCATCATTGAAATTATTTGCTGGTGGAATTCAACAAAATGAAGAAAATAAGGGTTTTAGGTATTAATATCCAAAGGAAAAAAATTGTACTGAGAAAACACATTAATTGGGATATATATTGTAATTTGTATGAACAAAATACACCCCTAACCATGCATTCCTAGTCTACAAGGCATTTTCAGGTCACAGGGGCAGGAAAAAAAGGGATGCTATCCTTTGCAATAAAAATAACCCAGTTAAATTTATTGTTAAGTTTCTGCAGTATGTGGTTTTCAGAGTTCAGCGACGATTATGAAAATTCATCCTGGCCACCATTTCCAAACTCTGCACTACAGCATGTGGTGGGGGGGTGGGGGGGCACTGCAGCAAACTCACAAGGTACCCTGGTATACCAAGAATCACTAGAAGTGCCATGAATCAAGAAAGTTTGGGAATCTCTGCACCAGTGGCTTGCCAATCTTTTTCTTTTTGCTACTGACTATGATTTTAAAAATGGGCCCACAGTCCAAAGCTGGTAGACTCTGTTCAGCTTGATAGTTTACAAGCTGTTCTTTTTGTTTTATGGAAGTAGGATGAATGAAAATATTATCTTCTTGTTGAGTTTTCTCTGAAAATGTAAGTTGTGCACACATTGATACATAAACAAACATACATCATGTATATTTATTGAAAGCAGAAGTGCATTATATTAGCACTTTTCAGTATCACATTTTGAAAATTGCTTATTCAGGTTCAAGAATATCTTATGCTTTTTTAAAGGTGAAGGGAAAAGAACAAAAGTAACAATATTGTGTAAAATTCTTATTTAATAGATTGATGAACAGTTAAACAATTCGGGAACTGAATCGGCATCAGAGGTAATCAGACTTTTTTACAACACAAAATTCACCTATTTCTGAATCACTGTAATTACCATCATAATGAATCTGTTCAAAAGCACCCTGTGTCAAGTAAAATTTTGGGAAAGGCACACAAGATCACAACTGAAAACACAGTATGAACACAATGACTTTTGGCCTAATTTTGTTTCAGTTTTATAAAATGACCTTTGTGGTTCTCTTTTATTAGTTAGTGAATACTTGTATATTGTTTTATCAAATTTGTTTTCTGACTTATGTTATCTTCTTTGTATCTACTTTGATCAAATTTTGCAGTGTGGTTTAACTAAATGTGAGCAGCTTTTTGACACTAAGTTCCATATAGATTGTGTATTATGCGCAGTATACACATTTATTCATGTACATCTCATACTAAGCTTACTGTGGCTTGCTGAAAAGTCACATTTAGTTATGTTACATACACATTTAAATAGGCTGTAGTGGATTCATGTTCAAAATGTCTGATTCAATCAGTAAGCTAAAATTAAGCAAATATGACTTTAAGTGATCTCTCACTCATTTACTGTATATATCCACCATTTACTAACTGGGTTCACACTGAGTACTATAATGTGATTTGCTGGGTTTGGATATAGCAAGTTGTACAATGACAGCCACTCTGTAAATCAAAGTTTATGCGTCAGAATAATGTGTGAACCCAACCAATTCTAGCTACTTTAATAACCTAGAGCAAATGATGGCTAAGTATGATACAGCCACACAGCCATGAACCACTCTACCTTACAAACAGAATATTTATATCTAAATATAAGATGGATGAATGGCTGAACTGTGATCAGTAAAAAACAGCATTAGACTTAATGCATGTGCTAATGTGATACTACTATTAGTCATATTATAGGGGATTAGTGTTATCCTTGTTATTAGTTACAGTTATTCTTCTACTATCTTGATTGTAGCTTTAGCTGGCATATACACGCACAGTATCATTCTCATCTACCATGTATTACTGACAATTTACCAATTTAAATTATACAGCTATTAGTCATCTCTTAACAGCATGGATTCAGTGTCACATCCACTGTTGCATACATGCTTGATTACTTAGAGTAGCATAATTATGATACAATGTAACTTTAAAGCATGCACATTTTAAAAAAAAAATCACATGATTTTCAAGAGACAAAAGTCTAATCCACACAAGTTACAAGTTAACTACTTCTGTACATTTTTTTAACTGAAATTTTTAATATTTACAAATTGAGTTTCAATAATTCTTGAAATCCTTACGTTATAATTTGCCTTTAACAGAGTCTTTTAAAATGTAAATTCATCCAAGCAATTGCCTACTATTTTAATAATTAACATTTAGATTATTCAATACTTGAATGGGGGATTTTTTTGAGGGTATTTTGAACAACATGGTATAAATAACATGGATTATAAAACTAATGAAGCTTTCAAATTATTATTGAATTTTTAATACCCGATTGCAGGTGTTATAGTGTGATATAATTTGAAATATACATTGTACTTTAGTTTACATAATTACGGATCAAATTATTTATGGTTTCGGTATTTAAACATAGCTGTGTTGAACTGTTAAATATCCAAAAATGTAAATAATTTGATCTGTAATACTTTAAAGCAGAAATATTTATACAATATTTAGATTAAAAGAGTAATGTTTTAAGATAGCACGTTTCTGTAGCAGCAAATGGAACTTCCATATGTCAGTGTTCTCTACATTATAGATGAATGGGATATCCAACACAAGAGTTTTCCATGCCTTTTATTTATTAGGCATCAGTATGTATTTATGAAACAACATATTATGGCTTTGGTTTTGTTTACAGGGAACAGAGATCTTAGCAAGAACAGAGATGGCAAAAAGGAAGACTGAACTGATAACAATATTTTGCATAACGCATTAAATAGGGTTGTTGGATGATCTTTTCTCCTGAGCAATAATATTGTAATAGGAATTTTTGGTACAATAGAGCTCTGGCAATATATATATTCTGGTATACATATTTATACATATTCTGGTATAATTCTATATGCATTCCCTATAAATCAAGAAGTAACCTTACTAAATAATATCAAATTAATACGGCATTTCTATCGATTATTTTGTTTAAAAGCATATATTTAATCTTAAGCATGTTGATGGGCACTGGCTATTTTTTAAATTGAAGTGCATATTTCATACTTCAAATTTAGCTCTGCTTTTAATGCTTGTAACAGTACAGTTAAATCTGTTGTAAGATGGCTCAATCAAGTAATCTCAATGCTAAATTACATATTCAATTTTTTTCAGATTCTTTTTAAAGAGCTCAATGTTGAAAAAAGAGCATAGGAACTAGTATTTCATTTTAAATAAGAGTTTTCTTGTATACAACATAATCTTTAAGGCCTGAAGTAATTATGATTCCTATTTTCCAAATAAGCAAGGCATAAACTGATATGGAGACCTCACAGAGGACCCCACAGAGAATAATACAGTATATGGTATTTTAAATATTCAGTAGATACTACAGTAGTTGTGATGTAGTATTGCTAGTAGATTAATCTGAAGTTAATTTATTGGGTATCTTTTAATCAACTACTCTGCCTTTCAGCCCTTCATAAAAAAGTTTCTATCACGACCAAACTGTCATATAGATCACGTGTTTTCTCAAAAACAGATGAATTTTATTGATATTCCCTTCCACATAGGTGGTTTTGTTTTTGAAGCAGTTTTTAAGGGACACAAAGAGCTTTAGGGAGGAAGGGAAATTTCTATTGGATTGATATCCTTTCTGATATCCAATCCAACAGACTGGATTTTCTGAGTCCAATCATGAATAGTGCAAATTTCTACATGGGAAGAGCAGCTTCCTTTGATGTCTGGCTATCCAAAGGTTATCTATCAGTTACTGGAATTTCTATGCAGTCACCGACTTTGTTCATTCACTCTTTAAAAATTGAACATTGTACAGAAAGCAAATTATTCACAGGCATTAGCAACGACCCTATTCAAATGTTCATGGCAATCTTTGTTTTTAACAATAGGAAGGTGATGAGTCACTGCTAGTGACCGTAGTTCCTGTAAAAGCTAGCAAATCACCTGGAAGGATGAAAATAAGTTTTGAGGACCGAGAGAGAGAAAGAGAAGAACAAGAAAGAAGGAAGATTGAAGAAGAAAAGCGACTAAGATATGAGCAGGAAAAGGAAGCTCTAAAGGAAGTCAAATATTTTTCACCAGATGCGGTAAGCTAATTAGCATGTAAAACTGTTGCATGATCTCAAAAGCATATTTATTTAGAAATAGCCTTCCCTCTGTGAATGAAGGGAAAGTTTCTTCCAGGGAAGTAAGAGCATAACTATGGGGAAAATTGGTTTAGTCCGCATGTGTCAAAAGGGTGCAAATCTGAGAAATGAACCTTCTGCATAGGATGAAGAGGAAAGCTTTGATGAGGCTCTCTCTCCTGGTAAAGTTAAATTAACATTTGAAGAATTGGAAAGACAAAGACAAGAGAAAGAGAAAAAGCAAGCAGAAGAGGAGGCAAGGCTCCGTTTGGAAGAGGAAAAACGTGCCTATGAGGAAGCAAGGCAACAAATGGTAAACATGTTTTATTTATTTATTTATTTTTATTTATTTTTATTTGTCAATCGCTTACAAGATAATAGGTATAAGTATATACATAGTTATGAATACATGAAATGGGTACATATCAGAAAAATAAAAGAAACAATAGGACAGGGACGATAGGCACGTTGGTGCGCTTATGCACGCCCCCTACGGACCTCTTAGGAAAGGGGAGAGGTCAATAGTAGACAGTCTAAGGTTAAAGTTTTTGGGGTTTGGGGAAGAAATCACAGAGTCAGGTAGAGTATTCCAGACATTGACCACCCTGTTGCTGAAGTCGTATTTCCTGCAATCAAGATTGGTGCGGTTAACCTTGAGTTTGTATCTATTGTGTGCTCTTGTGTTGTTATGGTTGAAGCTGAAGTATTCATTGACAGGTAGGACATTGCAATGTATGATTTTATATACCATACTTAGATCGGACCGAAGGCGGCATAGTTCTAGGTTTTCTAGGTCTAGAATTTCAAGTCTGGTGGCATAAGGTATTCTACAATGAGTAGAAAAGTGGAGAACTCTTCTTGTGAAATATTTCTGGACTTTCTCAACTGTGCTAATATCAGATACATAATGTGGGTTCCAGACCGATGAGCTGTATTCGAGTATTGGTCTAGCAAATGTTTTGTATGCTCTAGTTCAGGGGTCCCCAACCGCCGGTCCGCGGACCGGTACCGGTCCGCGGAACAAGTCTTACCGGGCCGCTGGTTGCTGGGCGCCGCCATCTTTTTGGTAAAAAGTGCTTCCAGTGAGGTTTTCCGGTAGAAAGCTCACCGGAAGCACTTTTTCATCAAAAAGATGGCGGCGCCATGCTCGGTGAGCTTTTCCGGGTAGAAAGCCATTTCTACCGAAAAGCTCACCAGCGCTGGCGCCACCATCTTTTGACGAAAAGTGCTTCCGGTGACCTCACCGGAAGCACTTTTCGTAAAAGATGGCGGCGCCCAGTTGATGCCGGTACCGGGCCGCGGCGCCCAGCTGATGCCGGCCGGGCGCGGGCGTCAAAAGTTTGGGGATCACTGCTCTAGTTAGTAGTGTGATATTACCAGAGAAAAAGCTACATAGGATTAGGTTAACAACTCTTAATGCCTTTTTGGCTATGTAGTTACAGTGGGCTCCAGCACTTAGATCATTAGAGATGAGTACTCCAAGATCCTTGACAAAGTTTGGATCCTCAACAAGATCTTGACTATTCAGCTTGTATTTTGTATTTTGTTCAAACATACAAAGCCAGGAGATTTTTGTAACATGGGATATTGCAGGATGATTTTTATTAGCATGTAATGGAGGATTTATTCCATTTAAGAAAAGATCAAAGATTTACAGGGTCTTGAAGTTCCTTGTTTTCCCATTTTTCAAACATCTCCTCCTCCTATTTCACTCCTCCACAGCATATGGTGGGGGGGCAAAATCTTATTGAAGGGTACGTGGGTTTTTTTTTGTTTTTTTTGTTCCTGGTGGCTAGAGTATCTCTTACATAGAATTTTTACAGAGGACAATCCTGCTACTTGAAAATTTCTGCCATTCTCCATATGCATCTTGTATTCTCCTGAGCACAAGTATTCTGGGATCTGTATCTTTGGCTGGAATTCCTTTGGCTGGATCAAAATTTCCATAAGCAAAACACATTATTTTCTTGGTGGAAAAATCAAAATCCAACTTCTTTTTAATAGTGAGGTTTATAGGTGTAACTATCAAAATATTAGTAATCTGTAATTTGCTTAATACAGTTTAGCGGAATGCTATTCTTTAACTTTGGGGCAAAGTAAATATTATACTTTTTTCTTTAACACTGTATTTGTCATTATGATTCTGTTTAGTAACACACATTATTAAAGATCTCTATTGATACCAGACTTAATAAACTGGAATTGAACTGAATTTAGCCACCATTATTTTTAGAGTTAAGAAAAAAAGCTTGATTTCCTTATTGATAGGCCCGAGTTTGTGCAAGTTGGAAGGAAAGTTTCCAATTCCATCTCCTTAAGTATGGATTCCCCACAGGGTTGTATCCTGAGTCCGTTATTGTTCACTTTGATGGTCCCATGTCTGCTGTGCCACGTCTGCTACGAATCATATTGTGAACTATGTAGATGACACGGCAGTTGTGGGTCTTATCTGGGATGACAATGAAGTCTCTTATGAGGAGAAGATGAAAGCTTTGGTGGATTGGCGCAATAAAAATAACCTGGTTTTGAATGTTAATAAAAACAAAGGAGATCATTGTTGATTTCAGAAAGAGCTGGTATAGTCGTACTCCACTTTGTATTAAGGCTGCAGCTGTGGAGGTGGTCAATAGCATTAAGTATCTGGGGGTGCAGATAACGAACAATCTAACTTGGTCTCTTCATACATTATCTTTAGTGAAGCGTTTGCATTTTCTGCGTCGGATGACGAGAACAAATCTTTCTCCTTCTGTCCTGGTCACTTTTTACAAAGGCACTATTGAGAGCGTTTTAAGAAACTACATCGTTTGATTTGGTGGCAGCAGTGCCTCAGATAGAAAGTCCATACAGAGAGTGGTAAGGACAGCTGAGAAGATTATAGGAAGCTCACTTCCCATTATTCAGGATACTGCTTATAAGCAGTACGTGCTTAGAGCTCAAAGCATTGTAGAAATCCCACACATTCACTTTACGGTCTGTTTCTGTTGGTCCCCACTGGGAGGAGGTTTCAATGTATCTATAGCAGGACTACTAGATTTTGTAACAGCTTTGTTCCTTGTTATACATTCAAACTAGACTGTGATGTTTTTCTGCGTCATATACGTGTGTATATGCATAAGGGTTATCTTTTGAGAGCTGAATGCAACAAAATTTCATTTTAATGTATGCTGATTAGGTACATTTAAAGTGACAATAAAGTTTTTATTCTATTATATTCTACACTTACCACATCAAGTAATTAGGCATTTTGTAAATTAATGGCATATTTGAACATTCTTTCGAAAGCTTCTTTAAAATATCTTCTTTCCCCAAAGAGAAATGAAGAAAATGAAGAAGCTGAAAATTCTGTCAAGGAGTTCCGTCCTGGAAAGCTGAGACTAACATTTGAGGAAATAGAAAAACAAAGGCAAGAGGAGGAAAAAAGAAGAACAGAAGAGGAGGCCCGGAGGCGTATAGAAGAGGAGAAAAAAGCATTTGCTGAGGCGAGAAAAAGCATGGTAGGTATCTGCTTAGCTATTCCAGCTTGCTTCAGTTGTTCATTTTTGCTAGATTTTTATCAACCATTAGTGTTATTACAGAAATGATTTAACATCAACTTGTAACACTGAAAAAAACAAAACAACCCCCTCCAAACAAATCCTAAACTTAAGCCGTCAGAGCTAGACTTCTCTGTGAATCATCCTGTGGAGTTTTCCATGGGGAGAGGGTTAAATAATTTTTACTGGTGTCTCTTTCACATACATCCCTCTCCACACATAGTTTTCTTGTGGTTTTCAGTATTCTCAAATCTTTTCGGATAGGGGTGTCAAACTCACGTCGTCAAGGCGGTGTGACTTGACGTATAAGCCGTTGTGGACATGGCCAGCATGTGATGCATCTGGCCCATGGGCCGGGAGTTTGACAGCCGTGTTTTAGGGAAACCCATAGTCATAATAACTAGTACCAATTGATGTTTATTTCCATCTGCTGAAGCATCAAGACTGGCCAGACTAAAATAAAACCAAACACAAAAAATCAATTTAATTGAAATGCTCTCATACTATAGATTTACTTATTAAGGTATTTCTAGGTCATCATTTGAGTTAGAAAGATTCTCAAGGTCATATAGTTTTTTTAAAAAAACATAATATAATAAAATAAATAGAAAGTTAATTTAGAAAACCGGAAAAGCAAATTATAACTTAAAAAATTAGTGCCAATTTTTAAATCTCAGTTCAGACTTGAGGAAATAATGTTTTTGTTTATAGTTTGAATGAAGTAGATCATGTAAATGTCTTTACACTGATATTTATAAAGTTTATTTACCGCCCATCTTGTATCCAATGACTCCTGGTGGCTTATTTCAGGTTATGATTATCCAAACTCTCAAAATCTGACCAAAACATTAATATATTATTATTATTATTATTATTATTATTATTATTATTATTATTATTATTATTATTATTATTATTATTATTATTATTATTATTATTATTATTATTATTATTATTTTAATAAAGGTAAATATTTTAGTCCATATAATTATGTAATCTGTAATTTTAATGTTTATACTGAACCATTGTTAATGAACAAATTATTTTTAATAGGGGCCAGATGATGAACTTTCACTAATGTCAAAAACTGCATCTCAAGAATCTCTGACACCTGGAAAACTGGAAATTAATTTTGAAGAATTACTGAGACAAAAAATGGAAGAAGAAAAAAGACGCACAGAAGAAGAACGCCGACAAAAACTGGAACAAGAGAAGCAAGAATATGAACTGCTCAGACAAGAAATGGGACAGGTCTGTTTTAGGTTGCAAGATATTTACCTCAATAGCAGACTTGGCTAACACATTTTTAATTTATAAAATAGGTAACTTCTATGGTTAAATTTTAATTAAGGAATACTTAATTAAAAGTCGGTAAAAATTAAGGAATGTTATCCGAGCTTGATTTTTTGCTTGCAGATATTTCATTACTCGATTAGGTAACATTATCAGTGCTATTGAGTCTGGGGTTTGCTCCCTGTAGTGCCTTGCCAGTATGAATGGGGATGTATTTTTATTAGTTCCTTGATTAGGATAGTGTTTTCTATCCCTGCTTATCTGGATATAGGCCTCTGGAGATGTTTTCTGGTGTTATTTCTTCCTCAGCTTTTTTATTGTTTCTTTTGAACGGTGCATAAATGTGGTTTATCTCTATGTCTGCTATTTTTAATTGGATTTTGTTCAGGTATTCTTTGTTCAACTAATAATTTCGAACATTTTATTCTAATAGGAGGAGGAGGAATGTGAAACCTTTGAGCTAAGCAGGGAATATGAGGAACTGATAAAGTTAAAAAGAAGTGGTTCAATTCAACCAAAGAACCTAAAGAAAAAATTTGAAAAAATTGGACAATTATCTGAGGAAGAAACACAAAAAAAAATTGAAGAAGAGAGAGCAAGGAGGAGAGCTATAGACGAAGAAATAAAAGAAAGAGAAGCAGAGAAATTTCAAGAGGTATGCTATTTTTTTAGTATATAGAGAAATAATTTGTGCCATCATTTAAGCAGTTGTGACTATCTGGATACTGGAGGCTTCCCAATATAATTTTAAGACCTTTTAATGTTTGATCATTATCATGTGTCAGCTTAGGAGAAAACAGGTGTGGCTATAAAAAATATGAGCATTCAAAGGAAAATTATAGCAACGTTTTCAAGAAAACAGGATTCTGGATCTGCATGCAATCTCTGATAATCTTATACATCTGGTTTATTTATTATCCCTCCTTTATTGTTTTTAATAAATAAGTCAATGAATATACCCAATGCTTCTCCCTCTCAATTTCCCCCCACAAACCTGTGAAGTGAGTTGGGCTGAGGAAATGTGACCCAAAATCACACAGCTGGTTTTTATTCCTTAGACAGGACTAGAACCTAGTTTTCTTTTTTTTAGCTTGGAGTCTTAATCACTAGATCAAACTGGCTCTCAACTTAATCCTGTTTTATTTATTAAATACTCCCATCTTACCAGTTAAGTGAAAGGTGCAATGCCAATTTATTTTCTATATCGGGGTCACCAACCTTTTGGAACTCTGGGACCACCAAACTCATAATTTTAAATCCCGCAGACCAGACTCTGGGAAAATCCCAAAAAAAAAGTCTGCAGGAAAATTCCCCACCCCATTTTCCTACTGATCATTATTTTTGGGGGATCGCAGGACACTGTCTCCAGCTCCATTCTCAGGGGGAGAGAGACTTTTGGCTTCATGCAAGGAAAGCAGCAGAAGCCTTTCTTTCTCTCCCCTAAACTCCGCCAGAAATGAGTCTTTGTGAGACTTGTCGTGCTGGCACAGCTTCTTGGAGCAGGATGCCTTGCAGGATCCCAAAGACTCATTTTTGGTGGAGTTTGGGGGAGAGAAAGACTTTTGCTGCTTTCCTTGTGTGCTGCCAAAAGCAGAAGAAGCGGAAAGCAGCAGCCTGGTGGCCAGGTGAGGCGCGTGGGGCAAGTTCCCCCCCACCGCCCTTTCCCCCCTCCCGTGGGCAATGTGGGTGGCACAGCCTTGTGTTCCTGCGCAGCCTGGATTAATTGCTTTACAGGGTGCTTTGGGGGTGACATTTCTCTGCAGACCACCAGTGGTTCCCGGCCCACTGGTTGGCGACCACTGCTCTATATTGTAACTGGTAAGTTACCTACAATATAGAAAATACAAATTCAAATCTACAAATAGTAACATAAATGCCTGTGGGTGAAAAAAACACCATATAGTAGATAGGAAGGATTGCATATTTAATAAATACAGTTTAATGAATACAACAATCTTGATACTCATCATTATTTGGTTCTGGGAGCCACGATGAATACCAATAACAATGAGTACCAAACCATTTTTTCCCATAAAAATAATGTAATAATGTAATGTAATGAATCACAAGGCAGCTGACACCTGCTAGCTGTTCTAGCTTGTGCGTTAAGTACCAAATGATGAATACTGGGACAAAATTTTTGCATCAAAATGTATTGAGTACCAAATTTGATGAGTTTCAAAGCAATTGAGTAGCAAGATACCACTGTAAATTTATTGTAGAAATTTTCAAGATGAAATTAATCGTGTGAAATATATATACGAGAAAAAAATGATTGAGCCAGTCATAGTGAACTTTATGAAATTAGAACCTTTTAATGTTTAAGATGACTAGTGTGTATTTGAACTCTGAAAATTAGTTATTTCCAAAATATGAATTGTGTAGGCTTAAGAGAAAGATTGTACTGTTTACAAATCTGCAGTTCATTTTTTCAAGATGGTCGACTGTTCAATCCAAATTCCTGAAAACTTTTTTCTGTTCCTTGAATTCTTCAATAATAACCTTTTCAGCTATAGAATGAACCAGTGTTAATGTCTATAGGGCCATTTATTTTGTGTGAGATTTTGCACACTATGTACACCCAAATGCATGTAGTTTCCACCTTTCTGCTCTGTACTTGTTTAATGAGGGACTGAGTTTATCTAAACCATTGACTCTTCCAAAAGCTTTATTTGCTGAAACTAATGAATGCTTTTTTGTTCAGTTTTGACAGATTCAATAATATGTATATTCTTTTGATACAAAATTCCTGATTGTTGTTGGGTTTTGAAGATTGAAGGTAGTTTCTTCCAAACAAGTTTACTTTGTTTTGCAGGACGAAGAAGTTGATGTGAAGCCTGCTGCAAAATGTGAAGCTCCATTCACACACAAAGTTGACATGAAAGCTCGATTTGAACAAATGGCAAAAGCAAGAGAAGAGGAAGAACAGAGGAGAATTGAAGAACAAAAGCTGCTACGTATGCAATTTGAACAGAAAGAAATAGATGCAGCATTACAAAAGGTATTAGCATCTACTGGATCTCCATAATATACAAGTTTTTTTTACTGTAAGCTAATAGAATCCTTATTTGCAGTGGCTGTGTACATATGGACAAATATTTTATTGCATATTTATTTTGCTTTTGACATCTTTCTGTAGTGGCCACATTAGAGCATTCACTGACCAAACCTCACTTGCCTTGAATAAATTACATTCACATGTGAAAAAAGCAACCTAATGAAACTGCTGTTCTGCTATGCTATAATCCACTGTTTTAATTCTTGTTCTTAAAAAGATGCTCAGGCATATTTTATTCTCACTAGCCTGGAAGATAACTGCCTGTTTGTGTCAGTGTTAGGTAGATATAACCCAAGCCTTTTAAAATCCAATTATCAATATTAGTTTCTGTTTCTTCACAACTTGTGTTAAAATATTCACAATGTCTGTTTAAATGCAGAAAAGAGAGGACGATGAAGATGAGGAAGGGAGTATTGTTAATGGCTCAGTGTATGAAGATGAAGAACAGCAAGCCCGTTCTGGTGCTCCATGGTTCAAAAAGCCTCTTAAAAATGTATCTGTTGTGGACAGTGAACCAGTACGGTTTACTGTTAAAATAACTGGTGAACCCAAGCCAGAAGTTACATGGTGGTTTGAAGGGGAAATGTTGCAAGACTGTGAGGATTACCAATACATTGAAAGAGGAGAAACATACTGCCTTTACTTACCAGAGACCTTCCCGGAAGATGAAGGAGAATATATGTGTAAAGCGGTAAACAGTAGAGGAACCGCTGCTAGCACCTGTATTCTCACTATTGAAAGTAAGAGATAGCATTTCACAGGTTATCAAGTCTTCAGTTCTTGTTCTCTGTTGATTCTCTTAACTCCTCTTTCTTCTCTTCTCTCCCTTAGCTGATGACTATTAAATATCCTACCATTTCTGGAGCCTTCCTTCCCTTCATTCACTACATCTATCTTTTTCTCCTGTGGTGGGGCCAAGAAGTTGTCTATCATTCCTCAAGTAGAATACTTTTCAGACTGAAATTCAGGCAATAAAAGTTTGGTTCATTTAACATATAGCAGTGCAATCTACAAATGGTGGCTGCTTATTTATGCCATTGTACTGGTCCATTGATGATGTTCCACAAGGCAAATCAAACTGCATGAAACGGTTTGCTATTGTTCTAAAACCTTTCATTATGACAACATAAAATATGTGATCAACCAAAGCACTCTTGAATGCACTAAATAGGAAGAAGAATTGACCAGAAAATCTCAATTATATTGTTTGCAACTTTAATTTTATGTCAAAACAGCATGGCAAGTTTGTAATTTTTAATCTTTTAGCCAAGACCAATTTATCTATACAAATGTTTCAATCAGGGCAACTTTGAGGACAAAAAAGTATGTCCTTTGTTACACTATTAGCTAAAAGGTAATGTACTGTTTAAGTTACACTTTGCTTAACATTTTTATTTCAAAATGTATGAACAAAATAAAACCAAGACTATTAACGGCCTGAAATCAAATTTGTACTATTAAATTATGCATTCAGCTATAAATTAAGTTCTTTAAAATCAAGTATTTGCTTTTTATATGGTATTAAGATGGTAGATTTCAGCTCAGTATTCCAGACAAGATGCTGGGCAAATCTGCATCATATTCAATTTGTTAGCGCAATACCGGATAGCTTTTCAATTTGCATCTCATTTATATAGAACTTAATGAATCATCTCACTACTATTTCCAAATTAAATAACATATATTATTAGTATAGTTATATATCTGGAACATATTAATAATGATTTTTTTTTGGGGGGGGGGGGTGCTAAATGAAAAGTAGTTAACTAAATTCCATCACATATTAAAATATGCACTGGAACTTCACATGCATTTGCAAATCTTCCAGTTGGTTTGGGCTTGTATTTTAGTTGTCAGAGCAAGTCAGAATAATTTTTATGCAGGCGATTTTTTCTTAAGTATGTACCAAATTACTTATTCTGTATTTAATGGAAGGATAATAAATATGTTCTGTTCCTAAAGTTGAATGTTTTCTTCTTTATCACTCATCTTTTATAGGTTTTTGGATGTACAAATATTTTTTAAAATAATCAATTCAAAAATTAAATAATGCAAAGGACAAATTTTCATCCATTAGTTTACATTTATTGAGAATTCATACAAAACAGTACAATTCATGTATTTGCATGAGTACATACATTGTCAATAGGCAAGCTCAACACAACATATTGGAAAGCATTGGATTTACCTCACGTCCAAGCTGCATCTGCCTAAGATACTTCCCATCACAGTAGCCTTTAAAAGACAGTCTTCTTTTTTAACACGGGTAGTTTCTGCAGAGAACACTATTCTCAGGACGAAAATGCCTTTCATGCATATTAAGATAAAGTTGCATAAATGTAAGAGTTTGATAGGGTACTACAAATAGAAAAATGGATCTATTGTACATATTCTGTAGGACCCAATGTTTTACTTTATAAAAATCCTAATACAAAGAAAAATGTAAAATTCTACCCTCAAACTTATGAAATGTATCCCAATTGACAATATTTTTAGAAGAAAGGATTAGTGAATGATACAGCCTACCTATCAAGATCACTGAGGTGTAATTTACAAAACTCTAGTTAGAGATTGCTTTTTAACTAGCAAATATCCTATACAGAACACATACCAACAGATAAATCTAAAGACATTAGCTGAAATTAAGATATTCCTCTGTTTTAAAACATTCATTACTTTCATTTAATCCTGGGATTCAATTAGAATTTAGAATTTTTTTTTCCTGCTATAACACACAAACTGCACAAGGAAAAAACTATCTATGCATTCAGCTCAAAGGTTCATATTGAGAGTAGAACACTTCAATCCAACCTTATCTTTCTGAAAGAAATCAGACAAACCAAAAATAAAAGCTATAGTACAAGAGATGCCTATAGGTCCACCGAAACAAAAAATATTAACACAGATCTTCACCTCCTACATCAACAACTTTTTTTCCTGTTACATCTCCTGACTTTGACTTAAATTTCAATTTATGCTGTTTGTTAAAAATGAATAGGAAAAAACAAGTTTTCTTTTATAATGCTGAAACAAAATTCAACCAAGATGAAGCTCTTCAGCATGTAGCTAGCTTTCATATAAAAATTTATCTGACATATCAAAGTATATCCCCCCCAAAATAAAATAAAGTGGCTTGAGGGAATTCAAGTACAACTACTGATTTAGTTGTAAACGCAAGACATATCCGTGCTTGACTATTTAGCAAAGTGTAAACTGATAAATAATTTTTATAATCACACAACAAGTTATGGAACATTTATGGTCAAGCAAATAGCACTTAAAAGAATGAGAAGCGATAAAAACAGGCAAATTATACCCTACACCATTAAGTATGGGATACATTTAAAATCGGTATTGTTTTTGCCAATTTTACCTTCTACATGGAGCCCTTCTATGGTCCATGCTCATCGGCTCACCAGGGCCATACACTCAAAGGAATCCTCTTTATTGGAAGTAACTATCTCAGGACCTGATTTTATGAGCTATGATTTGGTGCTTGCAGCATCTTCAGCACTGTGTGTGAAAATGAAGGCAGGGTTTTTGAATATTTTCCTTTCATGCACAGAAAAGCAGGACTTTCGATAAAATCAAAACATTTTATTAAGTGACAAACAAAAACTGATGGTACTGCCTTAAAATTGTCTATTTAAACTGAAAATTAAGCTACCTAGGTAAGTCATATACAAAACATTTTAAAACTAGCAAAAATATACAGCAATTCAGCTGAAATAGCAAAGTAGGAAGGAAATTCCTATAAAAAGAAAAGATCTGCCAAACTTGTTAACATATCACTGGCACAATATTTTTAGAACTATTTTGCAAAAGTAAAATCTCACTTGTTTTCCTTCTGCATAAAATAATCAAGCTATATTAATTTATGGTTTATGGTGTATCATCTTAAGATTGAGAGAAACATACAGTATATTTGAATACGTAGTATTTGGGTATAACATCCACATTATAGAAGCATTTGTGAAGGCTGTTGAAGTTCTGACCAATATTTCCTGTATCTTGAAAAAATATTTTATATTCATTTGTAACAACTATTGAGGGAAAATAGTAAAAGTGACTTACTCAAAAATTATTGCAGCAATCCACTTATCTTTAAAAAAATAAAGATACACATTTACCCAGAAATGTAAATAATTGTTTCAGAATTCTCATTGGAATGAAACCATGAATAGCAGAATACATTTGGGAAAAGATATTGGCAGATTGCTTTTGAATACACAAGCACAAAAAAAATCTCACAGGGACAACATTGATATACTGAAATATGTATTTATACACTTCCTTAGGTTGTGCTTACCTGTGCTTTTTGCAGCAGAACCTAAGGTGGAAGATCTGGGAAGGCACTGTGAAGTATAAATAATTGCACTGTTTGCAATTAATAAAGATTTTATACTTTAAATGAATCAAAATCAACAGCCTCCATTTGGTGAATGATAAAGAATCAGGTGAATGTTTGTTCTGTTTAGTTAATAACTACACCATTTTCCAATAAGCTACAGACTTAACATGCAAAATATTTAAGAGACTTCATAGCCTACTTCTCTATATATTTATTAACTTCTAGTAGTCTTTTCAAAATGTAAATCCTAAACTAAACTGGGATAAAAAAAAATCCTTCCTGATTCTACAGTAGAACAAATGCATTTCTAATTATTTTTGCAATAATACTACTTCATTTTAAACCACATTCAGTTCTTCTCTTGCAGCCACTCTAAATGAACACTCCAAAACAACAAAATGATTTTCTAAAGATAAGGCTAATAAAGATTTAGAAAAATAGTATATAGCTGCATCACTAATATGCAGACAACTGAAGACAAAAACAACTTCCTCCTGACAAGCATTTTTAAATGTTAACAATTTGTAAGTTGATATCTGAATATATCTCATTTCTGAAACCCTAATGAACAATGTTAGTTCATTGATGAATTCTTTAGCTAAAGCTAAATATCTCAAAATACTTACCCATACACACACATTTTTGTCTGATTAAACAACCAATTGCAATTTTCTAAAATATCAGCACTGTATTTTATTCCAACATAATATTCACACAGGTATGGCATTTGCATTATGTGGAACACTGACAAAAAGATACTGTTGCAGTTCATCATTTTGTCACTCTGATGTACTTACAGTGCAATGCTCCTTGAAGGAACAATCAAGGATGATAACACAGCACAGTCCTCCTCACCCCTACAGAGCTAGTTCTATACTGGCTGGATCAAACCTGCACTTCAACAGACAATGGCAAGACAAACTGTATTGCATGTAATCTAATATATGCAAAAAAGCAAACAGTGGATTTTTAACAGAACACCAATTTTCAATTATAATTATTAAAAGTAAAACGTATGACAGAGACTTTTCAAACATAACTTAAAAGCTAGTCTTTCAACATTTAAACAGACCTTATCTGAAAAAACCTTTTTTTCATTAAGCATTCCAAGACTCAAACAGTATGTTTCTACAACAAATGCAGTTTTATAACTAAAAAGCATAATCATCCTTACTACACTAAAATCTATAGCAAAGTGCTGGAAACCAACCGCTTAGCACATTTTGTTTTTCTAGATAACTGACTTTAATAATGTGTCTGGAAAATATACTAAAGAATTAAATCATACATAAAACAAATGTTAACTATAGCAGCTATACGGGTCTGGGACAGTGGTCATGAATAAAAAAAGAAATTTCAACTGTTAATGCAGAAGTATGTCAAGAAATACCTTCACATACATGCAATTTTTACACAAGTAGAAAGAAGATATCAGAATGCTAAATAGTAACATACAATCACAAAAGAGATCCCTCTAAACCTATTCTGGGGAAATACCAACATCAAGCCTGAACTTAAAAGAGAGGGGAAAAATCTTACTTGTGTACATGTACAGAATTACTAAAAAAAAAAATCATTGAATTCTCTTGAGTACCCACATATCCAACTTACCAACACAGGAGGTTTCATATTATTTATTGCAAAGCACAAAACAAGCATTTAAAAGTGATCAAGTATACATTGAAAAAGTACATTTATATCACAAAGCATTGACCACATAATAGTTGCAAATACATTTGCTGGAATGTGTACATCTACACTAATGTACTAAAAACAAACCAATTTCCATTTCTACACAGAAATATTACCTCCTATCAGTTGTGATAGATATTTTGTACATTTCAAAAAAAAAACCACTATTTTTAAACCAAACAAAATTATGATCTTCATCAAGGCGTCTGCATCCATACATTTAACAAAGGTTTTTTTCCCCCACATAATGAAGCAAATACTGTATTGTCCACTTCTTATTATTGGCCCTGTGCGAAGAAATACATAAGAAATACACAAAATGTTAAAGAAAATATTTTTAAAAAAAATTGCGCTAACTCAGGAGTGAAGCCTTTAAGAAAGAAAATTTGGTTAATGCAATGGTGGTGGCTTCCTGCATGGCTTTCAAAAACCCTGAGGAGAAATTTTTAGATCACAAACACTGAATGTATGCAAAGACAAACACAGATCTCCAGTTAAAAGCATTAATTCATTTGCAGTTACGTTTTATCAGGAAAAATGCATACTTCAGAAAGGTATCTATGTGGGAGGCATGCAAAAACAAACAAAATTCCACCCCACAAAAATTGAAAGAAGTATCTCACTAAAATATTAGCTAAATAATTAAAGACTGTTTTACCTGTGGTGCTGGAGGATGTTGTGGCATTCCTTGTGGACTTGTCTGGGCATAATAAGCTGCCTGCTGTCGGTAGTACTCAGCCCATGCTGCACTGTAATCTGGCTGACCTGTTGGTGGGGCTCCAGTTGGAGCTGGAACAGCTTGACCTAGAACAAATGTAGATTACACAACGCTGGTGCCATAAAAGGGGCAGAAGGAAGCTCAAAATAATCTCATTTCTAACGAACATTACCTTGCTTCTTGTAATATTCCTCCCAAGCCTTTGAATAATCTTGTGGCTGCCCTTGTTGACCTGCAAAACCCCCCACATTTTAATGTAAACACAGCTCCCATGTATACCACAATTACAGTCAAGAATACAATGGAAGAGTTCTTTGCTGTTTTGTTTTAATGTTTCGTGAAAATCAGAAAATATTAAAATCTAATATTTTAGTTTTAGTTCTAGAGTTTTTAACAGATTTAAAATTTATTGAGTTCAATTTTTATACCGTAGTCTGTTGTATGCTATATATGTTTGCTCAACATAGGTATATGATAGGCCAATAATTCATCCAAACCAGCTTTCATAATCCAACCTACTTTTGCTAGTTTGAAAATGCTTCAAAATGTATCCATATTCTACGCAAGTGTGTAGAAAAACTATTCTTATTATATGGTTTATAATATATAAGGGGCCGGGTGCCCCAAGTGAACTTGCTCTGAAATCTATACCCAAGAGTATGTGCTCTCTTCCTCTTCTATTTATGAAAACATCTTCCAATATTAAAAAACATAGTTTTTTAAAAATCAAAATATGCTTAATACTTAGGTTGACTTTTGTTTTTGAGGACTAGCATGTAGTAAAAGAATGCAGGATAGCAAAAATTGCTCAGCAACCATAAAGCTGCTTTTAAATCAACTTATTACTGATTCTTATTTTTAATTAAACATTTTAAATTGTTTTCCAACTATTTTAATATAAACAATAAAAGAAAATGGATAAAGAGAAACTGTTAAGATACACATGGGTGAGTCATTTTGTATTTAAGAAAGTAAGTGTGGAGGTTTAAAGTAATACTAATATCTCAATTCTCATTTATATGTCAAATTGCTATGCATTTATTTTCAGAATAAATTTTGTGAAGAATATTAATTAACATGTTAAGATAATGTCCAAAAGCTCATATAGGTACCTTAATATGAATACATTATTTAGTTCTATGGTTTCAGTTTCTCCATTATTAGTTCATTCTGGTTCTTCAGACTATATATAAACTGATATCTAAAACTAATTTAGGCAGCATGCTTAACATTAAAAGGGCATAATATCTGACGATCATGAATTTTCCTACCCTACCTACTTAAATTTAGCTTGAAGTGAATTGTGATGTAAATGTGTGGATTGCAATGCTTCAAAACTAAGCCAATTTATATTGTGAAAACAGTCACTGTGAGAAAAATGAAGGGCACAAAAAGAAAAAAAAACGGATATTACAATATTTTCTAATCCTCTTAATTCCAATTCTGAAACTATCAAAACTAGTTACAAGCAACATTTTATTGGGATAGATACATTAATTGTAACTAGATTACATTTGTATATTTAACATGTAGGAGGGGATGTCACCTCTATAACATTGTCTATATCATAACATCATATGTTGTCAAAATAATTTGCCAACTACTAATTTCATTGGAGAAAGGATAAAAACACTGAACTAAAAAAATAAACTTTTATTTATAAAAATAAAAATTATAATATGCTAATTTGAACCTTAAATAATTAGTATTTAAGATTCAGTGTTACAAGGTTAGAAGGAAATTAGAAGATATACAATTAAGTGCTTCAAAAAAATTAACCAGTGCCAAATTTTAGCAAAACTCAATATGGTAAATGGAAATGTATACAGCATTCTCACCTGATTTACAAAACCAGGAGTGGTTATATTTTCTTATTGTGCTTTAAGTGATTTACACTTAAAATCTCTTGCATGTATTAAAATTAGATTGACAACACTTTGGCAATTAATATTCTGATAGTATTAAGATGGCATAATTTTAACATCTACTGTATTTCTCAGAAAACATGACCCACCCCAATAATAAGCCCAATCCTAATTTTTTGAGGGTGGACCTAATATTAACCCTTCCCCAAAAATAAGTCCGGGGGATGGACATGGCCAGCATGAGTGGCGGCATGGGCATGGGGGGCGGCAAGTGTCAGCTGCAGAGAGGGGCAAAAGTCATTCTGCGCTGAAGCAGAGGCATTCCGAGCCTTCAGTATATCCCAGGATTGCAACGCTGAAGATTTGGAATAGAGCCTTCTGTGCTGCAATCCTGGGATACACTGAAGGCTCAGGGTGGAGCCATTTTCGTGAAAGGCAGGAAAATGGGGAGGGGAATTTTCTTGCCTGTTATCCATTCCTCTTAGAGCAGGACCCTGCTTCATCAAACCGGTGCAGCTGGCATCCTACCGTGAGCAACTGCACTAGTGTATCCAAACTCGCGGTAGTGCCGCCGCTTGCACACACAATGCTACAACAAGCCTTGCAGGGTCCTGGGATATGCTGAAGGCTTGTAGTGGAGCCATTTTTGAGAAAGGCAGGAAAATACAAACAATGAAATAGTCTAGGACTAGCATTTTATGAATATATTTTACTAACATGTGCTTTCATGACCACTAACACCAGAATAGGGTTTATAGTATCAGAAGATTTGGGGTCATTTTTTCTTGCTAGAAGCACTTTAAAGGGCAGATATGTTTTTTAAATGAATGGGATTGGATCCATTTTAACCGTTTGCTTAATTATTTAATTTTGCCACAAAAATCCTGTCTTAACGCATCTGATATGAGAAACAGAAAACAGATCATAATGGAATCGCCCTACGGCATAGTATCAACACAATCTAACCCTAAGCAAGTATAGATAGGCCTCATCTAGAGCCTGTTTTGATGCCCTCCTATCAGGTCTATTTTACTGAGTTCATGGGACTCCTTATTTGCAGAGACCTTGCCCTTGTGTATTCAGGGAGGCAAACTCTTATTCGTGTCCTCATACGTCCTTTTTATGATGCTCAAACATGTTCTGATCCTCTCAATCACTTCCAAGTATGAGGACCACACTGATAAATTTTAGATTAATTACCTTTTAAGGGATGCTAACCCCACCCTCACATAACAGATGGCCAATATTCATACAACTGCGCAAAACTTTAAATTAGATGTTATACTGTCCTATTGTTTTTTCTTTCCAAGTAACATTTTTTTGTTAAGCTGTTTCTCATTTTTATTACAAAGACTAGTCAAAAACTATAATAAATATATTTGATCTTTTTTTTTACTATAATCGAACAGTAAAAATTAAAGTTTTGATGTCATTTTTGACTTTTTGTTCCCATGTTAGCTGCTGGAAGCATTCTCAGACATGAATGGACTGGATTCATTTAGTGGCTCTTAGTCTCAAGTATTGATGTTTCCACTAAAAAAATTGCTTTGGCAGTTTTGGAAACGTGCCCAGTTTAAGTCCATCAAATAAAGCTTATTAAACTTATTCAAATTAAAATTGTGTATGAATCAGTAAAGCTTCTGAGAAGTAAAATTTAAAAATCAAAAGTAAATAAAACATACCCATTTTTTTATAGTATTCTTCCCAAGCCTTGGTATAATCTACCTGCCCTGCTGGTGCTGGATTTGGTTGATCTCCTGATTGAACAAAAATTAGTGTGAGTAAAATAAACAACTAAAAAGATTCAGTTCCAATCACTTACATTTTATTCTAATTAAGAGTAAAAATCTTACATTAAAAGCTAACATTTTTGTTTTCAAATATTTTGCAAGTCTCAGTTCAGAAATGCCTTATTTGCATGTATCATGCACAGAACTTAGCTGCAGATGCCCCATCTTTTAACCATCAAGACATGTACATTTCTTTATCTGGGGAGATTAATCAGACCTCTTCAATAATTCAACTAGTTCTAGTTATATTTAATTGGAACCAGTCATGCACAAATCCATGCCCCTTAGGGGTCCACGTACACAAAATCCTTGTAATGGCAACATTTCCTGTTGCATGTGTCCACATTGTACCATCATTATACCAAAAAGAATACTTGGAAGAATAAACAATTCAAGCTAAGAACACTATTTTTTGTTTGATTCATGTGTAATCATTTCACTGGAAACATAAACCTGTAAGTCATTATGTTGACCTTAATTAATTTTAAATTCAAATTCAGTTTTTGGTTTTCACCTAATGGTCTACAATCAGAGTATGTTCTACTGGATTATTTTTCACAATTCCTGCTGATTATTGTAATCTTCCTCTTATATACTTGAAAATTAAACTGGAATCCTACATTTCTTTAAAAAACCAAGCTTGTATTGTATTACCTTCACAAGCCTATTACCCTCATCTCTTTTACACTGTGCAGGATTTTATATCCTGATTTAACATCAACTCAATTTCAATGGAGTAACCAATTTTCTTGCAAAGCATAAACTGAAAGCAAAGATAATGTATACAAAACTCCAGACTGCAGTAGTGAAAAGGCAAGTCTACCATTGCTTGGGGCTCATTCCCATATTACCAAAACATTTTGGCATATAGTATGAATTCAGATTTTGTTCCTGACAAATAACTTTAGGGAAAAAAATTCTTGAATTTTGGACACATTTTATGAAAAGGATGATATACTGGGAGTTGTATTTAATTGGCTCATCAACATAATTGCTTGCAATATAAGAAAACTAGTAAGTGATATAGAGATTACTGGAAAGATGGTTGCCCAAATTCCAGCCCAACTTTGGTTAAAATTCTCATTAATCTAATGCCTTATCCTAACTTAGCTGACCCAAACATTCTTAGGTTTGTCTTACTAACTGATTTTAGTACTGAAACCAGCTTACAACATACAAAGCTTCAAATATTTAAATGGTGAAACTATAATAAAAAACTTTCAAAATATTCGAAGGTTTGAATAAGATACTTCAACTGTTAAAAAAGCTATTTTGGTATATTTGTTTATATTTATACAAGCACGGTACCTTGTCCGTTAGTCTGAGTGGCAGGTGGTGCACTAGGTGGAGCTGCAGGGGGTGGCTGTGCTTGCTGTTGATAGTAGTGGGCGTAATAGGCTGCCCAAGCTGCTGAATTAGGATCTGCTGGCTTACCTGAAAATTACCCATGACATTTAGTTCAACATCTCAAGATATCACTAAGATCAGTTGCCATTTACATTCATTCCTATGAAAGATAAGATCTATAAAATAAACTCTCAGAACATTAATTGTTCATGACAGCATGTAAGTAATGAAACAAACCACTTCGTTTTTTTCTCTTTCTTCTATCTATCTATCTATCTATCTATCTATCTATCTATCTATCTATCTATCATCTATCTATCTATCTATCTATCTATCTATCTATCTATCTATCTATCTATCTAATCTATCCATCCACCCACCACCCACCCACCCTTTAAAGGTAAGCAATACAAAGTGGGGTCTGTACCTAGGATTCCTCTTCAGCCAAAGTAGCATTATTTTTGTTTGTTCAATGTGAATGTCACTTTTGGAATTGAGGTATTATTTAAGATTTGGATTGCATCTTATGCAAGCTTGAGGAAATGCAATAAATCCTGTGGTACATTCTCTTGAATAATAAATACATTTATGGTTGGTTCAGAAAGCAATTCCAATTTCACTAGTTGTATTATCAAGTATGAAGTCATATTTTTAAAATCAAAAGTATCGGTTCTAAGTTTAACTCCATATTTAATTCAGGTTGAATTTTGGCTATCTGAAATATTCAACATATAGGTAATTGGTTCATTGTTCATATAATGACAGTCCAGATATCAAGGCATTGGAAAGGGTACTTTATGGCCCATAAAGAACTTCTGCCAATTGCAAAATGTCGCACCACCACTCCTGTGGTCACATGATCATGAACTGGGTGCTTGGCAACTGTTCAGTTTAGACCAGTAGTAAGTGCCTTGAGATCCTGTGTTTACCATTTGCAGTCTTATGTGCCAGATTTTAATTCTGTTCCTGCAGCCGTTGAAGGAGTTCCCTTCCATACAGAGGGAACCAAAATCCAAGTGGAGTGGAGGGCAGCACAGTAAAGTAAGGAGTATGGGGTGTCTCAGGCAGGCAGGGGAGGCCCAGGGCAGTTTGATGCAGGCCATGTGTGGCTCTCTGTTCAGGAGCTTAGATTTTGAGCCCGAGACTCTCAAGGTCTACTCTGTTCCTGAGGCACCCCAATCTCCTTATCTGGGACCCTCTCCATTTAATAACCTGCAAGATCGCTTATCAACCACAAGTAGGAGTGCTGAGATCGCAGTAGTTGAGATAGGCAGTCAAATGGGTGTCTTGCTTAATGACCACTTTACCCAATAACTGAGATTCCCATCCCAATTGTGGTTGTTAGTCAAGGATTATGCGTAAACATAACTTACAGAATGGGTTTTCACAACTATCTGTGTTTAAATGTGTCTTAATGTTTTTGAAGGATCCTATCCACAAATAGCATTTCAATTTTAATTTGCTATTAGACTGGCGAAATGAATATGGCTTAATGAATGATTTAGTTTCATCACATTTTCTTTAGTAAAATATATGATTAATGTGTATCTCATTGCAAACTAGGGCCATTTATATATTTGCTTATACTTACCAGGGTCTGGAGGATTTGGTGGTTGCCAATGTGGATATGCATTACCCCATCCTTGTGGAGCGTATGGTGCTGGAGGTCCACTAAAATGAAAATGTAATGTATAATTAGATCAAGTAGTAAAATAATTTATAATAGCTATTTTTTTTAACTAGTGGTGACTTGAAGTCTGCTGCAAAAGCTAGATTGCAATCTAGGAATGTTCTGATTACCTCCATAAAGAAGAGAACTGGCCTGGAAAGCCTACAAGAATCCCATCATATGTACGTTTCAGAGTTAATGATTTACAGCACACCTAATATGAATTAAACAGTTTATAGTATACATTTTAATTGAGAATAAATATTCAGTTAAATTTTAGAGATTTCACTTAAAGAAATCTCTAAAATGAATGCTTCTAAGAATTTGGTTATAAACACATTTAAAAATTGCATTGAATCCACAGATGAAATCCAGATCCCAATCTATCAACACACAACTCTGCGAACATATCTATAAGTGTACAATACTTACTGAGGTGCAGGACCAGGAGGACCAGGGGTATAAGGAGCTGGATTGTAAGGTCCCATTGGAGCCCCAGGAGGTGGCCCAGGGGGTCCATGTGGCCCAGGAACAACACCATGAGGCCCATGAGGTACAGGAGGCCCCAAAGGATTTACTGGACCCTGTTGAGATAAGTTATAATAGTTAAGTTGTTCTACATCAACAGCAAATATAATATTACACTGTACAGATAGGCTGCAATTTAAGAACACTGGACTTAAGGGCAACCCCTATAAACAGGTGAAACTCAAAAAATTAGAATATCGTGCAAAAGTTCATTTATTTCAGTAATGCAACTTAAAAGGTGAAACTAATAGATGAGATAGACTCATTACATGCAAAGCAAGATAGTTCAAGCCGTGATTTGTCATAATTGAGATGATTATGGCTTACAGCTCATGAAAATCCCAAATCCACAATCTCAGAAAATTAGAATATTACATGCAATTAATAAAACAAGGATTGTACATAGAACAATATCGGACCTCTGAAAAATATAAGCATGCATATGTACTCAGTACTTGGTTTTGCCCTTTTGCAGCAGTTACTGCCTCAATGCAGCGTGCCATGGAAGCTATCAGCCTGTGGCACTGCTGAGGTGTTATGGAAGACCAGGATGCTTCAATAGTGGCCTTCAGCTCTTATGCATTGTTCGGTCTCATGTCTCTCATCTTTCTCTTGGCAATACCCCATAGATTCTCTATGGGGTTCAGGTCAGGCAAGTTTGCTGGCCAATCAAGCACAGTAATCCCAAGGTCATTGAACCAGGTTTTGGTGCTTTGGGCAGTGTGGACAGGTGCCAAGTCCTGCTGGAAAATGAAGTCAGCATCCCCATAAAGCTCGTTTGCAGAAGGAAGCATGAAGTGCTCCAAAATCTCCTGGTAGACGGCTGCGTTGACCCTGGTCTTAATGAAGCACAGTGGACCAACACCAGCAGATGACATGGCTCCCCAAATCAACACAGACTGTGGAAACTTCACACTGGACTTCAAGCATCTTGCAGTGTGTGCCTCTCCATTCTTCCTCCAGACTCTGGGTCCTTGGTTTCCAAATGAGATGCAAAAGTTGCTCTCATCAGAAAAGAGGACTTTGGACCACTGAGCAACAGACCAGTTCTGTTTTTCTTTAGCCCAGGTTGATGTTGTTTGTTGTTCAGGAGCGGCTTGACAAGAGGAATACGACATTTGAAGCCCATGTCCAGGATCCATCGGTGTGTGGCGGCTCTTGATGCACTGACTCCAGCCTCAGTCCGCTCCTTGTGAAAGTCCCCAACACTTTTGAATGGCCTTTTCCTGGCAATCCTCTCCAGGCTGCAGTCATCCCTCCTGCTTGTGCACCTTTTCCTTCCACACTTTTCCCTTCCACATAACTTTCTATTAATGTGCTTTGATACAGCACTTTGGGAACATCCAACTTCTTTTGCAATTACCTTTTGAGGTTTTCCCTCCTTATGGAGATGTCAATGATGATTTTCTGCACAACTGTCAGGTCAGCAGTATTTCCCATGATTGTAATTCCTACCGAACCAGACTGAGAGACCATTTAAAGGCCCAGGAACCCTTTGCAGGTGTTATGGCTTAATTAGCTGATTAGAGTGGGATACTTTGAGCCTAGAATATTGAACCTTTTTACAATATTCTAATTTTCTGAGATTGTGGATTTGGGGTTTTCATGAGGTGTAAGCCATAATCATCTCAATTATGTCACATCATGGCTCGAACTATCTTGCTTTGCATGTAATGAGTCTATCTCATGTATTAGGTTCACCTTTTAAGTTGCATTACTGAAATAAATGAACTTTTGCACAATATTCTAATTTTTGAGTTTCACCTGTTCAAACGGGCTATTACTAAAACTGGCAGAAGGGTTCTTTTCTCAAACTGATAAACCAATAAAGATATACATTTTTAATATACAGCCTGTTTTCAACAGTTCCTAAAAACACTGTGCTTGACAAGGAAAACTTTGTGGAAAGTTGATAGGAAAGGTCACAAATTACAGTCACGTGTATGTGGAATGCTGCAACCATTGTAAGTGCAAACCACATGACAAGCAAATCAGGACAGCCAGAATTTCAAGGACTGGTCTGAAGTATCATTCATTCAGTGCCATCATAACTTTAGTCACTGAACAAATGGTCATAACCTGAAGACAACCTCTAACTGTTATCTCCTTAGCTTGCAACCCCCCTCACATCAGAACAGATGAGGGCAGAGAAGAGATCAAAGGAAAGTTTATTTAAATTACAGATAATTCTTGGTTAATGACCGCTAGTTCAAAGTTATGATTGTGCTGAATGAGTGAACATAATCAGACCTTCGATCTCCCAGACTCTTGCATATATTCCCATGCAGCAGTTGCCACCTCAAATTCTGCTGCTCTTGTATCACGCAATCCCAACCACCCATGCACCCCCTTGCTCCCTTTCCACCTAGCAGCAGCCACTTACTTACTGCGTGTTTGCAAGCTGCCTGGGACTTGCATCACACTTTGATTGTCTCATCTATTGATGGAAATTCTTAATCCCAATTGCCAGTGTTATTTGAGGACTACCGTGTTTCTCCAACAATACGGCCTCCACCAATAGGAAGACCCAGCATGTTTTCTAGGCATAAAATCAAATTAAGCCCCTCCCCCCAAATTTAGGCCTAGTTTAAAACATGCAAAATAGGGGAAGGGTGGGGGGACTTGCCATTTGGAGTGCCGTTGGAGCTACCACCGCCATTTGGAGTGCCCTTGGAGCTGCTGCCGCCGTTTGGAGCTGCCTCTGCTGTTTGGAGCCGCCGCCGCCGTTTGGAGCTGCCTCTGCCGTTTGGAGCTGCTGCCGCCGCTTGGAGCCGCCCGCCGTTTGAAGCTGCCGCTCCGCGTTTGGAGCACTACCGCTGTTTGGAGCACCACCGCCACTCCAAACACGGCGCCAGCTCCAAACACGGAAGCAGCAGCTCCAAACGGACGGCGGCACTCCAACGGCGGCGGCTCCTCAACGGCAGAGGCAGCTCCAAACACGGAAGCGGAGCCACCGCCGCCATTTGAGCTGCCGCCGCTGTTTGGAGTACCATTGGAGCTGCCTCTGCCGTTTGGAGCTGCCTCTGTCGCTTGGAGCTGCTGCCGCCGTTTGGAGCCGCCGCCGTTTGAAGCTGCCGCTCCGCGTTTGGAGCACTACCGCTGTTTGGAGCACCACCGCCACTCCAAACACGGCGGCAGCTCAACACGGAAGCAGCAGCTCCAAACGTGACGGGCGCACTCAAACGGCGCCGGCGGCTCCAAACGGCAGAGGCAGCTCCAAACATGGAAGCGGAGCCACCGCCGCCATTTGGAGCTGCCGCCGCTGTTTGGAGTACCATTGAGCTGCCTCTGCCGCTTGGAGCTGCCTCTGTCGCTTGGAGCTGCTGCCGCCGCTTGAGCCGCCGCCGCCGTTTGAAGCTGCCGCTTCGCGCTTGGAGCACTACGCTGTTTGGAGCACCACCGCCACTCCAAACACGGCGGCAGCTCCAAACACAGAAGCGGCAGCTCCAAACGTGACGGCGGCACTCCAAACGGCGGCGGCGGCTCCAAACGGCAGAGGCAGCTCCAAACACGAAGCGGAGCCACCGCCGCCGTTTGGAGCCGCCGTCGTTTGGAGCTGCCGCTCCGCGTTTGGAGCTGCCGCCGTGTTTGGAGTGGCGGGGGTGCTTCAAACAGCGGTAGTGCTCCAAATCGCGGAAGCGGCAGCTCCAAACGTGACGCGGCACTCCAAACGGCGGCGGTGGCTCGCTTCCGTGTTTGGAGCTGCCTCTGCCGTTTGGAGTGCCGCCGTCACGTTTGGAGCTGCCGCTCCGTGTTTGGAGTGGCGGTGGTGCTTCAAACAGCGGTAGTGCTCCAAACGCGAAGCGGCAGCTTCAAACGGCGGCGGCGGCTCCAAACGGCAGAGGCAGCTCCAAACGGCGGCAGCAGCTCCAACGGCACTCCAAACGGCAGCGGAATGGGCAGAAGGAAAGCAACAGAGGCAGGTGCCAAAGGTCTTGGGTCTGCAGCAAAGGTGTTTGGTGGGAGTAGGGAGCTCTCTGCGCCGCCATGATCGCCCTTAGGAGCAGCTGGTGGCGAGGCTGCCAGCGGGCGCTCTAGATGAAGATGAAAGGGGGAAATTGTTACCCCCGAAAAGACGGCCTAGCCGTTTTTGAGGCTCAAAAAAAATAAGGCCCGGCCTTATTATGTGAGAAACACGGTATCTATACAGACATTTCACAAAATGCACTTTCCATAATTATTAATTTTCTGTATTTTATATTAATTATACTTTTCAATGAATATGTTAAATTCTCAGCATTCAGTAGACCGTGCAAAACAAACAATCCTCCATTTAAATCTCATTAGTCTTTAAGAATAGGCAACAAATTTGACAATTGTCATTTAAATGGGACTGTTCAAAGCTACTAATAAGCAATATCGTAAGGATTCTGAACAAAGAGAAAATTTAAAAAGCTAATCCTTTTCTGTACTTAACCAGCTGTTTGTATAACAAAAACATTAACAAAGAGCTGCTTCCAGAACTCACTCCAATCTTTTCTTCTATAAGCTGCCGAGCATAATCAATCTGTTGTGGTGTCCCTCGAATAGTAAATAATTTCATGTTGGGATCTGCATTTGGTGGAGGATTTCTCTGAAGTTCTATTCTTGCACCAGACTGCTGACTAATGCTCTTGATAGTTTCACCACCTGAATTTACAAAGAAATGGTATTATACTGTAATCTATATAAGTTAATACCTTTAATTTGAAAGAACAATAAGAATCATCTTTGCTTGTTGCTGAAGTGCAAACAGAACTATCTTGACGACATTACTACTGATATAGCATGTATAGTTATAAACATTTTCTGCATGACTTTTAGCCCATTTTTTGGTTGTAGTTGTAATTGTAGTTAATTTTATTTCTTGGGAGATTAGGAACCATGTAATTTCGTGTCGTCATCTATACAGTAGTCTTCAACTGCACAAGCTGTTCCACAGTTCCAATTCATAGCTGAGGTTCTGGAAATCCTTGAATAGCTTTAAGAAATCAGAGAAGCCCAGAGATACATTTGCAACATATGTATCTGAAAACAGAACAGTATGTAACCCAAAAGTTCCACTTTCATCTTCTGTATGAGGCATTCAATAAACTAGTAAATGAGTTTACAAAGTAGCAGGAACGAAGAGAAAAATACATAGAATATATTTTCAAATATTGCTTCAACTGAAATAATCACATAAGGTTTTTATTAGTGAATGAATTAACCAAGGATTTCTGAGCTGATTCACACATTTTGTTGACATCTGGACAGTCAATGTGATTAATGTCTTACCTAAAGAACTAGGTTAAATGGAACACTTTTATAAAAAATGGAAAAGAATTAGAATGTTTAAGTGTAATTCAGGAAACAATGCACAGATTTCAGGAATAGCAATGGATAGTGAGTAAGCAGTTTAAACTGCTTTCTAAGAAACATTTAGGGAAATAAATTAACTGCAATTGATATTACACCTAATTAGAAATCACTGAAGAAAAGCCAAAGAACAAAGTTAGCTGTGAGGTCTAACTTCAATTCCTTACTAGATATGTAAGACTTTATGTATGGGCCAATATTTTTCCTAGGATGTAGGTATCATAAATCCTAATGTTTTGATTTGTAGAATAGAAAGAGGCTTATTTATAATGAGGATATATATTTATAATGAGGAGTCCATTTTCAGAAGTAGTAACTTTCAGTGTTAGGTGGCTAAAGACAGTAACACTATAACTGGGTACAGTTCATTTGCTGTATCTTAGTTATTTAGTTGGACAAAAGTTCTGCAGCCAGATTTTATTATCAGGGAGACACTTCAACAAGGACCAGGAAGTCAGCTACTTAATGATATATGCCATCTCCTGCCTTCAAACAAGAAAATAAGTTTATTTATTGTTCTCTCATGAAAAGCAAGTCAAGCTTTTTACCTTTCCCAATGATTAATCCAGTTTTTCCAGTGGGAACAATAAAATTAAATTCTTGCAGTCCACCAGGTGGTCCCATATTCCAATTCCCCTGACCTCTTCCTCTACCACGACCACCAGGCCCTGGACCTCCAGGATTGCCAGCCTAAATTGTGAAAAGAATTGTAATTAGCAATACTGAAAAAATATTGTTTTTTTGCAGAGACCATTATTTCTATTTTGCATTTATAGCAAATACAATTGCCTTAAAAGACAGGGACAGATAAGACTTTTGTAAAAGTAACAGTATGTCATTTTTCTTCACAGAACAACCAATGAAAACAACCAAACTATTTCATTTCAACCAAGAAACTTTTCCAAACAAAACAATGCAATCTTGATTTTTCTTCTTCCTAGTAGGCTCGCTTACAATCTGGATCTGGACTAACTCTATAGTAACATAGGTACAAGCCCCCACTTGACTATGAACATCACTTGGTAATTCTGGAATATTCATCAACTCTTGGCTCAACCTATTGTGGGAAGGCTCATGCTATGAAAATCAAATACAATTTACCAGTCTGAGTTCCCAGAGAAAATGTGGGATATAAATGAAATCATTCTAAGCCATTATCGCTTGTAAGATTTCTATCTCACTCCTAAGAGCAAGGGACATGGGGAAATTAAGTGAAAACACCAATTAATTGGCAGTACCACATTATTTCAGTCATACAATTTGAGGTATATGCAAAAACATTTGGGAAAGCCACAAATAACTGTGGTACCTGCAGGTATAGCACAATGACTCTTAATGTAAGGATCATGGCACAGCACATAATTTTAGCATCATTTTCAACTGAAAATTATGTCTATCAATTTCCAAATAGCTTTATGTCTATGGAGATTCTCAGTCCTCCAGGTCATGGTTATCCCAAAAGTGCTTTTTTTCAAGAGGCAACTGGACTTTCGAAGACCCTTTGCTTCTCATCAAAAAACTGATGAAGCTTCTTGAATGAGAAGCTAAATGTCTTCAAGGAAAAACAAAGTCAGTCTGTTGCCTCTTGAAAAAGCACCTTTGGAATATCCAAGCATCTTTCTTCTTTAAGAAATTGGCTTTGTTTCAAAAATCTTACAGTGTTTATAATCAATGCTATGCTTTTAAAGCAAGGGTGTCAAACTCAAGGCCCGAGGACTGGATCCGGTCCGTGGGGCTGCCCTGGAAACAACAAAGGACTGCCCCATGGTGCTTCTTTCAGCAAAAATGGAGCTTGGGGAGGCGCATGTGCCCACCCCCCATATCCCATTTTCGCTGGCAGAGGGCTGCAGGAGCTCCATTTTCACTGGCAGAGAGCTATCAAAGCAAATTAAAAACAAGAGAAAAGGAGAAATTTTTCCCCTTTTGCATTTGAGCATGCAAGAAAGGACAGGAAAGGAGAAAGGGAAAGAGGAAAGAAAGAAAAAGGAAGGAAAAATAAGTAAAGAGGAGAAGGAAGAAGAAAAGAAAATGAAAAGGAAGGAAGGAAGGAAGATTATGAGAGTGAGGGAAGGTCTCAGGGAAGTCCTGCCTTAGAACTTGGACACAGGTGCCTCTGACATGAGTCCCGTGTTACTTCCACCATGGCCACACCCACCCCTGGCCACGGCCACTCCCCCTGGCCACGCCCCACTCTCTGATCCTCCGAAGTCGAACACAACTCTGATGCGGCCCTCAATGAAATTGAGTTTGACAGCCCTGTTTCAATGCATTACTGCAGAATAAAACTCACTAGTAGAGGCACAGAACCAGTGAAATACAAATTTATAAGCTGCAGGCATCTCAATTAGTTTTAACAGAAAAATGTTCATGCATATGTTTTCCTCATAAAGGTTAAGAGTATCAGTATTTTATAAGAATAATTAAAAACTTGGCTGTTAACTGACTATTAACCAACCTGAACGCTTCGAAGAAGATCTGTAATAATTTCAGCTGCATGCTGACATCTGTCTGGTGGTCCTGTGATCTGTGCTATTCTATCAGGTGTTGTTCCATCATCTACAAGAGCAATAAGTATTTTTATAAGTATTTAAGTATTATAGATAAAAACATGCAATTGGTGTATTTTCCGATGAAGGAACTCTACCTGGTTTAAATTGAATCCTTACACCAGCATCATTCTGTATCTTTTTTATCATTTCGCCATTTCTTCCAATTACAATACCAACTGCAAAACGTGGTATTGGTACCTTAAGAAACACAATACATTTTAACAAATATTAAATAAGAACTTTAAAGCAAATCAATACAATATGTAACTGATGAAAAACACCATTATACTCAACAGTAATCAATTGAGCAGGAATACTCAAAGGAGAAATTAGATAGTCTGCAGTATTTTTAAGCATTTTAAAGCCAATTTTATGATCAGTATTTAACAGGGAGTAAAGCATCATAATCAAGATGATTTAAATTAGTGAAAGGAATAGGAAATGTATGTTTGTCCATAGATATGGATGAACACAGGCCTAAAGTACAAATTTGCCTAAAAAATTCATCATACTCACATCTAAGCCTTCATTGCCTCCTATTCTTGATCCGTATTCATTTCGTACCTCTCTGAAGCCACCTTGATCACGAATTAGATCTAAAACCATTTCCTTTGCTTGCTGAAAGAAAAATTAGTACACATAAGATACAATGATTTTACAATCATTCCTCTTGGAGAAATACAATTTAACATTTAAAATCTGTTCTTACTTGGACTTTGTAAGGATCTCCTGTGATCCTAAGAGGCTTATCTGCTCCAGTGTTCTGTGGTCCATCTTGAATCATCACCATTTTAACACCTGCACGCTCCTATTTAATAAAATTAATGCATTCAAATCATAAAAATATTAAATGTTCACACATATTTTTAGAAAATAAAATCTGTCAACTTACTTGAAGCTGCTTTATAGTTTCTCCACCCTTTCCAATAACTAATCCTGCTTTGCTAGCTGGAATCATGATTTCCTGGACAGCATTTCCTGGGCCATCACCATGATGGAATCCTGGTGTAGGCCTTCCCTTTTCAACTATCTGGTCGAGCAATCTCTTTGCAGATCTTGCAAAAAAAAAAAAATGAATAAAAAGCATTTGCAATTAAAAATGTATGAAAAATAACATAATCAGCAATTGACAGAATATTTAGGGTGGTTGCTAACTAAAAACCATGAAATCATCTATTTTATAAACTTTTGAAATGTGTTATTTGCAGCAACATTAAATGGGAAAAGTAGAAAAAATGAGAATGCATATGATTTCTTCATACTACTAATAGCCACACTGAACTAATAGTACATGTCACCTGCTGTGTGCAACTTGAAAAAACTTGAATTCTAGCCAAAACTTTGATACTTGGCTGATCATGAATGTACAAGTATTGCTAAAAGACTATTCAACAAATCATTGTGAATGCATGCTTCAAAAGTAAACATGTTGTGTACCTATTGCACTTTTTCTTAAAATAATAGCATTATAAAGTGGGTCATCATGTGATTGTGCCTTATTTCGTAATAATTTTTGCACTGGTTATTAAGCAAATTCACTATTTGCTACGCAATGTTTTTTTCAGGAATTGGAAGTATGTACTTGTTTCTGGGGGAAAAAAACATTGTAAATTGCTGTCATCTGATTATGGGGTGGTGCATATGTGGCCTGGTTGCTGGTGCCCAAAATATGGCCACATTAGAACGGCAAACACTTAAATTTCAAATCTGGGTTATCTTTCTTTCATGATCTGTTATAATTTCAAATGGTTGTTAAGAAACTGGTTTTAAGTTGAGGACTACCTGTAAATTAGCCTCAGTAGAGCTACTGAATCTTCCAAACAACCTGGAAGAGTATTTTCCAGTGACCAGTAATCACTTAATTGAAAATCAGAAACTTTTGCACTGCAGATTGTTCATATTTCAGTCAGAGCTAGATATATTTCATGTGCAATAGCATACAGCCTGGGACACTTTTATTAGGCAAAGTTAGAATAGTGCACGTATTTGGAAAGATAATTCTTAACAAAAACTATTTCAACATGATCTGAAAGCATTTGTGAAGA